>NW_027507748.1:229769954-230364954 GCF_037356315.1 Lithobates pipiens
CCATTGGAGCATGTTGGGATAAGCCCAATATCAACCACAAAGCACCTTGCACCCACTAGTTTAAAGAGGCTTTCCACATTCCGTACAGCCCCCTGTCCGCAATTCTTTCGAAATTCGATCCATCTATGGTCGGCATTATTTTGTGTTAGCTGCATTTGAGTTGATGTGTGTGTGGGTGTGTGTGTGTGTGTCTCTAGAGAGTACATTTGGTGTCCTTATAGAGTTTGTAACACATGTATTTTCTCTTTGTATTTTGTTTGTTGTGTCTTTGCAAAACAGATGTGTTTTAGATCAAGTATTCTTTATTTTTTTTTCTTTATTTTTCTTTGGGGGGGGGGGGATATTTTTCCCTGAAATATTTTTGATGTTGTCAATGTGTGTCATTTGTAGGTTGTTAGTTTCACTTTGGTTTAATTGTCTGTGCTGCATTATTTATCAAAATCTTCCTCAAGATGGTATGAGTAATAAATGCTTAAAACCTTAAAAGACTGTCCGTTTGTGGGCGCAGTCCTTTTAACTTCTGTTAACCACTTAACGACCACCCACTGTATACATATATTTTGGCACTTTAAAGATAGGTATCTTGGTACCGGCAGCAGCTGCTGCCACAACCAAGGTATCCATCTTTTCAGTGGAAAGTTCTCTTTATGATAATTGTAGTCTCTGCGGATTTGCCTCAAGATCACCATCTGTGGAGGGAGAGGGGCCACCCCCCTCCTTCCATGGTATGGATACGGGTGAGGGGAAGATGGTCCCCACCTGTCTTCATACCATAGCATGGCAAAAGCAACGTCAAAATGTCACTGCCGCCCATACGTTTTAAAGAGACATTTTTTTGTTGTAATTTTTTCAAATGACAACTTTTTTTTTTATTGCATTTAAATCCAAATATGAGATCTGAGGACTTTTTGACCCCAGATCTCATATTTAAGAGGACCTGTCATGCTTTTTTCTATTACAAGGGATGTTTACATTCCTTGTAATCAGAATAAAAGTGACCCAATGTTTATTTTTATTTTTTTAAAACTGTTTTTTTTTTTTTTTTTTTAGAAATCTTTTTTATTGAAAGGCTTAAACGATACAATTATCAGCAACTAGTTATGACAAAGATCAATGAAAATTTCACAGTGAGTAGCAATCAGCAGTAGTTTGTGTTCTCATCCTCCGTTTCACAGAGGATTTACAAGCCTCGCATATCATATAATATAAAAAATTACAATGTAATATCTCTTTCCATAAAACTTGTAACAAAAAAAAGGTAAAGTAATAGATGCATTTACTTATACAATTTTCCTGGTATCGATCCAAGGTGACCACTGTGCATATAGACGAAAAGACTTCCCTTCCATTGTGGCAAGTATCTGCTCATATTTAAAGGTTTCATCCATTTTTTTTATAAGCTCACCAACATTAGGGGGACTAGAGGTTTTCCATTTCTTAGCAATTAAATGCCTAGCTGTCGTCAAGATTTGAACCGCTATCATCATCACAGGTGGCGGGTATTGGTCCACATGAATATTTAGTATTGCTAATTCAGGAGTTGCTTTCCTGAAAACACCAGTAATTTTGGAAATTAGGGAAAACACTCCACCCCAGAAATTCCTGAGATGAGGGCATTCCCATAGCATGTGTAAAAGAGTGCCAACTTTACCACAGCCTCGCTAACATTCATTTGTGTTTCCCTGTGCGAATTTCGCTGTGATATATGGGGTGTAGTACCACCTAAGCAGTATTTTCTGTGTTATTTCCCAATGCGTTATGGATCTGATGTATCTACAGTTGCTTTGTATAGCTATTTTCCATTGTTCATCAGAAAATGATACAGCAAGATCTCTCTCCCATTTCTGGAGGGGAGACACCTTACTGTATTGACTGTTGTATTGTAACAAGTCGTAGAAAAGGGAAATTCCCCCTTTAACTTTTGTGTCATCAGACCAAAACACCCAGGCTTGGTGTGGTATTTTAACAGAAGTGCCCTGGTGTTGTTTTAAGAAAGAAGTAATTCTTAGATATGTAAAATAATCAGTTACAGGTAGAGAGTACTTGTGTGCCAAGGTCTCAAAAGGAATCAACCTATCCCTCTCCATCAGGTCCGAAACCAATGAGATACCTTTTTGTTCCCATAACGACAGATCGAGATCATCAATGTATGTACACATGGAAGAAATAGGAGTAGGTACCTCGGTCAGAGTATGATGTTGATCCACGCTTTGGAGAAAGTTCCTCCATGTGTCCATAACTAATTGAATAATGGGGTGTTCAGACTTAAAGGTCATGTTGGCAAAGGAGGAAGCTAGCAAGGTAGAATGTAGGGAGTTGGGATGCAGCCATGAACTCTCTATTACAGCCCATTGTTTCACCTCATGAGATTGAAAACAGTACTTCATTTGATCTAACAAGCACGCTGTGTAATAGTCCCTCAGTATAGGGAACCCCATACCTCCAATTTCTCGTCTTCTATATAAAATGGACTGAGAGCACCTAGGTTTCTTATCGTGCCATACAAATTTAGTAAGTTGAGCTTGGGCTGATTTAAAGAATGACGAAGGGATAGGAATTGGCAGGGCCCTGAAAAGATATAAAAGTTTCGGGAGAATTGTCATTTTGTATGCTGCTAGTCTTCCCATCCAGGACAGGTAAAACGTTTTAATTCTGTCTAACTCCTGTTGCAGGGAGGTAAGAAGAGGTAAGAAATGTACTTTGAATAGGCATGAACTAGGTGACATTATCTTAATACCCAGATATTGAATAGGCTGGCTTGTCCATGGATAATGAAATTGTGCGGCCAGTGTCGTCCGCATTTCCCCTTTATGTTGATCGCTAACAAATTTGATTTGGAGGCGTTTACTTTATAATAGGAGATCCTGTTAAAGTGTGCTAAGATATCATGAACCGCTGGTAGGGAAGAGGAAGGGTGTGTTAAAGTTAAAATTACATCATCCGCAAATAATGTAATAGAGTGCGAGTGTTTGGAAGTAGAGATGCCTATGTGTGGATGAGTACGAGTTGTTTTGGCTAAAGGTTCCATTAGGAGGGCAAAGATTAAGGGAGATAACGGACATCCTTGCCGTGTCCCATTGGTGATATTGAAACTGTCAGAGAACATGCCTTCCATGTACACCATAGCGGAAGGGTTGGTATATAAGGCTGAAATTGCTGAGTTTATGTTCCCCACTACTCCGAATTTGTAGAGCACTTGACTTAGATACCCCCAGTGGACCCTATCAAAGGCCTTCTCTGCATCTAATGTAAGAAGCAGAGAAGGGTCCCCAGAGGTCTCCGCCGCGTGAATCAGATTGATAATCCTTCTGTTTGCATCCGGCGCTTGACGTCCCAGAATAAAACCCACCTGGTCATTTTTAATCAAAGTTGGTAAAATGCTTGACAACCTATTGGCCAGAATTTTTGCAAAGATCTTCAGGTCTACATTCACTAAAGATATAGGCCGGAAATTCTGTGGATTATCTGGCGACTTCCCTGGTTTAGGTAGCGTTATAATTGTGGCAGCTAGCATTTCCGGAGGGAAAGAGGAGTCTGAAGTAGCTTTCTCAAATGTTTTAAGTAGATGCTGGTCTAAAATGGGGTAGTATGCACGGTAGTATTCAAATGAAAATCCATCTGGGCCAGGAGATTTATTTAGCGGTAACGCTAGAATTGTTTTGTGTAGTTCACTTAATGTTATGGGGTCATTTAAAATATTTAAATGGGCCTGTTCTATTTTAGGAAGTGCAATTTTATCAAGGAACTCTTGAATCGAATCTGTATTCGGTTGTGGGATCGAGGCGTCATCCTTTAAGTTATACAGGGTGCTGTAATAATCCCGAAAAGCGTTGGCTATGTCTTTTGGGTTAGGCAACTTGGAGCCACTAATCGGATGATAAATGAAGGGGATTTTCTGCTTAATTGTTTTCTCTTTAATTTGCCTAGCTAGGAGTTTCCCTGCACGATTCCCTTGATGGTAGAAGTGGGCTTTCCATTTCTTAAGTGTATGGTCATGCTGTGAGATCAATAGCAGTCTGAACTCATGTCTAAGACCGTCCAATTTGCAACTACTAGCTTGGTCAGGGGCCTTTTTGTTCAGGGATTCCAAATTATCAATTTGTGAAAGAAGACTCTGAATTTTCTGGTTCGTTTGTTTTCTAGCCGTGCTTCTCAGTTTTATAAAAACCCATCTCATAAACGCCTTATGCGAGTTCCATAGTGTGAAGGGGTCCGACACAGACTGGGCGTTCGTCTCAAAAAACTCTCAAAGTTCAGAAGTATTAAAACTGTTTTAAAAATCAATAAAATAAGGTAAAATAAATAAGAAAGAAAATGTAAGCGCCCCGTCCCGACGAGTTCACATGCAGAAACAAATGCATATGTGAGCAGCGCCTGCATATAAAAACGGTGTTCAAACCACACGTGAGGTATCATCGCGATCAGCGAGAACAATCATTCTAGCCCTAGACCTCCTCTGTAACTCAAAACATGCAACCTGTAGAATTTTTTGAATGTTGCCTATGCAGATTTGTAATGGTAAAAGTTTGACGCCATTCCACGAGCAGGGGAATTTTGAAGCGTGACATCTTGAGTATCAATTTACTCAGCATAACATTATCTTTCACAATATAAAAAAATTTAGCTAACTTTACTGTTGTCATATTTATTTTTTATTCAAAATTTAATTTTTTTCCAAAAAGTGCGCTTGTAAGACTGCTCCAAAAATAAGGTGTGGCAACAAGTATTGCAATGATTGCCATTTTATTCTCTAGAGTGTTATAAAAAAAATGTATAATCTGAAAAACCATCTCGGTCCTTAAGAGGTTAATTTCCTCTGCAAAATGGTCTGACCTCAAAACCATATTCTTTTAGTGTCTCAAATTAAGCACTTACAGACCGGACCATTTTGCTGGTCAAAGACCAGACCACTTTTTGCGATTCGGCACTGGGTTGTTTTAACTGACAATTGCGCGGTCATGCGACATGGCTTACAAACAAAATTGACGTCCTTTTTTTCCCACAAATAGAGCTTTCTTTTGGTGGTATTTGGTCACCCCTGCGGTTTTTATTTTTTGCGCTATAAACAAAAATAGAGCGACAATTTTGAAAAAACTCATTATTTTTTACTTTTTGTTATAATAAAAATCCCCCAAAAATATATAAAAAAACTTTTTTTTCCCCTCAGTTTAGGCCAATACGTATTCTGCTACATATTTTTGGTAAAAAAAAATTGCAATAAGCGATTATTGATTGGTTTACACAAAAATTATAGCCTTTACAAAATAGGGGATAGTTTTATGGCATTTTTATTAATAATTTTTAATATTTTTTTTAACTAGTAATGGCGGCGATCAGCGATTTTTATTGTGACTGCGACATTATGGCGGACACATTGGACATTTTTGACACATTTTCGGGACCATTGTCATTTATACCGTAATCACTGCTATATAAATTCTGTGATTCCTGTGTAAATGACACTGGCAGTGAAGGGGTTAACCAGGGGGTGGCAGTGTAGGGGTTAAGTGTTCCTAGGGGTGTGTTACTAACTGTGGGGGGGCTGGGCTTTCATTTTGTGAACACTGATCTCTGCTCCAATCAAATGGAGCAGAGATCAGCATCACTAGTTGCTAGGCAGAATGGAGAAATGCTGTTTAAAACGGCATTTCTTCATTCAGCCGTCCCGTGAGACGATCGTGGGTACGTCCGCGGTGATCGAGTCTGCGGGACCCGCGATCGGACTCACGGGGGTCCCGACCGGCATGCGAGCGTGCCACCGGTGGCGCGCTCACGGTGGCAGGGCGGCATTGAAGATTGGACGTAACTGTATGCCAATATGCCTGCCTGTGCCATTCTGCCGACGTACATCGGCGTGCACTGGTCGGGAACCGGTTAACATACATGTGTTTTTTGCTTTCCTTGCTCCTATTTTGTTGACCAATACAGTTTTTTTTTAGCAAATTTTTATGTTGTACCGTATATACTCGAGTATAGGCCGACCCGAATATAAGCCGAGGCCCCCAATTTACCCCCAAAAAAACTGGCAAACTTATTGACTCGTGTATAAGCCGAGGGTGAGACATGCCTGTCCATCCCTGTGTGTGTGTCCGTCCATCCCTGTGTGTCCGTCCATCCCTGTGTGTCCGTCCATCCCTGTGTGTCCGTCCATCCCTGTGTGTCCGTCCATCCATCCCTGTGTGTGTGTGTGTGTCCATCCATCCATCCATCCCTGTGTGTGTGTGTCTCCATCCATCCATCCATCCATCCCTGTGTGTGTGTGTCTCCATCCATCCATCCATCCATCCATCCCTGTGTGTGTGTGTCTCCATCCATCCATCCATCCATCCCTGTGTGTGTGTGTATCCATCCATCCCTGTGTGTGTGTGTGTCTCCATCCATCCATCCATCCGTGTGTGTGTGTCTCCATCCGTGTGTGTGTGTGTGTGTGTGTGTGTGTGTGTCCAGCCTACCTGTGTCCCGAGCCTTTGTCCCGAGCCTCCGTCCCGTGTCGTGCCTTGCCTTCGTCCCGTCCCGTCCCGTCCCGTCCTGTCCCGTGCCGTGCCTTGCCTTGCCTCCGTCCCGTGCCCTCTTCGTCGGCGGCCATTGTAAAATTCAAAAGCCGCGCCTCCTCCTTCGCCTGTGATAGGCGGAACACTGAATTTCCCAGCAGCCTGTGTTCCGCCTATCACGGACGTCGTATCATCCTCGTCCGTAGTACGAGGATGAGAAGATGCCCGTGATAGGCGGAACACAGGCTGCTGGGAAATTCAGTGTTCCGCCTATCACAGGCGAAGGCGGAGCCGGAGGCGCGGCTTTTGAATCAGAATGGCCGCTGTCTGTCTGCTCGACACGCTGATCGAGCGGGCAGACAGCGATGACTCGAGTATAAGCCGAGGGGGGCACTTTCAGCCTCAAAAAAGAGGCTGAAAATCTCGGCTTATACTCGAGTATATACGGTATGTGTTTTGTAAATAATTCGTTTTGTAGATGCATGCTCAAGCCAAGTAATGCATTTTACACTGTGCAATTTACCTAATGGGGAAGCTATTTAGATTAACCTGTGTGTCCCCAAGGAAAGACATTGGTAGGATTTTACCCTCACTTCACTGTTTGGCTATGTGACAGAAGGTGAATAAATTGGAGAAGAAACTAGCAAAATTTGGGAGGTGTGTTCACCCTATCAGGGGTGCAGACATCCCCAAAAACTGACAAAGACTTCTAATCCCTCTGTACTCTAACCCCAAGTCAAAATATGAAAGGATTTAATTTAGCTTAACTTTGCAAAGACACATTCCCATGTTCAACTGTGATGCATGTCAGTGGCCCATTTAGACCTTGTTTAATAGAAAACAGTTGCCTTTCATTAGAAACATTTGTTAGTCCAGTTCTGGAAATCTGCATCTGCTTTACTATTAATTTAAAAAAGATTGAGTTCCTGCAACTAGATGAATGGAGGTATGTACCCATATCTAGTTCTGGAAGTGGTGTAATGACATCCCGCCCCTCCAGGAAGCTGCTTGTCCTGCTGTGAATTTCTTCTCACCACCATTCCCTGCTCGCTGTTCTCTGAGGAAGAGATGTGTCAGAAACCATGAAATCAGATAAAAAATATTAAAAAAAACAGAAACGTAGTCAAAACATAGCCAAAGTTTAGTAACCGGAACAGATAGTCATCCAAGCCAGAAGTCAGGGATCAATGTAGTGGAACAGCAAGCAGGATCTGGAGCCAGAAGCAGTGGCGTACTAAGTGGGGGGGGGGGGGCGCCCGGGTGCAACACACGGGGGGGGTGGCAGGCCAGCGCCCCCCCTTCCGCAACTAAAGAGGAGACAGCGCCGTACCTCGGGTTCGCAGCCCACACAGGGGAGCCCGAGGCACTGGCAGTGGGCGGCATTGCGGGGGGGAGGGTGCGAGCAGCACTCGAGTGGAGTGACATCTGCCAGCTCAGTGATCCGGGACCCGGCGCAATAATCCCCTTCTCTCTGTGGTCGCATCGCGCTGCCGTTCTGATCAGTCTCGGGCAGCGGCTGTCACTCACAGCCGAGCAGAGTGAAGCCGCCTCCCCCTCCTGCATGCACAGCACTGTGTAGACAAGCCGCTGCCGAGACTGATCAGAACGGCGCGACGTGAGTCACGTGACCACAGAGAGAAGGGGATTATTGCGCCGGGTCCCGGATCACTGAGCCGGCAGGTGACACTCCACTCGGGTGCTGCTCGCACCTCCCCCCTGCAATGCTGCTGCCTTGGGCTCGAGGTACACTATGGGTCCTTAGGGGAGGCTGTGCACTGTAGGGGGTTTATTTACTGTGGTGGGTCCTGCACTGTAGGGGGGTCTGCACTGTAGGGGGGGTCCTGCACTGTAGGGGGTCTGCACTGTAGGGGGGGTCTGCACTGTAGGGGGTCCTGCACTGTAGGGGGTCCTGCACTGTAGAAGGGGTCCTGCACTGTAGGGGGTCCTGCACTGTAGAAGGGGTCCTGCACTGTAGGGGGTCTGCACTGTAGGGGGGTCCTGCACTGTAGAAGGGGTCCTGCACTGTAGGGGGGGTCCTGCACTGTAGGGGGGTCCTGCACTGTAGGGGGTCCTGCACTGTAGAAGGGGTCCTGTACTGTAGGGGGTGTGCACTGTAGGGGGGTCCTGCACTGTAGAAGGGGTCCTGCACTGTAGGAGGGGTCCTGCACTGTAGGGGGGGTCTGTACTGTAGGGGAAGATTCGGCACTGTAGGGGGGTCTGTACTGTAGGTGAGGATTCTGTACTGTAGGGGAGTCTGTACTGTAGGGGGGTCTGCGCTGTAGGGGGAGGGGTCTGTACTGTAGGAGGGTCTGCACTGTAGGGCGGGGTCTGCGCCATAGGGTGGAGGGGTCTGTACTGTAGGAGGGTCTGCACTGTAGGGGAGGATTCTGTACTGTAAGGGGGTCTACACTGTAGATGGGGGTCTGTATGGTAGGGAGGGGGGTCTGCACTGTAGGGGGTATGTGTAACATGCAGAGGGTCCAGAGCTGTGAGGGGCTGTGTAATGTAAAAGGGGTGCAGAGGTGCAGGGTGCTGTGTAATGTAAAGGGGTCCAGAGGTACAAGGGCTGTGTGATGTAAAGGGGTCCAGAGGTTCAGGGTGCTGTGTAATGTAAAGGGATCCATAGGTACAAGGGCTGTGTAATGTAAAGGGGTCAGGAGGTTCAGGGTGCTATGTTATGTAAAGGGGTCCAGAGGTGCAGGCTGCTGTGTAATGTAAAGAGGTCCTTAGGTGCAAGGTCCTGTGTAATGTAAAGGGGTTCAGAGGTACAAGAGCTGTGTAATGTAAAGGGGTCCAGAGGTGCAGGCTGCTGTGTAATGTAAAGGGGTCCAGATGTGCAGGCTGCTGTGTAATGTAAAGAGGTCCTTAGGTGCAAGGTCCTGTGTAATGTAAAGGGGTCCAGAGGTGCAGGGTGCTGTGTAATGTAAAGAGGTCCTTAGGCGCAAGGTCCTGTGTAATGTAAAGGGGTCCAGAGGTGCAGGGCGCTGTGTAATGCAAAGGGGTCAGAAGGTTCAGGGTGCTATGTTATGTAAAGGGGTCCAGAGGTACAAGAGCTGTGTAATGTAAAGGGGTCCAGAGGTGCAGGCTGCTGTGTAATGTAAAGGGGTCAGGAGGTTCAGGGTGCTATGTTATGTAAAGGGGTCCAGAGGTGCAGGCTGCTGTGTAATGTAAAGAGGTCCTTAGGTGCAAGGTCCTGTGTAATGTAAAGGGGTTCAGAGGTACAAGAGCTGTGTAATGTAAAGGGGTCCAGAGGTGCAGGCTGCTGTGTAATGTAAAGGGGTCCAGATGTGCAGGCTGCTGTGTAATGTAAAGAGGTCCTTAGGTGCAAGGTCCTGTGTAATGTAAAGGGGTCCAGAGGTGCAGGGTGCTGTGTAATGTAAAGAGGTCCTTAGGCGCAAGGTCCTGTGTAATGTAAAGGGGTCCAGAGGTGCAGGGCGCTGTGTAATGTAAAGGGGTCAGAAGGTTCAGGGTGCTATGTTATGTAAAGGGGTCCAGAGGTACAAGAGCTGTGTAATGTAAAGGGGTCCAGAGGTGCAGGCTGCTGTGTAATGTAAAGGGGTCAGGAGGTGCAGGCTGTTGTGTAATGTAAAGAGGTCCTTAGGTGCAAGGTCCTGTGTAATGTTAAGGGGTCCAGAGGTGCAGGGTGCTGTGTAATTTAAAGGGGTCCAGAGGTGCAGTTGTGGAGAGGGGGGGTACACAGTAGTGACAAAAAGATATTGAAGGATGCAGAGGTATGCAGGGGACACAGTGGGTGTTTTTACATTTTATGGTGGGGATGCCAGATATAGGATCCGCCCCGGGTGCCAAATGCTCTAGGTACGCCCCTGGCCAGAAGGGATGTCAGCAAAGCAAGTCTTTAAACAGGATCGCAGGCGATAGTTTCTGTGATGTGACCAAGGTAAAGGCAGAGCTCCTCTGTACTGGACGGCTTAAAGTGATTGTAAACCCTTACAAACCACTTTGATCTACAGGTAAGCCTAGATTAAGGCTTACCTGTAGGTCCAAGAAATAGCTCCTAAACCTGTACAGTTTAGGAGATATTTCCAAAAAGACAGCCACCGCTGTCTACGGCGCATACGCCATAGACAGCAGCGCGCAGGCGCACTGGGCAGGCCGCAGATCGTGGCGATATGCCGCAAGTGTCGGCTCCCGTGCACATGCATGTGAGTGACGTCATCGCTGCTCCGGCGAATCACAGCGCTGGAGCAGCAAGACCCGGAAGTCACTCCGGGATCCATGGCAGCGGCAGACATGAAGACGGAAGACCGCTTCGGGGGCTTCTTTCTCAGGTAAGTTATTCATAATGAGCTAGTATGCTATGCATACTAGCTCATTATGCCTTTGCCTTGCAGGTTGCTTTTTTTTTTTTCTTCCCATGGGAGAGATAGGAGCTGGCAACTAGCCAACAGCTGAGCGGCCATCTCAGAGAAGGCAGGGCTGAGCCCAGCCCTGACAAGATGGGGGTGGTGTATGTCTAAATGATTTGGCCTTAAAACACACACATACTTCCTATGCAGATTCACTTCCGGGCCAATGTATATTGCTTCCTGCTTCTGTGTGTGTGTGTGTGTGTGTGTATGTGTGTATATAATATATATATATATATATATATATATATATATATATATATATATATATATATATATATAATATCTATGGCCTCCCCATAAAAGGACCCCTCAAAGCGTTGTCCCAAATAATGTGCGTGATAAGAAAAGGGAAATTGGTGTTGATAAGAAGTGATATGATAACTCCTCTGACCTAACGGGGGTAACAAGCAAAGGTAGGTATATATTAATAAAACCGTGGTAGATGTAATGATATCGAATTCAAAACAAATGTGAAGTGCAATGCAGTAAGCGATATGTAAAAAGGCTTCTAATAGGTGAAAAGGGCCTTTCTCACCAGAAAATACAACATAAACATAAAAATGGCATCAAATAATAATTGAATCCTTAACTGCAATATAAAGTGAAGTCCAAGGTAATTTATTAATAAAGAATAAGAAAATTATTTATGTAATATATATGACGCTATAAAGAAAAAAATCCATATAGCAGTATATAAATCCTTTCAGTGTCCAATATGTGTGTTTCCATAAAATTACTTTGTGTTAGTATCCAAAAATGGCAACTTTTTATCCTCTTCTGTTCAAAAATAAAAATTAAAGTGACTTCTTGTGCATAAAATAAGATGACCAAGTGCATCCAAATAAGGTGACTTCTTGTGCTCCCCCTCGAGTATGTGCACTCACCAGAAGCCCTCACCCCATGCAGGGGTAAAAAGCGTGTAATAAGATGCTTCACCAATCTGGATATTCCCAGGAAGCGATGAACTCTCCTAAAGCAAACCAACATGTATATAAACTGGCAACCACATGTAATCAAAAATGGGCATCCAATATAAAATATGTTTATTGGTGTATTAAAAAGGACTGTAGTTTAAAAACTGGGCTAAAAACAATCTGCTCCACCAACAAGAATGGCTGTAAAATGACAAGTTCAATTTAAAAAAATTTAACTTGGGAACTTGGGATTTTTTTAAAAAATTTGGATGCAGGTTTCCCCTTAACCACTATAAAGAGGGAAAAAGGTGGGACTTTAAATGAAGCGGCTGAAGTGTGAGGGTCAGAAAAAGGTAATTTAATTGAATTCATAATATATGATACAAAGTAAATTCATATATATACATACATACATACATGTGCCATAGTTGGGCACAAAATGTGTTATATGAAGACATCAAGGTGTATGTAGAGACACATAAAGTCAAAAAAACATGTATAAACAATAAATAGTATGTAGGGCAACAGCATAGCCTAAAAATGCCTCAGGGCGACATATCCGGTACCTATGTTTGTAATCACATAATGTAAACATAAATGTACTGAATTAATATTAATTCAGTACATTTATGTTTACATTATGTGATTACAAACATAGGTACCGGATATGTCGCCCTGAGGCATTTTTAGGCTATGCTGTTGCCCTACATACTATTTATTGTTTATACATGTTTTTTTGACTTTATGTGTCTCTACATACACCTTGATGTCTTCATATAACACATTTTGTGCCCAACTATGGCACATGTATGTATGTATGTATATATATGAATTTACTTTGTATCATATATTATGAATTCAATTAAATTACCTTTTTCTGACCCTCACACTTCAGCCGCTTCATTTAAAGTCCCACCTTTTTCCCTCTTTATTGTGCCAAATACCGGGATGGAGGCGCTAACCCGTGCCTCATTTAAAGTCCCAAACTGCTTTGTCTACTGTTACAGGGATGGGAGCGGCTGGAGATTTGGATTAGTAGTGCTCCCCTGCTATCCATGTGTTAGGGTCATTCTTTAGATGTCCATATGCCCTACAGGGATATGCACATCGGGTACAGCCAAGAACGGACTTGGCCTATTGGTGTATGTTGACAACAAGTCTACTAAGTATTCAATATGACATCTCCGGTACAATTCCTATGGTTATACATGAATACTCATGTCTTTTAAATTATGCATGTCTATGTCTCTGGTGGTGATCTGCATTTGGTTGCTGGCAACGTTGGTGGCGTTGGTGGCCCCTTTCCCTCACCTATGGGAGCTGCGATGCACATTGTGGGCTCCTCCCCCTCCTCCCTGTACATTCATTTTTATGTCCGGGGGGTTCGGGTGGTTGTCCCTCCGTGCATCGGCGCCACGGTTTGCGCGCCATGCGCGTCACGTGGGTTTTTTTTTTTTTTTTTTTCCGCGTCATCGCGCTGACGCCGCAGGTACCACCTATGTGACCCTGACGGGGGTGTTTGGTCGGCGCCAATTGCTGGGCGGCTCCACCTGCTCTAGTGTTGGCGCCCCTCCCCCCCCCTTGGTTCACACACGTGGCGCTGGCGGCTTGTATTTGGGCTTTCCCAGTTGAGGATGGCTGTTGACACAGCCGGTCTCCTCCTATGGTTCCTGCACACCAGTTGATTTCTTACTGGGTGATGCTAGGCTTTCAGCTATCGGGTAGGTGCAATTTGGTCCTGGATTCACTTTGGTTGTTATTTTTATGCCTTTGTTTGCCCTCCTTTGTTATATCACTTCATATTTTATCATATTTTTATCACCCATACACTCACTTGTTTTATATTTCTACCCTCTCACTACACTCACTTAGCTCTCCCTTTGCTTTGGCTCACTTCATCTCACACCCCACACTCCTACTACACTGTTCATCTTTTTCATACCTTTGCAGGCACATCTCAACCAACATATATGTCTATACTTCATCCTCTAGTTTTCACTCGCATTGCTCCAACACTCTTCCTATATTTTATTTCCACACACTCTCATTTCCATACACCATTTCTCATTATCATGTAATTTTTGTAGATTTATTTTTTCACCCCACACATCCACAATCCTTTTTTAGTTTATTATATTTTTTTTTTTTTTTACATGCTCACTTACGTTCATATACATACTTTGTTTTAGATACGTTCATTTGATGATCCATATACCAGCACTGTTAGCACATGGAACTCATCTTCATACCCAGGCACCTGTTCACTATACCCATCGCCCAAATATGCCGCCTCAGCTCCCGGGGGGGGCAATGTGTGCCTCCGACGCACCATGGACCAGTTGCTGTTTGCTGTGTTCGCTGCCGGGGATGGTAGATATGCTTAGTTAATCTCTTTTGAAAGCACTCTATGTACTGTACCTATTCCCCTCTATACAGAGTGTGGTTTACCATATCCATATATTTTACAGGTATCTGTCGCATCTGCTCCTGATGAGTGGAGAATACATCCACGAAACGCGTAGAGCTACATTTGATGCTACAGTGATATTTACTACGTCCCGACGTTACTTTTAATATTAATTCAGTACATTTATGTTTACATTATGTGATTACAAACATAGGTACCGGATATGTCGCCCTGAGGCATTTTTAGGCTATGCTGTTGCCCTACATACTATTTATTGTTTATACATGTTTTTTTGACTTTATGTGTCTCTACATACACCTTGATGTCTTCATATAACACATTTTGTGCCCAACTATGGCACATGTATGTATGTATGTATATATATGAATTTACTTTGTATCATATATTATGAATTCAATTAAATTACCTTTTTCTGACCCTCACACTTCAGCCGCTTCATTTAAAGTCCCACCTTTTTCCCTCTTTATTGTGCCAAATACCGGGATGGAGGCGCTAACCCGTGCCTCATTTAAAGTCCCAAACTGCTTTGTCCCCTTAACCACTTGACCACTGGGCACTTGAACCCCCTTGCTAATCAGACAAATTTTCAGCTTTCGGTGCTCTCACATTTTGAATGACAATTACTCAGTCATGCAACATTGTACCTATATGTACCCTTTATTTTTTGTGCTATAAAAGAAAAAAAGACTGAAAATTCTGTAAAAAAAAAGCATTTTTCTTAGTTTCTGTTATAAAATTTAGCAAATTAGTAATTTTTCTTCATACATTTTGGCCATAATTTATACTGCTACATATCTTTGGTAAAAATAACCCAAAATGGTGTGTATTATTTGGTCTTTGTAAGCCCTTGTACACACGGTCGGACATTCTGACAACCAAATCCGTTGAATTTTGTCCGACGGATCTTGTCCGACGGATTTTGTCCGAAACTGTTGCATACACACACGGTCGGACAAAGTTGTCGGAAAATCCGATTGTACATAACGTGATGACGTTATTTTGTTACGACGGGACTATGTTCAGGCTAGTAGCCAATAGCTTTGGTCTAGGAATTTGATCTGAGCATGCGTGGCACTTTGTCCGTCGGAGTAGGCTACACATGATCGGAGTATGTCCGATCGAAGCATGTTGTTGTAAAATTTTATAGACAAGTTGGAAAACTTGGTCCGTCGGATATTCCGACGGAAACAGTCCGATGGAGACCGCACACAGTCAAATTATCTGACAATACGGTCCTATCGGACACATTCCGTTGGAATCTCCGACCATGTGTACAAGGGCTAAAAGTTTGAGAGTCCACAAGCTATGGTGCTGAAAATTGATCACACCTGAAGTACTGACAGTCTATCTCAATCAGTCTAACAAGCCAGGAAAGTACACATACCCTCCAAATGATCCTCTTTTGAAAAGTAGACATTGCAAGGTACTTAGTAAGAGGCCTGGTGCGTTTTTTGAAGTCGTAATTTTTTCCCACAATTCTTTGCAAAATCAAGATTTTTTTTTTCTTTTTTCACAAAATTGTTATATTAACAGGTTATTTCTCACACACAGCATATGCATACCACAAATTTCACTCCAAAACACATTCTACTACTCCTCCTGAGTACAGCGATACCACATGTGTGAGATTTATATACAACGTGGCCACATACAGAGGCCCAACATGCAGGGAGCACCGTTATGCCGCGTACACACGACCAGACTTTCCGTCAGACCTAGTCAGTCCATCGGACATTCGATCATGTGTGGGCTAATCTGATCATTTTTCGTTTAAAAAATCAGACGGACCTAGAAATAGAACATATTTCAAATCTGTCCGACGTACTCAATTCCTATCAGGAAAACTGTTCGTCTGTATGCTGGTCCGATGGACCAAATACGCCGCAAGGAAAGCTATTGGCCACTGGCTATTGAACTTCCTTTTTTAATCCCGTTTTACGTCATCAGGTTCAAAACAAATGGACTTTCGAACGAACTTAGTCCATTCGTGTGTCGCCAAGTCCGTTCATTCAGAAAGTCCATCGAAACTCCGGCGAAAGTCTGTCGGGAAGATCATCAGACCTAGTCTGCCGGAAAGTTTAGTTGTGTTTACTTGTGTGCATAAATTACACATATAATTTCTTGACTACCTTTTACACTTTTGAAAGGCCCTGGAGCACCAGGACAATGTAAACGCCCAAAAAATGACCCCATTTTGGAAAGAAAACAACCCAACGTATAATCTGAGGCATAATGAGTCTTTTGAACATTCTTTTTTTTTTCTACAAGTTTCTAAATAATGTGTAAAGAAAACGAAATCACAATTTTTGTCCATTTATACAATATTTTTAGATTATGTATTGGAGTGTTTGCTTTCCAAAATGGGGTAAATCGGGGCGTTTCCATTGTCCTGGTGCTCCAGGGCCTTCAAAAGTGTAATAGGTAGTCAAAAAATTAAATGTGTAATTTATGTCCCTAGAACGCCTGACGGTGCTCCCCAAATGTTTCACACATGTTGTATTGCCATACTCAGGAGGAGTAGCAGAATGTGTTTTGGAGTGTAGTTGCAAGTATGCATATGCCATGTGAGAGAAATAACCCGTTATGACAATTTTGTGGGGAAACAAAGAAAAAAATCATTTGTCAAGAATTGTGGGGAAAAATTACAACTTCAAAAAAAATCACCATGCCTCTTATGAAATACCTTGGAATGTCTACTTTCCAAAAATGGGTAATTTGGTGGGTATTGGTACTGTCCGGGCTTGTTAGTGTCTCAAGAAATGTCAGTATGTGTACAATTTTATAACAGAAACAGTGGTGATTAAATACCACCAAAAGAAAGCTCTATTTGTGTGAAAAGGACACAAATGTCATATGGGTACAGTGTTGCATGACTGAGTAATTGTCATTCAAAATGTGAGAGCACTGAAAGCTGTCCTTGTTAGGGAGGGAGTATAAGTGGTTAAAGTATTAATCTTTCTCACAATGTATATATCTTCTAATAATGTGTATATATCTTCTAATAATGTTCAAAGGATGTGAGATAATTTTCCATAACACCACCACCGGTACACAATGGACATATTCTCATCTTAAGCATTAATAATATAAAAGTCTATAAAAAAAGAGTATCCCTTTAACAAAACTGAGATTAGATACAGTGGATAAACACGTTCACTTCCTCTATCGACGTAACAGTGTAAGGATACACCCAGAGAGTTTGCGCAATAGAAAAAAGGGAAAGACATAGTGCTCTTTATTTTTGAAAAAATATTTTTAATGACACACTCAAACTTTTTGGAGAGCAGTTTAGTTTTAGGCAATTATTAGATGCACTACTAAGAATTAAAAACACTTTCTGCATTTTTGTGAAAAATAGTGCTATTTTTATATGAATTTTATATAGAATTGCTCCTTTAGTAAATTGTACATTTAAAGATGTACAGGTGAAGAAATCTGGGAGACGGGAGAGTTTTGAGGTCCTCTCCTGGGTCTCCTGATGGTTAAAGCTTGCACCCTAAGCCTCAGGAGATGATTCTCATCTCCTGGAGACATTTATCCACAGACTCTGCTAGGGAGGAGATGATGTGCAGATGATGACAGCATAGGCAAGAGGAAGTGTGTGGGGCCAGATACTAAGTGATCAGAGAACCCTGAAACTCTAGACTGTCTGTCTATTAGTGTGTTACAGGTTCTTTTGTTGTCACCTGTATACTAATTTCCAATAAGAGGAGAATACATAAAAAAAATAAAAAAAGTGTTCATTAAACTGTTCTGCAACTTCACGTGCAGCCTTTAGACTTACACAAAGAATGTTATTTAATGGATTTGTGTATTTTAACAAAAGACTGCAAACTGGACTTGAAAAAAGGCACAAAAAAACAAGAGTTGACTTTTAGACGTCACTGTGATTTGGCAATATGTTTGGGTTTAATGGGTTTTTTCCTGGGTTTGTCAAACATAGAAAACCAAAACGTTACCCTATTTGTAGGACTTCTTGACTTTGGGAATACTAATGTAATATTTTTAATGTGACATTATATTTTTTGCAGTAGCACATATGGTTTTAATCACCTCCCTTCTGATTTTACTTATCCCATAATCAATTTTATCATCTAAATCCCTTGAAAACTTTTGCTTTCTACCACCTCTATCATGTAAAATCTGTCTTTCCATACCTTTATGAAAAAAAAAATCACTATATGTGTTTCCAAATACTCACAGGGTTGTTAAATTAGGCTAAATAAATGATTGCCATGTCTATGTGTGATTACAGACTGTACCCATCATCCCTAGCTTGCTGTTCATGGCCAGATTGAGTTATAGAAGCAATAACAAATCAACATTCTAAATTAAAATGTTAGTTATTTTTAAAATAAACTCTAATCAGCACAAAGTAACCCATATTAACCAGCTGCATACTAATAATGTTGTGAGTTCACTGTGTACAAATTAAATGCAACGGTAACTTACAGAATGTCTATCTATCTAAAGTTTGCACTTTAAATGTGATGTCCAACATATTGTATTTATATCCTTTAAATATTAATTGCATATAAGTTATGTTCTGAACATTCTAAAAATTGAACATGTTTTTCTGTTGCTGAATTATAACTCAAGTAATTGAGCTTTAATCAGCTTCAGCACACAAACATCAGATAGATGTTTGGTGTTTAATGGCTTTCACCAGAACCCAGCCCATTAACTCACTTGAAATTAGATTTTTTTTTTCCTTTTTAATTAGAGAAATCTTAGCAAGCTATTAGAGAAAGATATAGACACTATCTCCACTATTTTTATTTCTATTTTTTTTTTATTCAACTTCTTGCTTGTTTCAAGATAAGATATACAAATATTTTTTTCCATTTCTGTATTGAGACATGTCCCCCAGGGCAGTACTCGGGCCCCCATACCCTTTTTATGGCCAATTACTTGCATATGAGCCTTCAAAATTGGGACTTTTGATCTCTCATGTTCGGCTCTTTTAGACTTCAATAGAGTTTACGGTTCATGGCCAAACTTCTTTCCTCTTCAGCAGGAGTCCTGATGTGAACCGAACCAGGGGGGAGGGGGGGGCTGTTCGGCCCGTATCTAGTCAGCAAATCGGGAAGCAAAGTAGCGAACCATCTTGGCTCCAATATATACTGATCTGCAGTGCCAGTGCTGTATCTGTTCAGTTTCAATGTTAGATTTTAATTCCTACATTTCCTGTTACCAAATGTATGATGTTTCTCTGCACATTGCCAGCATCTACTTTAACAACCCCACTTAGTTAAGTCTAGTACATGTGACTCCCTTTGTTCCTTTTGCGCCTTTTTTCTTAAACGTACATATGTATATACACATATGTAAACATTAAAACATAAATGTAATATTTTGCAGCCCACTGGTAATTAGATGAGGTAAATGCATTTGTTTCTTTTTTCATATTTCTTTTCAACTGGTGTTCTGCCATTAACACACTTCTAGTCTTAAAAGGGTAACGCTTACCCTACTTTATCAGGACAACAGAAAAAGGACAGGACTGCTGGGAACTCTTTATGTCCTCTTGTACAAACCATAGATGGGTAAATTCCTATAGTTTTAAGAACACAAAATACTTGATAAAAAAAAAAAAGACTGTACATAACAGTGATAAGCTAATACCAACTGCCACTTATTCACCACAGTACCAAACTCCTAAAGCCCTCTGCCTTTTATGATAGTGTTAGTAATCTGTAAGGACAAGTTGTGGGTCAACCTGTTTCCTAATTTGCAGCTACTCAGCTATTAAGCATTAATTTTTAAGAAGGATGGCCTTACTAAGAGCCCATAATTACTCCAGAACCAAAGAAAAGAAAGAAGAGAAAGACTAGCCCTCATAAATATGGTAGCTTTATTATAGAATATGGTTGCCGCATATAAGGTAGATAGAATCATAGACCCTAGAGGTGGACACAGGTGTTCTCCATCATCTGATTGGTAATAATTTTAATACAGGGTATCTGACACCCACATAACAGTGTCCAAGCTCTTAGAATTATTGACACCCCACCATTACATACATTGGAGATTATGCCACCAGCACACTAGTTAGCTGCCAGGCTCATATCCACATGTCCAAAGCCCAGAGCTCCCAGATGTGGCACTAGAGTGGTCTTGAGGACTTATATAGTTTTAAGAACAGTATATCTGATGCCAATACAGCACAAGCAGAAAGCATGAGTAGTCATCAGGCAAGATCACCAGACATTTTTTACACTTATCAAACAGTTATAACAAAATGCTTTTAATTGTATATTTAGCCAGTTATTTCATAACCTCTTATGTTTGTGCACCCCCCTCCCCCCCCAAAAAAAATAAAAAATTACCACCACCAGCCACTGGTGCCTAGTACCTTGGAATGAATCCAGATGCCTATACTGAGGACAGAACCAGGGGATGAAGGGCAAACTTAGCATTAATCATCATAACTTTCAAGTTTTGTATCCCATAAAGGGCCTGCGGTAAATATCCAGGGTAAATATCCAGGATAAAGAAAATCAGGCTAAAATTAGGGCACAAGACAGAATGAGTATAAGAAGCAAACATTAACAGGCTAGTGATTAAAGTAGGTAATTACAGTCCCTTGAAAAAGTATTCACACCCCTTGAATTTTTCCACATTTCTTAATTTTACAATCAAAAACATAAATGTATTTTATTGGGATTTTATTTGACAGACCAACACAAAGTGGCAGATAATTTAAAAGTGGAAAAATAATTATAAATGGTTTTCACTTTTTTTTTTTTATAAATATGTATAAAGTGTGGCATGCATTTGTATATAGCCTCCTTGAGTCAATATTTTGTAGAACCACATTGAGCTGCAATTACAGCTGCAAGTCTTTTTGGGTATGTGTCTACCAGCTTTGCACATCTAGAAAGTGACATTTTTGGCCATTCTTCTTTGAAAAATAGCACAAGCTCTGTCAGATTGGATGGAGAGCATCTGTTAACAGCAATTTTTAGTCTTACCACAGATTCTCAATTGGATTTACATCTGGGCTTTGACTGGGCCATTCTAACACATTTGATCTAAACTATACCATTTTAACTCTGGCTATATATTTAGGGTTGTTGACCTGATGGAAGGTTTCTTTTGCAGACTCTAATGCCGTGTACACACGAGTGGAATTTCCGACAGAAAAAGTCAGACGCAAGCTTTTCATTGTATATTCCGATAGTGTGTATGCCCCATCTGACTTTTTACGTCGAAAATTCTGACGGACCTAGAAAGAGCACATGTTGTATATTTTTCCCGACAGAACAAATTCCTATCGGGGAAACCACTCATCTGTATGCTGTTTCCCGATGTACCAAAAATGACGCATGCTCTGAAGCAAGTACGAGACAGAAGCTATTGGCTACTGGCTATTGAACTTCCTTTTTCTAGTCCCGTAGTACGTGTTGTACATCACCACGTTTTTGACGGTTGGACTTTTGGTGTGACCGTGTGTATGCAAGACAGCTTGAGCGGAATTCTGTCGGAGAAACCTTCAGAGTTCATTCTGACGGCAAAACCACTCGTGTGTACAAGGCGTTACCGATTTTCTTCTAAGATTGCCCTGTATTTGGTTCCATTCATGCTCCTTTCAACTCTGATCAGCTTCCCTGTCCCTACTTAAGAAAAGCATCCCCACAACATGATGCTGCCACCACCATGTTTCACAGTAATGTGTTCAGTGTGATGTTCAGTGTTTTTTTTCCATCACACATAGCTTTTTGCTTTTAGGCCAAAAAGTTCAATTTTGGTCCCATCTGACCAGAGCACCTTCTTCCACATGTTTGCTATGTCCCCCACATTGCTTTTCGCTAAACTACAAATGGGACTTTTTATGGCTTTCTTTCAACAATGGCTTTATTCTTGCGACTCTTCCATTAAAGCCATATTTGTGGAGTACGCAGCTAATAGTTGTCCTATAGACAGATTTTCCCACCTGAGTTGTGGATCTCTGCAGCTCCTCCGGAGTTACCATATTTCTCTGATTAATGATCTCCTTTTCCAGCCTGTCAGTTTAGGTGGACGGCCATGTCTTGATAGGTTTGCAGTTGTACCATACTATTTCTATTTGCAGATGATGGATTGAACAGTGCTCCATGAGATGTTCATAGCTTGGCATATCTTGGGATATTTTGTTATAACCTAAATTACACACAGGTGGACTCTATTTACTAATTAGGTGACTTCAAAGGCAAAAAACGGATTTTAGTTAGGGGTATCAGAGTAAAGGGAGCTGAATACAAATGCATACCACACTTTTTAGATATTTATTTGTAAAAAATTTCTAAAACCATGTATCATTTTCCTTCTGCTTTACAATTATGTGCCACTTTGAGTTGGTCTATCATATAAAATCCTAATTAAATACATTTACCTTTTTGGTTGTAACATGATAAATCGTGGAAAATTTCAAGGGGCATGAATACTTTTCCAAGGCACTGTATGTAGCTACATAACAAGACAAGAAAACTATATATCAACAGGATAGTACAATTTAAACAGAGAGGAAATAAAGCTGACACTTTTTCTTCAAGCCAAGCCTGAACACTTTAGGGGCGCACATCACAGCGTTTTAATATACCCTATAGGATTGTAACAGACCAGGGACACCTTTTGGGCAATTGTCCTAATCCACGTTTCAAGATGTTTCCAATAATAATGTCTTTCTTCCTTACAGACTGTAGGTCATGACACAGGAAGAAGTTAACCAGCTGACCTCATTAGCATACACCCTGCATCATTCACCCTCCCATTCCCAGGTGAACTTTTTTTAAATGAAATGTAATCAATCACTGATCACCTTTTTTGCTAAATACACAATATACAATCAGATTGCATGGTGTATGGTCATGTTTATACACCTTAAATTACTAGTTGCACTTTCAGTGCCATTAATTGTTAACGGCACACCAAACACAGAAGCAAACATGCATTCTACCATGTGAAAAAACGAGGGGCAAATGCTGCAAAACACACAACTCATGAAATGCCAAAATGTCCCATTAACCACATGTAGTGCAGTCAATTGAAATCAACAGGCTGCCGTATGCGTGTTACAGGAAGATGAGACACAAAATGTGTACTCCCACTATGCTAGATGTAAATGGGGCCTGAAGGTGAAATTGGTGTGTTACCACAATAACACTGAGGCTCCATTCACATCTGTGTGTTTCCTTGCATTTCCAAAATGCGCTGCACCAAAAATTGCAGCAAAAAATGCACCAAACTTCACTCTAAAAAAAAGTTCTGAAGCTTCTTTGGGAGGTGATTGCTGTGTTTAGGGAAGCCCATTCAGGTGGAAAAAAAAAAACACATGTGGGAATGTGAGTTTCTGCTATGTAGAGTTGTGAACGGGGCTTGACAGCTGAGTATTGCTGTCCACACCATCCTATGTACTTGTATAAAGATGGCCATACACTATGCAATCTGTTTGTATTTAGTGAGATGGGTGATCACTGATTGATTGCATTTCATTTAACCACTTGCCGACCGCCGCACGATGATGTACGTCGACAGAATGGCACGGGCAGGCATATGGGCGTACATGTACGTCCCTGCCTTCCCGCGGGTGGGGGGCCCGATCGGGCCCCCCCGGTGCCAGCGGCGGGAGGATTCCGTGCAGGAGCGATCCGGGATGAGGGGGCGGCCATTCATT
The DNA here is from genome assembly GCF_037356315.1 of Lithobates pipiens. Lineage (NCBI taxonomy): Eukaryota > Metazoa > Chordata > Amphibia > Anura > Ranidae > Lithobates > Lithobates pipiens. Next base: position 229,793,813 of record NW_027507748.1, read on the forward strand.
CATGGCCACCCCCTCGCGATCGCTCCTGACGAATGGAATTGCAGCATGACATCACTTCCTCTCCTGTAATGTAAACACAGGCAGAGGAAGTGATGTAATCTCTCCTCCGTGTCGGTATTTTTCGTTCCGGCACCGAGGAGAGAGGATCGGTGAGTTGCACAAACACTACACTATACAGTAGAACATGCCAGGCACACTTTCACCCCCCTTTACCCCACGATCACCCCCCCAATCACCCCTGCACCCCCAGTCACATGGACACCAATTGCATTTTTTTTTTTTATTGCATTGGTGTCATTTGTGACTGCAATAACTGTTAGGGCAGTTAGGGTTAGCCCCCTTTAGCTCTAGGGTACTCCCCTAACCCCCCCAATAAAGGTTTAACCCCGTGATCACCCCCAGTCGCCAGTGTCACTAAGGCTGGGTTCACATTGCAGCGGTTTATGAGAACGGATGTGATTCGCACCGCACTGCAGTGCAAATCACATCCAATCTCTGTGCGATGCGAGTTCAGCCATACAGATAGAACCCGCCGCAAACTCGCATGGGACCCTTTTTTTGGTCCGCAGCAGAATCGGATCGCATGGGTGTTCACACCATGCGATCCGATTCCTGTCCGAGTTTGCAGATTGCACTGCGATATGCGAACTGATCTGGGGGTGTCATTAACATTTCACTGACACTCCCTGCAGTTCGCATAGGGCAGTGTGAACTGCCGCCGGGAGGCATGCGATGCGGGAACCCGCCGCGGATTCGCGGCGTTCCCGCATCGCTCCAGTATGAACCAAGCCTAATAAGCGATCGTTTTTCTGATCGCTGTATTAGTGTCACAGGTGACGCTAGTTAGGAAGGTAGGTATTTAGGTTCGCCGCAGCTTTTTATAGCGCCAGGGACCCCCATATACTACCGCATAAAGCCCCCTGATTGCCCCCTAGTTAACCCTTTCACCCGTGATCACCATATAACTGTTACAGGTGACGCTGGTTGATTAGTTATTTTTTTATAGTTTCAGGGCACCCGCCATTTATTACCTAATAAAGGTTTAACCCCCTGATCACCCGGCGGGTGATATAAGTTTGAGGGTCAGATAAGGTCTGCGTCGCCCCAGGCAGCGGCAGGTTAGTGCCAGTATCGCTAAAACCCACGCGCAAAGCATACACCTCCCTTAGTAATATAGTATCTTATCAGATCTATATTAGCGTCGCCAGCAGTTTAGGTTTCCCAAAACGCATTGTTAGCGGGATCAGCCCAGATACCTGCTAGAACCTGCATTTAGCCCCTCCGCCAAGCCCAGCCCAGCCCACCCAAGTGCAGTATCGATCGATCACTGTCACTTACAAAACACAACACACATAACTGCAGCGTTCGCAGAGTCAGGCCTGATCCCTGCGATCGCTAACAGTTTTTTTTGTAGCGTTTTGATACAGTCGCTGACAGCATAGGTGCTTTTTTACCTGTGAGTCTCACTAGTGTACCCCTAAATTTAGGGGTGTCTACTTTCCAAAACGGGGTCATTTGGGGGGGGGTTTTGTGTTATTTTGGCATTTTATGGCCTTCAAAACTGCGATAGGTAGTGAGGAGTGAAATCAAAAATTTACACCCTTAGAAATCCTGAAGGCGGTGCTTGGATTTCGGGGCCCTGTACGCGGATAGGCTCCCAAAAAGTCCCACACATGTGGTATCCCTGTACTCAGGAGAAGCAGCAGAATTTATTTTGGGGTGTCATTTCACATATGCCCATGGCATGTGTGAACAATATATCATTTAGTGACAACTTTGTAAAAAAAAAAAAAAAAAAGTTTGTAATATTCCCGCAACTTGTGGCAAAATATAAAATATTCCATGGACTCAACATGCCTCTCAGCAAATAGCTTGGGGTGTCTACTTTCTAAAATGGGGTCATTTGTGGGGGTTTTGTGCCATCTTGGCATTTTATGGCCTTCAAAACTGTAATAGGTAGTGAGGAGTGAAATCAAAAATTTACACCCTTAGAAATCCTGAAGGCGGTGCTTGGTTTTTGGGGCCCCGTATGTGGTTAGGCTCCCAAAAAGTCCCACACATGTGGTATCCCCGTACTCAGGAGAAGCAGCAGAATTTATTTTGGGGTGTCATTTCACATATGCCCATGGCATGTGTGAGCAATATATCATTTAGTGACAACTTTGTAAAAAAAAAAAAAGTTTGTAATATTCCCGCAACTTGTGGCAAAATATAAAATATTCCATGGACTCAACATGCCTCTCAGCAAATAGCTTGGGGTGTCTACTTTCTAAAATGGGGTCATTTGTGGGGGTTTTGTGCCATCTTGGCATTTTATGGCCTTCAAAACTGTAATAGGTAGTGAGGAGTGAAATCAAAAATTTACACCCTTAGAAATCCTGAAGGCGGTGCTTGGTTTTTGGGGCCCCGTATGTGGTTAGGCTCCCAAAAAGTCCCACACATGTGGTATCCCCGTACTCAGGAGAAGCAGCAGAATTTATTTTGGGGTGTCATTTCACATATGCCCATGGCATGTGTGAGCAATATATCATTTAGTGACAACTTTGTAAAAAAAAAAAAAGTTTGTAATATTCCCGCAACTTGTGGCAAAATATAAAATATTCCATGGACTCAACATGCCTCTCAGCAAATAGCTTGGGGTGTCTACTTTCTTTTTTTTTTATTTCAATATTTTTTATTGAGTTTATACAAAGATGAATATACAAACACAGTCAACGAACATGCTTAAGAACAAACGTCCTCCATCAGTATACAGCATACAATCAGCAAAAAAATTGTGGATAAATTAGTACATTACAAGAACAATCAAGTATTATTGAGCATTAGCAACAAGGAGGCGGAAAACAATAGACTGCGTTCGAAAAGCACTGAGAAAAGGGAAGTCCCATCACACCCGCTGACACCCCATCGGGATCTCACTGTGCCAGCGAGGGACAGGGACCCCCCCCCCTCTCATCAAATATTATAAAAAAACATAACATAGGAGAGAAAAAAAAAGGTATACATACACAGAAAGAATAAGGGAAGGGAGTGGGTGAGCTGGACACCTTGTGTGATCAGGAGGTGCCTATTTATAAGAAATTTCCCAAAAAGGGAAGAAAGATGATTGCATTTGTAGACTAAATTATCAACCTTTAATCTTTAATCCGTGACTGAACAACTAGGGTGATTTAACCAACTACTCCAGGTAGAGCGAAATGTCTTGGCTCTGAGGTTCATAAAGGCGAATAATTTCTCCATTTCGCACTGAGTATTGAGAGTAAGAACAGTATCAGTAGGAGATGGAGAATCCACCACATTCCATAAACGCGTGATAGTAAGCTTGGCCGCTAATAAAATGTGTATAAGCACCCCTCTTATTTTAGAAGGGAACGTAGGTATTGTTAGGTGTAGTAAAGCCAATTCAGGTGTAGGATCAACATGATGACCACATATATCAGCTATCAATTTAAAAATTTTGTTCCAAAAGGAGCGGATGGATTTACATGTCCACAAGATATGGTACAATGTACCTACTTCTCCGCATCCCCTCCAGCATAGGTTTGTACGATCCGGGCAAAATTTACTAAGCTTATAAGGCGTGAGGTACCAAAGGTGGACTACTTTGGAGAACTGTTCCCAATGAATGGCGCATTTAGAGGAAGTGTATGTAGACAAAAAAGCAGACTGCCATGTATCAATAGGAAACGTTTTACCTATAATGGTTTCCCATTTTGTCATGGTGGTTGTTTTGGAAAGTGAATGCTGAGCATTATATAGGCTATAAAGCAGAGATATTCCTTTGGTAGGGCCTTTAGGGTCTTGAAGGAATCTGTGTAGTAGGGAAGGTAAGTGTAGATAAAAAGGGAGAGGGTGTTTCCGCAGAAAGGACGAAATTTGAAGGTAGGAGAAATAGGCCGAGGAAGGAAGTTGAAAGCATGTTGTCAGATATTCGAATGTGCAAATGGAAGAGTTGAGGTATAGATCTTGGAGTAGGGATACTCTATTAGAAATCCATGTTTTTAAATCTAAATTCGGAATAAAGTGGTGGAGAACCGAGAGTGGTACAGGAATTTTATATAATGCCTGATCATGTATGGAGGAAACTTGGATTTCAGACCATAATTTTGTGGAGATTTGAATTGTAGGAATGGAGGAAGTGGGGGCTGGTGCACCTAATAAAATAGCAATAAGGGTTGTTTTGAGATCCCCTTGGATAGTGCCGGCAGCTTCCATGGCTATCCATGTTTTATGTTCAGAGGGGGTCCACCAATATTTAAGCTGGTCTATAATACAAGCCCGATAATATGCCATGACATTAGGAGCACCCATACCACCATGTTTTTTGTGTGTCTGTAAGACGTTAGCCGAACATCTAGGCGGTTTACGCTTCCAGATGTATTGGTTGAACAGTGTTTGTACCGAGGAGAAGAAATGCCGTGGAAGAGAAATCGCTAGTGTACGAAATAAATAAAGGAGTTTAGGGAGTATAAGCATTTTTAAAGCTGCTATTCTTCCCATAATAGATAAATTTTGATTACTTAAGTGTGACAGTTGTAATGGTAAAGAATCCAAAAATGGTTTAAAATTATATGAATACAATTGCGAGGCCTGTTGAGTCAAATGGGTACCTAAAAAGGGTATAGATTGGTGAGCCCAGGTGAATGGGAATCTCCTAGCTAAGACCGATTGCATAGAAGCTGGAACATGGACACCCAATATTTGTGATTTGGTGGCATTCAATTTATAATAAGACACGGCACTAAATTCCTGCAGCACCTTTTGAGTCGCAGATAATGAAGTAGATGGATTAGATAATATGATCATCACATCATCAGCGAATAGGCTAATTTTATGCTCCCTACCAGCAATAGTCAGCCCAGTAATGTTACAATGGGATCTAATACGTTCTGCCAAAGGTTCCATGAGAAGTGTAAAAATAATTGGTGAAAGGGGACATCCTTGTCGCGTTCCATTAGTTATATATATAGATTTAGAGGTAATGCCCGAGGTAAGTACCGTGGCCGAGGGAGAGGAATACAGGGCCATGATAGCCGTCTGAATCCATCCCACAAATCCAAAATTTTGGAGTACTGCCTGCAAGTAGCCCCAATGCACCCTATCGAATGCCTTCTCTGCATCTAAGGATAGAAGCAGAGAAGGCAACCGAGAAGACCCTGCCCAGGATAGTAAATTGAGAAGACGTCTAGTACCATCCGGCGCCTGGCGTCCCGGCACAAAGCCCACTTGATCAGGATGAACAAGAGTAGGCAAAACTGTCTGCAAGCGGGTAGCAAGAAGTTTAGCAAAGAGTTTTACATCCGTATTGAGAAGGGATATGGGTCTGTAATTTGCAGGGTTGGTAGGATCCTTGTCAGATTTTGGCAAGGTCACTATCACCGCTGACAGCATTTCAGGAGGGAAATTACCAGAGGACGAAGCGAGATCAAATACTGATTGCAAATGTGGAGCAAGCTCATCGGAGAAATATTTGTAATATTCATTTATAAAACCATCAGCTCCTGGAGACTTACGGTTGGGAAGTTTCCGGATGGCCAAACAGATCTCTGGGATAGTAAACGGTTGGGAAATAGAGGTAAGTTGGTCCTCAGATAGTGATGGGAGATGTACTTTTTGCAAAAACTCAGCAATGAGTTCTGGGGACGGTTGAGGTGTATCCTTGTCACTACGGAGGTCATACAGGGATTGATAATAGTCAGCAAAGACATTGGCTATATCTTTAGGGTTCGTAACAGGAGTTTTAGTAAATGGATGAGTAAGGGTGGCTATCCTCCGCTTGATCTGTTTAGCCTTCACTATTCTAGCCAACCAAGCTCCCGCTTTGTTATGAAGGCCATAATAAGAGGCCTTAAGGAATTTAAGATGGTTCTCCTGTTTATAAAGGAGTAAGGATCTCAACTGTTGTCTATCCTTGAGAATTTCTTGTGTAAGCGAGGGAGTAGGCGAAATTTTATTGATTGATTCTTTAGAGGATATGGTATGCAATAAATCATCTATCTGCTTCGTCCTCTTTTTCTTCACACCTGAAGCCAATTTAAGCAATATACCCCTCATGTACACTTTATAAGTATTCCATAACGTAAAACGATTAACATCAGGAGTATCATTATAAAGAAAGAAGTTTCGATGTTCTTGTTGAATCGTTTGGCACAGTATCTTGTCTCCCAAAAGGGAGGCATTCAACCTCCAAATAGGAGGAGGAGTATTTCGTAGAGTATCATCAAATTCTAGCAAAATAGGTGCGTGGTCCGACCAAGATATCGTGCCAATTTCCGATCTCAACACATTTTGGAGAGAATTTTTCCCTGTTAAAAAAAAATCAATACGGGAGTAAGATGAGTGTGCTGCTGACAAAAACGTGTAGTCTCTTTCAGACCCATGAAAACATCGCCAAACATCATACAGTTCATACTTCGCAAGCAGAGGTACAATAGAATGCAAGGGTCTCCTAGATTGGGTGGAGGAATCCATAGTGGGATCTAATACTGTATTAAAGTCTCCCCCCACGATAAGGGTACCTTGAACAATCTCCGAAATCTTGTTAAACAATGGTGCAAGAAAGTTTCTTTGCTTGGAGTTAGGGGCATACAGGTTGACCAACGTAAACTTGGTGTGGTTAAGTTCGCAGACAAGGATCAAATACCGGCCACATGGGTCTTGAACAGTGTGGATAAGGGTAAACTGGACAGAGTCCTTAATAGCCACCAGGACACCCCTTGCTTTTTTGGGACTATTGGCCGTGAACACTTGTGAATATCCTCGGAAGTTCAAAACTGGGCATTTATGGGCAGCAAAATGAGTCTCTTGGGCAAAAATAACATCCGCTTTAAACAAGCGGGCTTCTTTCAGTAAGGCAGATCGCTTATAAGGGCTGTTGAGGCCTTTCGTATTAATGGACATAAACTTCAACGGCATGGCAACATATGATCATATGCTAGAGTGTTGCAAACAGGAAGTTAGCGCTCCAAGGAAAGGTCTGAAAGTTCATCTCAAAAAGAGGATGGCAGATTCTGTAAAATGAAAAGAAGATAAGAAGAGAAAAAAAAAATGTAGCAAGTGCGACAACTCTTAATATCATTGCAATCCAAATAGAATGTTCATCCAGACACTTAAAAAAAAAAAATTCCACAGCTAGTGATCCAGCATAGAAGGGGGAGGAAAAACACATAAGGATGAGAAAAAAAGGGATAGAAAACATCAGAAGTAAAAAAGACCTGATCAGCCAGGTCAATGGGCAGCCGAAACTGCTTCGACAGAAACTTGGGGTAATAAAACCCATAGTGCCAAGCACTATGCACAAACAAAGAGCACAAAAAAAAATGGTGGGTCTCCTGACCTCACGCTACATTCGTGCTACCTGTACGTAGCAAAGGTAAGGAGAGGTTCACTAACGGTCGGTGAGACATATTAAGTCCATTCTGTGCCCAGTCGTTCAGGAGCAGAGAGAGCAGGGGGCGAGGCATCTTGGGGAAGCAGATTCCATTGTTTGAAAATCTGAATGCCTTTCTCCACACTATGTATAGGGACCAGAGTACCATTCCAAGAAACAAGTAGTTTCGTGGGAAACCCCCACCTGTACCTTATGTTATTGTTACGCAGAATCTTCGTGAGTGGGCTAAGCTTTTTTCTATTCATAGCGGTCTGTTGAGAGATGTCAGTGAACAGGGAGATACCGTTGAATTCATCTGGGACTACTGGATTATTTTTAGCAGCCGCCATGATCCGTTCTTTAACATGGTAGTAGTGAATGCGCGCCAGAGTATCTCTGGGTGCTGTATCAGGCAGAAATTTTGGTTTAGGAATGCGATGTGCCCTATCCACACACAATTCAATATCCGTCAGGGATGGTAAAAGGGCTTTCATAAGGCGTTGGACAAAATTGGTGATTTCACTTGGAGGAATGCTTTCCGGAATCCCTCTAAATTTAATATTGTTCCGCCTGGAACGGTCTTCCAAATCCGATAATTTATATTGAAGTTGCTGCATAGTAGCTTCTTGGTCAGCATAAGCATCCACAAGATCATTATGGGCGTTAAACAGATCCGCCATTTTGGATTCTAAATGCTGGATTTGAGTAGAATGCGTGTGGACCGTAGCTTTAACTGAGGTAAACATATCAGAAAAATCATTAAATAATGTTCTCCTGAGGGACAATAACATATTCTTCATGGTGCACTCTGAAATTGCCTGGTCAGAAGCAGGGAATCCCTCAATGGAGGGTTCAGCAGAGGAGCTCTGTGAGGAGAGCTGAGAAGAATCATGTATAGTGGTGACAGAGTATGAGGAGGCCTGTGGAGGTGACTGCTGCGGCCCAGTGAATAGCTCATCTTCCTCCCTGCGCTGCTTCGTTTTAGCAGGGCTTCTCATAGTAGGTGTAGGAGGGGGTGATGTGTCCCCTGTGTCCTCTAGTCCCCCGTGTGAATGACTCACCCCGAGCTGATAGCTAGAGCGGAGGCCGTGTTCGCCGCTCTGAGGTGCACCGGCGCCATCTTGGCCATTCGACGGGATCACCGCCGGAAAGAAAGAAGTGAGGCGCTGCGGCGGTTTAGAATTCTTCCGCCTCTTCGTCATCTCTGCCCGTGATTTCCACCGAGTCAGGGAGGAAATCTGGGCGGTGGGAACCTCTCCGTCGAGCTGCTATGTGCCGCTTAGTAGCGTGAGGTGGCAGGAGCTCACAGCTACGCGGCCATCTTCTCCGCCGGCCGGACCGTCTACTTTCTAAAATGGGGTCATTTGGGTGGATTTTGTGCCATCTTGGCATTTTATGGCCTTCAAAACTGTAATAGGTGGTGAGGAGTGAAATCAAAAATTTACGCCCTTAGAAAGCCTGAAGGCGGTTCTTGGCTTTCGGGGCCCCGTACGCAGCTAGGCTCCCAAAAAATCCTACACATGTGGTATCCCCATACTCAGGAGAAGCAGCAGAATTTATTTTGGGGTGTCATTTCACATATGCCCATGGCATGTGTGAGCAATATATCATTTAGTGACAACTTTGTAAAAAAAAAAAAAAAAAAGTTTGTAATATTCCCGCAACTTGTGGCAAAATATAAAATATTCCATGGACTCAACATGCCTCTCAGCAAATAGCTTGGGGTGTCTACTTTCTAAAATGGGGTAATTTGGGGGGGTTTTGTGCCATCTTGGCATTTTATGGCCTTCAAAACTGTAATAGGTAGTGAGGAGTGAAATCAAAAATTTACACCCTTAGAAATCCTGAAGGCGGTGCTTGGTTTTCGGGGCCCCGTATGTGGTTAGGCTCCCAAAAAGTCCCACACATGTGGTATCCCCGTACTCAGGAGAAGCAGCAGAATTTATTTTGGGGTGTCATTTCACATATGCCCATAGCATGTGTGAGCAATATATCATTTAGTGACAACTTTGTGAAAAATAAATAAAGTTTGTAATTTTCCCGCAACTTGTGGCAAAATATAAAATATTCCATGGACTCAACATGCCTCTCAGCAAATAGCTTGGGGTGTCTACTTTCTAAAATGGGGTCATTTGTGGGGGTTTTGTGCCATCTTGGCATTTTATGGCCTTCAAAACTGTAATAGGTAGTGAGGAGTGAAATCAAAAATTTACACCCTTAGAAATCCTGAAGGCGGTGCTTGGTTTTTGGGGCCCCGTATGTGGTTAGGCTCCCAAAAAGTCCCACACATGTGGTATCCCCGTACTCAGGAGAAGCAGCAGAATTTATTTTGGGGTGTCATTTCACATATGCCCATGGCATGTGTGAGCAATATATCATTTAGTGACAACTTTGTAAAAAAAAAAAAAGTTTGTAATATTCCCGCAACTTGTGGCAAAATATAAAATATTCCATGGACTCAACATGCCTCTCAGCAAATAGCTTGGGGTGTCTACTTTCTAAAATGGGGTCATTTGGGGGGGGTTTGTGCCATCTTGGCATTTTATGGCCTTCAAAACTGTAATAGGTGGTGAGGAGTGAAATCAAAAATTTACGCCCTTAGAAAGCCTGAAGGCGGTTCTTGGCTTTCGGGGCCCCGTACGCAGCTAGGCTCCCAAAAAATCCAACACATGTGGTATCCCCATACTCAGGAGAAGCAGCAGAATTTATTTTGGGGTGTCATTTCACATATGCCCATGGCATGTGTGAGCAATATATCATTTAGTGACAACTTTGTAAAAAAAAAAAAAAGTTTGTAATATTCCCGCAACTTGTGGCAAAATATAAAATATTCCATGGACTCAACATGCCTCTCAGCAAATAGCTTGGGGTGTCTACTTTCTAAAATGGGGTAATTTGGGGGGGTTTTGTGCCATCTTGGCATTTTATGGCCTTCAAAACTGTAATAGGTAGTGAGGAGTGAAATCAAAAATTTACACCCTTAGAAATCCTGAAGGCGGTGCTTGGTTTTCGGGGCCCCGTATGTGGTTAGGCTCCCAAAAAGTCCCACACATGTGGTATCCCCGTACTCAGGAGAAGCAGCAGAATTTATTTTGGGGTGTCATTTCACATATGCCCATAGCATGTGTGAGCAATATATCATTTAGTGACAACTTTGTGAAAAATAAATAAAGTTTGTAATTTTCCCGCAACTTGTGGCAAAATATAAAATATTCCATGGACTCAACATGCCTCTCAGCAAATAGCTTGGGGTGTCTACTTTCTAAAATGGGGTCATTTGTGGGGGTTTTGTGCCATCTTGGCATTTTATGGCCTTCAAAACTGTGATAGGTAGTGAGGAGTGAAATTACAAATGTATGCCCTTAGAAATCCTGAAGGCGGTGCTTGGCTTTCGGGGCCCCGTACGCGGCTAGGCTTCCAAAAAGTCAACCACATGTGGTATCCCAGTACTCAGGAGAAGCAGCAGAATGTATTTTGGGGTACAATTTCACATATAACCATGGCATGTGTGAGCAATATATCATTTAGTGACAACTTTGTGTAAAAAAAAAATTTTTTTTTGTCATTATTCAATCGCTTGAGGCAAAAAAATAAAATATTCAATGGGCTCAACATGCCTCTTATCAATTTCCTTAGGGTATCTACTTTCCAAAATGGGGTCATTTGGGGGGGTTTTGTGCTGCCCTGCCATTTTAGCACCTCAAGAAATGAGATAGGCAGTCATAAACTTAAAGCTGCGTAAATTCCAGAAAATGTACCTTAGTTTGTAGATGTGACAACTTTTGCGCAAACCAATAAATATACAGTTATTGACTTTTTTTTTACCAAAGACATGTGGCTGAATACATTTTGGCCTAAATGTATGACTAAAATTGAGTTTATTGGATTTTTCTAATAACAAAAAGTAGAAAATATAATTTTTTTCAAAATTTGCGGTCTTTTTAAGTTTATATCGCAAAAAATAAAAATCGCAGAGTCAGTCAAATACCTTTAAAAGAAAGCTCTATTTGTGGGAAAAAAAAGGACACAAATTTTGTTTGGGTACAACATTGCATGACCGCGCAATTACCAGTTTGAAATGGATATTTTGATGATAGGCAACTCCTATCCTCATATTGATTAGTGGTTCCAAATTAATAACTACTGCAGTAGGGAACAGACACAAAAGATACGCTCAGCATCTTTCCAAATAACCGTTCTCCTTTATTATGACGCATTTGAAGGCTTTTATACACATGATTACGTAGGTATCACATTAATATTACAATTGTACGTTTATGGTAACAAGGGGCGTTACATAGGCAGGCTTATTCTAATCAGAACTCGAAAGAATGCAAAACATGTACTGAAAACATTATTAGTGCCGTGTGCACAGTGAGGGCATTGTGCAATACATATATAATAGAAAACAATTATATACAGAACCTACAAATTTCCATTACAGTCTCCTCTCTTTTGATCAATATTTTGATCACTAACCATACCTGCTATCACCTTTAACCTGGAACCTCCACACGCTTAGGTGGAGGTAATCCTGTCCAAAGAGGCAAAAACTCCATTGTGGAGAAAATAATAGCTGAGCAGCTTTTTTCATTACAAAACGACTTTTCACTGTGAAAAACAAATGATTGATAAGACATATTTACAGAGTACTGGCTGTACACTCCTGTGGCCAGAATGGCCTTCTAGCTTAATTGCTGGTATGCTGACTTATCAGCACATGTAAACACATACAATTCTACATAAAATGGAAGAGGTACAAAAGACAAATATGACTTCAACATGGCTAAACTACTTTTCAAATATATGTATCCCTTACAATTAAAGTAATTGAATCAAAAAGTACCCTAGACTGTTATCGCAAGAGGGAAACAAATCAAACACAGAGATTTCTTTAATTTAGTCATTTTTGCAGTGTCTGGTGTGGATCCAGGTCACTTTTCCTTCAAGTTTTGCAAAACTGTACATGAAATAGATGCTGTATTGAGTCTCCAAACATCTCCTTATATATAAATGTCTCTTAACAATCCACATGTCACCTGGCTTTAGTTTTAGATCCTTCCAAACTTTTAGGATCTGGAATTGGGGAGAAAACACATAAATAAATTTGTCAAAAACCTTAAAAAATCAGCAACATTCTCTGTGAGATCCGAATGGAGGACTTCAGCTGCTGAGACAAAATATAAGCGAGTAACACACTCCCAACCCAAATCCCAAAGGGAGAGAGTCCAACATCCCCTCACGGGCTTGATAAAATATAATAAAACATTCAGGCAAAAGTTTTTTATTTTCTTACTCTACTTTGTCCGCTACATTGTAGACAGTAGGGGGTGTAAAAATAAAACCTCAAAACTTCTAGTAAGGACTCTCCTATAAAAATGATTTCCTCTGTTACTCTCTGTAGATTCTGCACTCTGTGCTTAAAAACTACTTCTGAGAACACTTTTTTACTGTGGCCTTTGCAGTAGCATTTGCCACTGGACATCCAGAAAACATGTCCCTACAAACAAAATACATACTCGTAAGATCCTGACTCGGGCATCTGGATATATCTTTTTGTTATCTCTGGAAGGGATGTTCAGCTTTTGGTAACACCTTTGGTAACAGGTAAAACAAGAAGTGGTATGTTATAAAAACAACTGTGGAGAACCCTGGCTCTATCCCATGCTCATTTACTAAGGCAGCCATAACTACTTGTGACTGATGACACGGTCTACGTGTCAAGCTGAAGGGAAAAGAGTGTCTGGCAAACATAAATGATCACCTTTTCCAAAGTCCTGTTTCGTAAGAAGTTGCCCACTGTGGACCACTTGTGCTTCTCGTTCTGGGGTCCTTAAGTTGAATTATTAATCCCAGCTATACTGGGCCAGAACTCGGGTGGAATCTGTGAGTTGCACAGACTCAGCAAGTGTCCGGGGCTGTAAATGCAGCATCCTTAGAGTCACCTGGTCTGCTTCCATATGTGAGTTTTACTGTTAGTATGGCTACCTCAGCAAGAACCTGGAAGGCTGAAAACAGCCGATCAAATTAACTTGGCGTGCTTGATTGGTTTACCCGCCGAAGTAAAAACAAGCTTCTGACCCTTCAAATGGAACCAAAAGCTCTTTATATCTTGACTATCTATATAAATATATACTCTTTTTATAGCTCACAGGCTTTTCTAAAACATGGCGCTCTGCTTCTTGAGCTGGGGAAAAAGGATCCAATGACTCTGAATACAGGGAATCCTTCTGGGTGATAAACTTCATCCTCGGTATAAAACCAGGAATAACACTACAAAAAAGTAAATACTCGGGTCTCCAGGGAGTGTGTCCTGCACTGGGCTCACAGCAGCTGATTCCTATGTCATCAATTTAACACATGTGCTTTTTCTTTGTCTCCAGCCTCCTCCAATAGAGGCAATAAGGTGGCTGGATCCAAATGTACGCATTTTTCATTGTTAGATTTGTACATAAACACACAAAACAAATTCATATTTTGAACCTTTCATTAGACAAACACTTAGCTATATATTTGCTGTGCAGAATGTCGGACTATTAAAAATTCAATATTCAACCAAAATAATATCTGTAACTTTGTCTAATAGCAACTTTGCATAAAGCTACAGCTCTGATACATCGGGATGAAGCCTTCATTACTGGGTCCAGCTTGCATAAATATAACAATGGCTTGTTTTCTATCATGCTGTTGTGTAAGAACTCAAGTTTCATGTTTCAAAAAGACAACTTTTTCCTGGCAATATTATAATAAATGATAAGAATACCCTGCAGTCATGCAGAGATGTCCATAAATCCAAAATATTCTTCTACTTATACCCACTGCACTTACAAGGAAAAGGGGCACATCATTCCACAATCCACACATTCTGCTTTGGATTTCAAAAATAAAAATACATAAAAACAAAAGGACCAACAATATGTATGAAGGACCAGAAAGCACTCGGCCATCAAAAACTATAAACCAACTGGCTGCAGGCAGCAGCTATCCTAACAGGGTGTGTGGACTTGATGTGATGGGTCTGTTATATTTAAATGTTATTATTACTCTCACATCATGGACCGCACATCAAGTTATTATCAGACTTTAAGATTTCATTTCTGTAGAAAAACTTCCTTATGTATCCCATTCATCTTGGCTTTGTTAAACATTATTGCAGCTGTATTCAAATTAACAACCTCATCTTAATTTTTTCTCTTTCCACTCAATAAATGTAAAATTACAAAATTGTTATCTTAAACTAAACTAATTCCATTTTTACCAATTTCCCCATTAACCTGGATTTCATTTCCAACCAAAGTTTCAATATATCTATATTTATTAATAAAATTGTTAAACTCATATTAGAAATTAATACTCATATGATAATTTCAATATCACACACTAATATATATGCACAGATAAATGTCCTTAAAGGGGGACATATTACTTAATTTTCTCAATTTCTCTCTTTTTTTTTTTTTTTTTAATGCACTGTTTCCACTATCACAGGATATTCAATTAGTGTAAGACATGGTTAATTTGTAACCTTCAATTTACCATGTTTGGAAAACAGATTCAAAAATAATTGTGATCACATTGTTTATCATTAGATTCGTTAACCCGGCACATTTTGTTATAAATGTTTTGTCTAAAAAACTGAAATTGGCATGGTGTCCTCCCAGCTTATCACCAACTCTCATCCCAGCTACATTCTTTGAGGAGAGCACAAAGGAAGGGGTCACATCTGCGTACATGACACAAGCGATAGAACTACAGGTTCCAGCATTCACAAACATACACAAGTATCGCTCTAAAATCGCTTACATTATTCCCATTTGTACACAACACATGCATATCATTCTCTCACTTTCTTTTAACGCTTTTTAATACTTCCTTGCTTAAACTTCTGCTTTCTTTATTTTGTTCTGATATCCTTTGCATCCAATGTATTGTAATTCCATACTTCACATACTGTACCTTCTATGATCAGACGGGCAGCTATAGTGCTCATCCCATCTTCCCTCTCTGACAACATATAAAGCATTCTGTTTTAACTCTCATTACTGTTTCTTGACTTTACTAGTTGTAGTGCCTGACCCCAAATTCATCCCACAACTTAACATCAAAAAGTCCCTTTCTGTCTAGTGTTAATGTCACTCTTGATCCATCCTGCTCACATAAATAGCTGTTTCTCTAACTGTATACTCTGCATGATTCTTTGTCCCTGTGGACTTTGGTGGTAACCCAGTTACCCTTTGTGGATCCCTGTCCACTTTAACCATTAATCTAGGGGCTCAGTATAGGTGGAACCGCACCTTCGGTTCATATATAGCGCTTCTCTTGCGCTGGGCATTTTTGAGGGTCTCTTACCCTTCATTCCCTTACTTCATTTAATGCCCATAATGACTGGCCAGTCTTCTCTACGTGTGCCTATACCCTTTTGCCTCTAAACTACTTTATCTAGCAGATGTACTACATATACCTGTGAACAGCACTATTCTTCCCTTTCTCTATAACACTCTGATGGACAGTAGACAGTGACAACATAACATATAACCACTAATCAATACAGTTCGATTAAGGGGAGTAAAATAGGTACCCTTTGTCCCAAAAATGCCTTACCGATCAAGGAAGTCTGATAACTCAAATGTAAGCAAAAGGCTTACCTCAGCCGGCTGATTATCAGAAATTCCCGGATCGTCTCAAGCTCCTCGTTTCGGATACTCAGGGTCACCTGATAACCCCTCCTGGCTGGCTCGCCACCTGAAATGGATATTTTGATGATAGGCAACTCCTATCCTCATATTGATTAGTGGTTCCAAATTAATAACTACTGCAGTAGGGAACAGACACAAAAGATACGCTCAGCATCTTTCCAAATAACCGTTCTCCTTTATTATGACGCATTTGAAGGCTTTTATACACATGATTACGTAGGTATCACATTAATATTACAATTGTACGTTTATGGTAACAAGGGGCGTTACATAGGCAGGCTTATTCTAATCAGAACTCGAAAGAATGCAAAACATGTACTGAAAACATTATTAGTGCCATGTGCACAGTGAGGGCATTGTGCAATACATATATAATAGAAAACAATTATATACAGAACCTACAAATTTCCATTACAAGTTAAAACAGCGCAGTGCCAAATTGTAAAAAGACCTCTGGTCATTGACCAGCAAAATGGTCCGGTCTGAAAATGGTTAAAAAACATGCACCTGGGAATGGGTGGGTGGATGATGCAGGGTGCATGCTAATGAGGTATGCTGGTCAACTCCTTTCTGTGTCATGACCTAAAGTCAGATCAAGAAGAAAACATTACTAACTCTGACCAGCTAGGTGGTGATTTTGCAGAGCTTTTTGGTGTGGAAGTCAGTGCTGGGACACAGTGTGGTGTGAGAGGGAATGTGAGTTGCCCGGTGTTAGAGGACCGCCCCCCCCCCACAACCGAGAGCAACAGTAGAGACCTCCCACGACTGAGAGAAGCAGTGGGTGGCCCGGGAACCTACAGCAGCGGCAGAGCAGAACATCGTGGTGGCGGAGCAGGAGCAACTAGGGGCAGTATCACCCCACAGACATAGACAGAGGACGCAGGAGGAAATCCAGCATGACTGGGAGGTGGAAGGCTGTCAAGGAGAGGCAGCGGGTAAATTAAGTGCAGACCAGAAGAGAGAGTGTGTGAGACAGATTAGAGAAGCGGCGGCACTGAAGGTTACTGACTGCTAGTGTCAGATTACAAGGGGAGGCTGTGTAGAGTGACACAGAGACACAAACTACAAAATTTGACTGGCAGTGTATTGCGAGTACCTGAGTATCTGTGTATTGGGAGTAGGGATGAGCCAAACACCCCCCAGTTCAGTTCGCACCAGAACATGCGAACATATGAACACTGTTAAATTCTATGGGACACGAATGTGAAAAATCAAAAGTGTACATTTTAAAGGCTTATATGCAAGTTATTGCCATAAAAAGTGTTTGGGGATCTGGGTATTAGCCCAGGGGACATATATCAATGCAAAAAAAGTTTTTAAAAATTGATGTTTTTTCAGGAGCAGCAATTTTAATAATGCTTAAAGTGAAACAATAAAAATGAAATATTCCTTTAAATATCATGCCTGGGGGGGGGGGGGGGGGGTCTCCTTAGTCTACCTGTAAAGTAGCATGTCTCCCATGCTTATAACAGTACTGCAGCAAAATGACATTTCTTAAATGAAAAAATTGCCCGGCAATATACATAAAAAACATTTAAAAATGGCATTCGGGATATTAAGAGGAACTCCACGTCAAAGTAAAAAAAAATAGCGTGGGGTCCCCCTGAAAATCCATACCATGTACCCATTACCCATTAACATAGGGGGCCAGGATCTGGGTGCCCTCTTGTTAAAGGGGGCTTCCAAATTCCGATAAGCTCCCCACCCACAGACCCCCACAACCACCAGGGAAGGGTTTGTGGTGAAGAGGCCCTTGACCCAAACAACATGGGGGCAAGGTGCTTTGGGGGGACCCCAAAGCACCCTCCTCATGTTGAGGGCATGTGGCCTGGTACGGTTCAGGAGGGGGGCGCTCTCTCACTCCCTCTTTTCCTGTGACCTTCCAGGTTGCATACTCGGATAATGGTCTGGTTTGGATTTTAGGGGGCTCCACACCAGCTTAAAACAAAAAAATTTCACAGGGTTCCCATTAAAATCCATACCAAACCCAAAGGGCCTGGTATGGATGGGGGGGGGGGGGGGGGCAAGAGAACCCATGCCATTTTATAAATTTTTTATTCTGTCATAGGGATCCTCTTAACCACTTCAATACACTATATTCTATATTGTGCACTGGACTATATACCCTGCACTGTGCTATATATACTACACTGAGAGCACTATATTTGCTAAACTGCAGTTTATATAATACACGGACTGCACTATATACTATGAACTGCAATATATATATATATATATATATATATATATATATATATATATATATACTATACAGACTGCACTATATACTCTGAAGAAACATTGGGCCTTAGGTGTTGGTGGGGCCAGAACACTGTAACCCCTCACATTTACTCTTGTTGGGCACTGGAGCATGCTGTTAAATATTATTTCAAAAATTGTAATTACATGCCCCTGTTAAACAGGGGCAGACAATTTAGGCCTTGGGTGGTGGTGGTGCCCTAAACCAAAAATATTGTTGGAAACTAGCATCATTATGCTTGAGGATGAATAGGATAGGCAGCATAGGTAGTCTTCAAAGGATCCCAGATCCATAGCAAATTCAACTAGTTACATCAGCATCAGGTACTGATCCAGGACTGATTCATTTTTATAAATGTGAGCCTATCAATGGAGTCTGTGGACAGGCGCACGCTTTGATCCAGCAGCACTGAATGTGCATTCAAAAAGCACGCTGGATGCAGGACAGGCCAGTAGCTCAATTATGGCCAGTGGTCCATCCTCAAGACCCAAAAACCCACTGGATGCTCTATTGGAAATGTCTCCAAGTCTGCACTTGCCCCTAGATATTCCTGCACCATATAATGCAGACGCTGGCGATGGTTGCTGGAACCTATCAGACCTTGGTGCTGAAGACTGAAAAATAGTTTAAAGGCATCGATCAGCCAGTCACCTTCTCTACCGCTCTTCCTCTGACTGAATGAAGCCTCAGTTCATTCAGTCAAACTCTTTGTTCAGCACCAGGAAATGGTAACCTCCCAGGATCTGGAAATGTGTTACACAAACTTTTATTCAAGGCCTCCTGAAGATGTTTCATCCTATGCTCCCTCTGCGAAGGCAGGATGAGTTCTGTAACCTTACCCTTGTAACGTGGCTCAAGAAGGGTTGCCAGCCAGTAATAATCCCTTCCTTGATACCACAAATCATAGGGTCCTTTCACAGGCTTTGAAGAATCAGGGAGTCCATGCGGCGCGAGTTTGCAGTGGCATTCGATTCTAAGTCCTCTGGGTCACTAAGGATTACATTATTGGCAACCCTCTCCTCCAAACCATGAACTCCTTTGGTTTCTAGGGACTGAAAACCATCCCTTGAAGACTGTTGAGTGTTATCCTCGACATCCATGCGGACACTTTCCTCCTCATTCTCTTCCTCCTCCTCTTCTTCATGTGTGTTTGGCAAGACCAGCAGTAATACTATCTGGATAAAGGGAGCCTTGAGAGGAAAGGAAGTCCTCCTCTTCCTCCCGCTGTTCTGCCTCAAGTGCCCTGTCCGTGATACCACAAAGAGTGTGTGCTCAAGCAGGAAGACTAGAGGGACAGTGTCACTAATGCATGCATTGTCCCTGCTCACCATCCTTGTGGCCTCCTCAAATGGTGACAGGACAATGCATGCATCCTTGATCAGTAGCCACTGGCGTGGCAAAAAGAAACCAAGTTCCCCTGACCATGTCCTGGTGCCATACTCACACAGGTACTTATTGATGGCCCTCTGTTGTTTTCAGACACTGCAGTATTTCCAGCGTTGAGTTCAACCAAATGTGCATATCATAAATGAGACAGTTGGTGGGCATGTTGTATTCCCTTTGAATGTCAACCAGCCGAACACTGGCATTGTATAACCAACAGAAATGACCACAGACTTTTCTGGCCTGCCTCAGGAGATCCTGTAAGCCTGGGTAACTGGTCAAGAAATGCTACACCAAATTCAGGATGTGTGCCAAACATGGAATATGGGGCAAGTGTCCCAGTCGGAGGGCGGAGAGTAGGTTGGTGCCATTGTCACATAAAGCCATTCCTGGCTTAAGCTGGCATTGCATCAACCACCTCTGAGCCTGCCCATGCAGCGCTTACAGAATCTCTGCCCCATATGGCATCTTTTTGCCTGACTGCTTGTGTAGCCCCTTGAACACTAATGCCGCGTACACATGACCGGACCAGCAGAAAAGGTCAAACAGAATCATTCCGTCGGATATTACGATCATATGTGGGCTTCATCAGACTTTTTTCTTCAGAAATTCCAACGGACCTAGAAATAGAACATGTTTCAAATCTGTCCGAGGGAATCAATTTCTATCGGGAAAACCATTCATCTGTATGCTGGTCTGACGGACCAAATATGACGCTAGGGCAGCTATTGGCTACTGCCTATTGAACTTCCTTTTCTAGTCCTGTCATACATCATCACAAAATGAATGGACTTTGGTAACCCATCCTGGAGAGTGGATCAGGGAGCTACTCAGCCGCCATGCTCTGCACACTGCAGGAGATCCACAGAGCGTGGCAGAAGGGAAGGAGTCAAAGGAGGGGAGTACAGGGAGCTGCAATGCACTGACCCCGGGACCTCGGGAAGTGATTAAGTGATCAGTCCACCTCCTGGCTGAAGAAAACTATTTGCAGGCATAAACACGGCCCTGGGGACACTGACCGGGGGACAATCGCAACCCACTCCCACAAACATATTAGGCAAACTAGGAAGCCGCGATGCCCCTGGGAGCACGAGGCCTTATGCAACCACCTAATTTGCCTAATTAGCGAGTCGCCTCTGGTTCAGAAGACAGTTCTGCAGAAGAGGCCATAGAGGAAGAAGAAGAAGAAGAAGAGGGAGGGGAGCATACAGATGTTGTGGCAGACTAGCTTGTTGGAAGCGTGGTGGTGGAACAAGCTCCAACACCGAACCTTGTCCTGCATCCTTTCCAGCTGCCAGCAGAGTTCCCCAGTGTGCCATGAAGGAAAGGTAACATCCCTGGCAATGCCTGCTGGACCATGAGTTACCGGTAATATGAACCTTACTGCTGACCGCCCTGTCCAAGGAGGCCAAAGCATTGCCTTCCACATGGTGGTAGAGAGCCAGAATGGCCTTACTTGAAAAGAAATGGCATTTTGATACCTGCCACTGTGGTACACATTCCACAAATTCAGGAAAGGGGGCTGAGTCTAGCAGCTGCCAAGGCAGCAGTTGCAGTGCAAGCAATTTGGCCAAGCTAACATTTAGACACTGAGCATGTGGATGGCTGGAACAGAATTTCTTTTTACAGTTAAGCCACTTGGGTAGGGAAATTTGCCTGCTGAATTCAACTGGTGGTGTACTGATAGCAGATTGGCTGCAAGTACTTGTGACACCTATTGCTAAACCTTTATTCCTCTCAGTGCAGGTTTTTGAGAGGGCTGGAGGTATAATAGGGTTTGAAATCCCAGATGAGGAGCATGGAGAAGTCTACCTTTTTCTTTGATGTGGGTCTTTCTGGTGCTGCTGCCAACGGACTGCATGGCAGGTCATCATATGTCCAGTCAAGCATGTGGTGCACAAGTGGCCGCTGTTCTGGCCACACTTGATCTGCTTTAGACATGGGTTATAAACAGCAATGGTGCGATCTGCTGCATATGTGTCGAAAAGGCCCACATCAAGGAACTTTTAAAAGTAAACAGGTAGTCAGCAGCGCCCTGCACCTGAGGAGCTCTGCGGTGTGATGCAATAGGATGGCTTCCCTTAAGCTGCCCAATAAAGAACATCCTGCCTCTTTGGAGTTGTGCCTCCTCCTCCTCACTTTCCTCCTCTCTTCTCTCAGGCCCCCCCAAATACAGTCAGTGACCTCACCATCCCCACCCTCCTCATCACTGGAGCAAACTTGGCAGTATACTGCAGCTTGGGGAACATGACTGCCAGTTTCTTATCCCTTCTGTGGCACCCCCTCTCTCTCTCTTCATTAACCTGGGAATCAAAATCGAAGCCTTCAAATTACTGCGCATCCTCCAGCAGCATGTAACCAATACTGCAGTTGAATAATTCTGGGGACTCCTCTGTGCATGATGGTGGGGCTATGAAAGGAGTAACTGGACAAGGACTAGGGGGAATAGGACGCTTTGGCAGCTGCATTGGAAGGCAAAATACTATGAGCCTGGGTGACAGAGGATGAGGAGGATGAGCACTGCTCCGTTATTCACTCCACCAACTCTTCTGCATGTTTGGCTCAATAACATGGCCAGCAGCAGAAAAAAAGGACAAGAGTGCCCCACAGCCACCTGCAGAGGATACACGTCCACGACCACCACTGTTGACTGTAGACACAGAGGCTAGTTGACCTTTTTTAGTGGCCTTTTAACAGCACGCTACACTGTATACACTGTATATACTCTGTACACTGCCTGCGCTGTATTAAAAACTGTACACCAACTGAACTGTATTAGATACTGTACACCACCAAATGCACTGTGTATATATAGGCTACACTGAATGCAGAGTGTGTGTATGTACATATATATATATATATATATATATATATATATATATATATATATATATATATATATTTTTTTTTTTTTACACTGCCTGAAGTGTGTTCTATAATGTACACCACCGCACGCATATATATATATATATATATATATATATATATATATATATACACACATACAAACGCACACACATAAACCGCTTGAATATATAGCATACATTGAATATATAGTCTACACTAAATGCAGAATACATATATATATATATATATGCACACACACATACACACATACACACACACAGTATCTGACAAACTTATTTTATTTTTATTCTGTCTATATTTATTCTATCTATTATATTTTATTCTATCTTTTCATGTGACAAAACTGAAGAAATAACACTTTGCTACAATATAACGTTGTGAGTGTACAGCTTGTATAAAAGTGAATATTTGCTGTCCCCTCAAAATAACTCAAAACACAGCAATTAATGTCTAAACTGCTGGCAACAAACGTGAGAGTGAAAATATCCAAATTGGCCCCAAATAGCCATTTTCCCTCCCCGGTGTCATGTGACTAGGGATGAGCTTCGTGTTCGAGTCGAACGTACGTTCGACTCGAACATTGGTTGTTCGGGCGTTCGGCGAATTCCGAACGTTTGGGCCGTTCGCGGCAAAATTCGTGTGGCCCACAATGCACTGCGATGGCGCAGTGCATTGCTGGCTCATGATTGGCCAAGCATGCACTGTGACCCCACATGCTTGGCCAATCACAGCGCCAGCAGCGAGGAGAGCCATGATTGGCCACGGGCGTCCTGCCTGTGGCCAATCATAGCTCAGGCTGTGTAGTGCACGCCCCACACTATATAAGGCCGCCTTTGAGACGGCCTCGTGTAGTGTGTTGGCATCTGAAGCAGTGGGTGTTCTGTGTACCTTCAACACAGTTACACACCAATAGTTTTTGGCTGATTTCCTATCTTGCTCTTGTGTAGTGGTTATTGTCTGTGCCCTGACCGCAGTATACACCACTATATTCACCTCACCTATATAGCTAGTGATCTATCTTTAATAATAGAGCTTGCAGTCAGTAGTGTTAGGAGATAGTGCGTGCTGTCTGCGTGCTCTGTACCCAGTACATACCGCTATAATCCACCTACATAGCTGTTCTCTAGTTGGGCCCAATTGTCATCTGCAGGAGTTATTGGAAGTTGTGTGTGCTTCCAGCACAGCACAGTATACATCTGTATATACCCCTTTATCTCTGCTGTTCTATAAAAAAGGCATCTGCAGGAGTTAGTGGGTGTTGTGTGCCTCCAGCACAATATACACTACCCAACTGCTGTTTTACCCAACTCCCTTCAGGCCATTACCATGTCTGGAAGGCCAGCAAGGAGAGGCAGACAGGCGCGAGCCGATAAAAGAGGGCAAGCAGGCTCTGTGTCTAGAGACAACAGTGCTGGTCGTGGACGCGGTGCATTGTCATCAGCACGTGGCCATGGGACATGCTTGTCCTTCTTTTCTGCAGCTGGACATGTTGAACCGCAACATGCCAACGACTTGGTAGAGTGGATGACCAAGCCCTCTTCATCCTCCTCATCCTCTCTCACCCAGTCTCAGGGTAGTAGCAAAGCAGCTGCCAACACATCGTCTTCCCTCCTCTCAATGTCATCATCAGTGACTCCTTCCCTAGACCCACCACGTCCTCCTGAGGAGTCTCCTGAACTCTTTGAGCACAGTGTTGGGTACATGCTCCAGGAGGATGCCCAGTGTTTGGTGGGCTCTGATGATGACACTCAGCTAGAGGAAGGCAGTAGCGTGAGCGCAGAGAGAGGGGATGCTTAAGAAGGACAGCAATCTGGCAGTCATGTTCCACAAGCTGCAGCATACTGCCAGGTTTGCTACAGCGATGAAGAAGGAGGGGATGATGAGGGCACTGACTCCACGTGGGTGCCTGGAAGGAGGGAGGAGGAGGAGGAGGAGGAGGCACATGTCCAACAAGGCAGGATGCCCTCCGGGGGTCAGCTTAGGGGCAGCACACCAACTGAATCACACCGCAGAGCTCCGCCTGCGCAGAGCGCTTCCTCTGCGCGTTATTCTAAAAGTTCTTTGGTGTGGGCCTTTTTTGAGACGAGTGCATCAGATCGCACCGCTGCTATTTGCAACATATGTCTCAAGGGTATCTCACGTGGCCAAAACATCAGCCGCTTGGGCACCACATGCTTGACCAGACATATGTTGACCTGCCATGCAGCTCGTTGGCAAGCGTACCTCAAAGACCCACACCAAAGAACAAAGCGGACCTCTCCTTGCTCCTCATCAGCTGGCATCTCCAACCCCACTAGACCTTCAGTCCTCTCTGAAACCTGCTCTGAGAGGAATGAAGGTGTAGAATTAGGTGTGTCACAGCCAAGTGCTTCCGGGAACTCTGCTAGTGGTACATCCACATCCGATTATAGCAGGCAAATGTCCCTGCCCCAGCTGCTGGACCGGCGGAAGAAGTTTACTCCCAGCCATCCACATGCCCAGCGGTTGAATGCTAGCTTGGCTAAATTTCTAGCACTTCAACTGCTGCCTTTTCAGTTGGTAGACTCGGCCCCCTTCCGTGAGTTTGTACAATGTGCGGTTCCTCAGTGGCAGGTCCCCAAACGCCACTTTTTCTCACGGAAGTCGATTCCGGCTCTCTACCGGCATGTGGAAGGCAATGTCCTTGCCTCGCTGGACAGGGCGGTCAGCGGTAAGGTGCATATTACCGCTGACTCATGGTCCAGCAGGCATGGACAGGGACGTTACCTGTCTTTCACGGCCCATTGGGTCACTCTTCTGGCTGCTGGGAAGGATGCAGGACAAGGTGCAGTAGTGTTGGAGGTTGTTCCGCCACCACGCCTCCAAAATGCTACTATTGGTTGTGACACACCTCTCTCCTCCACCCCCTCCTCTTCTTCTTCCTCCATGGCCTCTTCCAGTGCTCTGTCCTCAGAACCAGCGGTGCTCCGTAGGCGTTCCAGGGGCTACGCAAGTACGCAGGCAAAACGATGCCATGCCGTGCTTGCGCTGGTTTGTTTGGGGGACAGGAGCCACACTGGGGCGGATGTTTTGTCAGCTCTGCAGGGGCAGGCCGAGAGGTGGTTGACGCCACGCCAGCTTAAGCCAGGAATGGTGGTTTGCGACAATGGCACCAACCTCCTCTCCGCCCTCCGACAGGGACAACTGACCCATGTGCCCTGTGTAGCTCACGTCCTTAACCTGGTGGTGCAGCGGTTCTTGGGCAGGTACCCCGGCTTACATGATGTCCTGAAGCAGGCCAGGAAAGTCTGTGTGCATTTCCGCCGATCATTTAATGCCTGTGCTCCGCTGGCTGAGCTCCAAAAGGAGTTGAACCTGCCCAAGAACCGCCTTATATGTGACATGCCCACCAGATGGAACTCAACATTGGCCATGCTGCAGCGGCTGCACACGCAGCAGAGGGCCATCAATGAGTACCTGTGCGACTACGGCACCAGGACAGGGTCAGGGGAGCTTGATTTTTTCTCACCACGCCAGTGGGGCATGATCAGGGATGCATGCACTGTCCTGTCACCGTTTGAGGAGGCCACAAGGATGGTGAGCAGTGACAGTGCATGCATCAGTGACACTGTACCTCTTGTCCACCTCTTGGAGCATACGCTGCGTGGAATAATGGACAGGGCACTTGAGGCAGAACAGAGGCAGGAAGAGGAGGACTTCCTTGCCTCTCAAGGCCCCCTTTATCCAGACAGTGTTCCTGCTGTGCCACCCATCACACAGGAAGAGGGTGAGGAGGAGGAAGAGGAGGAGGAGGATGATTGTGTCAGCATGGAGGTGGAGGCTGGCACTCAGCATCAGCATCAGCAGCAGCAGTCTTATAGGGATGATTTACAGTCCCAAGAAACACGTGGACTTGTACGTGGCTGGGAGGAGGTAGCTGCGGATCATGTTGTCCTTAGTGACCCAGAGGACTCCGGACCGAATGCCTCAGCTAACCTACGCTGCATGGCCTCCCTGATCCTGCAAAGCCTGCGGAAGGATCCTCGTATTCTTCGGATCAAGGAGAGGGACCATTACTGGCTGGCCACTCTCCTTGATCCACGGTACAAGGGTAAGGTTGCCGACCTTATCTTGCCATCGCAGAGGGAGCAGAGGATGAGACATCTCCGGGAGGCCTTGCAGAAAGCTCTGTGCAACGCGTTCCCAGAGACTGGGAGGTCACAAACTCCTGGTCCTGGACAACGTGTTGCTGAGGCATCAGTCAGAAGGAGCGGTGGAGAAGGTGGCCGTCTGACTGATGCTTTCAGACAATTTTTTAGTCCGCAGCCCCAAGGTATGATTGGTTCCAGCACCCATCGCCAGCGTCTAATTTACATGGTGCAGGAACACCTAGGGGCAAGGTCAGACTTTCGACACCTTTCCCACTGAAAATCCTCTGGCTTACTGGGTCTTGAGGATGGATCACTGGCCAGAGCTTGCACAGTATGCAATTGAGCTACTGGCCTGTCCTGCATCCAGCGTTCTTTCGGAACGCACCTTCAGTGCTGCTGGTGGCTTTGTTACCGATCACAGGGTGCGCCTGTCCACCGAATCAGTTGATCGACTGACCTTCATCAAGATGAATCAGTCTTGGATCACCCACAGCTACCAAGCACCTGAAGCTGATGTAACCGAATAATTTTTTTGGAAATACCACATCCCTTCAAGACTGCCTATGCTGATGCTGAGTGACTGTCCTGTTATGTTGATTGTCTATCCTCTTCCTCCTCCGCTGATATGTTGGAAGAACATTTTTGGTTCTGGGTGATGCCAGCAGCCCAATTTTTCTGCCCCTGTTTAACAGGGGCGTTTAATTACAATTTTTGATGCAATGCTTTGCAGCAGGGCTAATTCCTGCAATAAAACTAGAGTATATGGCAGAGGTTGGAGTGTGGTGGCACCAGCACCAGTGCCTAAGGCCCAATTTTTCTGCCCCTGATTAACAGGGGCGTTTAAGTACAATTTTTGATGCAATGCTTTGCAGCAGGGCTAATTCCTGCAATAAAACTAGAGTATATGGCAGAGGTTGCAGTGTGATGGCACCAGCACCAGTGCCTAAGGCCCAATTTTTCTGCCCCTGTTTAACAGGGGCGTTTAAGTACTATTTTTGATGCAATGCTTTGCAGCAGGGCTAATTCCTGAAATAAAACTAGAGTATATGGCAGAGGTTGCAGTGTGATGGCACCAGTGCCTAAGGCCCAATTTTTCTGCCCCTGTTTAACAGGGACATGTAATTACAATTCTTGATATAATATTTCACAGGAGGGCCCCTTCCTGTGCCCACCCAGAGTAACGTGAGGACTTATAGTGTTGTGGCACCAGCACCACAACCACCAAAGGTCAATTTTTCTACCACTGTTCAACAATGGCATGTAATTACAATTCTTGATATAATCGTTCACAGCAGGGCGCTCCAGCGCCCACCAAGAGTCACTTTCAGGGCTTACAATGTTGTGGCAAAACCAACACCTTGTTCCGCCATTTCTGCAGAGCATATAGGGCAGGCCCCTACTTTCAAACATCCAACTTACAAACATCAGACAGCAGCAAGTGAGATGAAAAAAGATGGACGACAAAACAAATTATACAGGGGTGATAACCCTTCCCTATGTTTTCCAAAAAGCTTAAAAATAGTTTTTTTTGACTGGAGCTACACTTTAAAAATGTACCAGTTGAAAATTACAAACAGATTCAACTTAACACAACAAACCTACACAGTCCCTGTCTTGTTTGCACGGCCTGTATACTGCTGTTCTGAGTATATAGGGCCTGGGGGCCACACGCATTTCCTTTTTTTAATATGGGTACGGGGTTCCCCTTAATATGCGTACAAGACCCAAATAGGCTGGTAATGGGCAGGGAGGGCTACCCATGCCATTTTTCTGAATGATTTTCAACCATATTGCAGGAACCAGATATAACATTAAAACCGCAAGCAGTTTTAAATGGTGTTATTTCCGTTTAATGTCATTTTGTGCAGGGACTGTTCTAAACACGGGAAACGTGTGGCACTTCACAGGCATACTACAGACACCCCCCAGGCACCATATTTAAAGGAATATTTCACTTTTTTTTTCACTTTAATCGTCATTAAAATCAGTGCTCCCACCAAAACCGCCGTTTTTAAAACCTTTTTTTGCATTGACCCATGTCCCCTGAGGCAGGAGTCAGGTCCCCAAACCCTTTTTAGGACAGTATCGTGCATATTAGCCGTTAAAATAAGCACTTTCCATTTCGAACGTTCGAGTCCCATAGACTTCAATGGGGTTCTAATGTTCGTTTCGAACGCGGGGTCCGTTCGAAAGTTCTGGTGCGAACCGAACCGGGGGGTGTTCGGCTCATCCCTACATGTGACTCATTAGTGTTAGCCCCTATACACACGGTCGGAGATTTCGACAACCAAATCCGTCGGATTTTGTCCGTCGGATTTTGTCCGTCGGATTTTGTCCGTCGGATCTTGTCCGAAACTGTTGCGTACACACGGTCGGACTAAGTTGTCGAAAAATCCGATCATTCAGAACGTGATGACGTAATTTCGTTACGATGGGACTACGTTCAGGCTAGTAGCCAATAGCTTTGATGTAGGAATTTGATCTGAGCATGCGTGGCACTGGGTCTGATCAAAATTCTCTACACATGATCGGAGTATGTCCGATCGAACAAGTTGGAAAATTGGGTCCGACGGATATTCCGACGGAATCAGTCCGATGCATACCACACACAGTCGGATTATCCGACAACACGGTCCGATAGGACACATTCCGATGGATTCTCTGACCGTGTGTACAAGGGCTTACAAGGTCTCAGGTGTGAATGGGGGGCAGGCATGTTCAATTTGGTGTTATTGCTCTCAATCTCTCATACTGGTCACTGGAAGTTCAACATGGCACCTCATGTCAAAGAACTCTCTGAGGATCCGAAAAAAAGAAATGTTGCGCTACATAAAGATTGCCAAGACCCTGAAATTGAGCTGCAGCACGGTGTCCAAGACCATACAGTGGTTTAACAGGACAGGTTCCACTCAGAACAGGCCTCACCATAGTCAAAAAAAAGAAGTTGAGTTCATGTACTCAGCTTCATATCCAGAGGATGTCTTTGGGAACATATGAGTGCTACCAGCTTTGTTGCAGAGGTTGAAGAGGTTGAATGGGTAGGGGGGTGGGGGGGGGGGGGGTCAGCCTGTCAGTGCTCAGAACATACGCTGCACACTGCATCAAATTTGTCTGTATGGCTGTCGTCCCAGAAGGAAGCCTCTTCTAAAGATGATGCACAAGAAAGCCTGCAAACAGTTTGCTGAACACAAGCAGACTAAGGACGTGGATTACTGGAACCATGCCCTGTGGTCTGATGAGACCAAGATAAAATTATTTGGTTCAGATGGTGTCAAGTGTGTGTGGTGGCAACCAGGTGAGGAGTACAAAGACAAGTCTGTCTTGCCTACAGTCAAGCCTGGTGGGAGTGTCAGGGTCTGGGGCTGCATGAGTGATGCCGACCCTGGGGAGCTACAGTTCATTGAGGGAACTATGAATGCCAACATGTACTGTGATATACTGAAGCAGAGCATGATCCCCTCCCTTTGGAGACTGGGCCACAGGGCAACATAATGACCCCAAACATACCTCCAAGATGACCACTGCCTTGCTAAAGAAGCTGAGGGTAAAGGTAATGGACTGGCCAATCATGTCTCCAGACCTAAACCCTATTAAGCATCTGTGGGGCATCCTCAAACAGAAGGTGGAGGAGCACAAGGTCTCTAACATCCACCAGCTTTGTGATGTCGTCATGGAGTAGTGGAAGAGGACTCCAGTGGCAACCTGTGAAGCTCTGGTGAACTCCATACCCAAGAGGGTTAAGGTAGTGCTGAAAAAAAATGGTGGCCACACAAGATATTGACACTTTGGGCCCGAATTGGAAATTTTCATTTAGGGGTGTACTCACTTTAAGTTATTTTGGGGGGACAGCAAATATATATATATATATATATATATATATATTACATATTACACTGCAGCTAACTAAATAACCTACCTGCCTAATCTAGCTAAAGCTATCGCTCTGTCCAGGCCAACAGCACTACATGCAGCCACTCTGTATGCAGCCCTATATAGTGTGGGACGTGGACTTGAGCCATGATTGGCAAATTATGGCTCTCTCAGCAGAGCGCACTGTGATTGGCCAAAGCACGCAGGTCAGGTGCATGCTTTGGCCAATCATCCTACGCTATTGCACTGCGATCTCAATGCATTATGGAGCGTTCCGTGGCACTCAAATTTCCAGCAAACGCCCCATAATGTTCACTGTTCTGGGAACAGGCAAACATCAAGCTCATCCCTAATTGGGATTATTGTGAGTACCCGAGTATTGTGTGCATTGTGTATAACCATGTATTGTGAGTACATGAGTAGTGTGTGTATTTTGTGTACCTGTGTATTAGGAGTACCCGAGCATTGTGTGTGTTGTGAGTAGGGATGGGTGAACGGTTTGGGATGAACTTTCATTGTTTGGGCATTCGGCGAACAGCCAAACAAACCACAATGCATTTAACATTGCACTGCAAGCCCTGATTGGCTGAAGCAGGGAAAGCTTCAGCCAATCAGGGCACAGAGCACTGTCAGTCATGTTTGGACACTGTCATCATGACGTTATTTAATCATGGCTCACTCTCGCCCCACAGTATAAAATTATTTTTTCAATGGCAGCCATTTTCAGTGTGATTTTGGCGTGGAGAGAGATAGAACAGGCCTCTGTTCAGTGCTATTAGTTAGTGTGCTATACTGTGCTATTTTGCTTCAATTGTCAGTGTAGAATATTAGTTTAGTGTCAGTCTAGGGATAGTGTGAGTGTAGTGAGGAGGACCATCTTTCAGCTTTGCATAGTGTGCAGCTAGAGTAGGGACAGTTCAGATAGCATCAGTGTAGTGATGATTGAACACCATCTATTTGATTGCGTTACAGCCAGTTTAACACCATTTACTTCTGTGTGCGTTACTGCCAGTTTAACGCCATATCATTTGGTGTCCGTTACTGCCAGTTTTTAATGCCATATAGTTTGTGCATTACTGCCAGTTTAATGCCATATAGTTCTGTGCATCACTGTACGCTTGGCGCATTATATTGCAGTATATTAATGTGTATCCGTGGAGTGTGTCTGTGTAGTGTGATTACTCAAATTAAAGTGCATCTATTTACAGATTTCAACTTCTTCTTTGCATTTGCTTATAAGCACTGTCCCCTCCCTCCCAATAATGTCTGAGAGGACAAGGAGAGGCAGACGTACCACCCTTGGTGCTGTAAAGGGGCCAGCAACAAATGTGTCGATCCCCAGGCAGGGCATCATTTCTTCTGTGTAGTGAGTTTGCCCGTGCTATCCTGGTACACTGGCTTACTAAACCTTCCTCATCCTCCTCATCCCCTGTCATGCAAGCAGAGACAAGTGTGCAGTCCCCTGCAGTTGCCAGAGTGGATAAACCTGCCTCCCATGTCAACTTACAGCTGGTGGTGATGATGATGCCAGACCTGTGAGCTCTACCTCCTGCTCTGCAGGGACAGGCCCAGAGGTGGTCCACACCACGCCAGCTGGAGCAAGGAATGATGGTGTCCGATAATGGCTCAAACCTCCTGTCCGCCCTTAGAGAGGGAAAGTTGACACATGTGCCATACCTGGCACATGTCCTCAATTTGGTGGTGCAGCGTTTCCTAAGTACATACCCAGGGTTGCAAGATGTACTAAAGCAGGCCAGAAGAGTCTGTAGTAATTTCAGGCAGTCATACACAGCCAGTGCTCAGTTGGCTGAAATTCAGCAGGGAATTCCACCTGCCCATATACCACCTAAAATTGTGACATGCCCACCAGGTGGAACTCAACTTCGGGAATGTTGCAGCAGCTATACATGCAGCAGAGGGCCATCAACGAGTACGGCATGACCACAGGCTAAGGCCACCTTGGCTTTTTTTCCCCACACCAATGGCTGATCAATAAGGATACATGCATTGTATTGTCACTAGACATGTGCATTCGTTTTCGTCCGAACGCATTTTCGTCCGAATTTCAGCTATTTTCATTTTCGTTTTGACAAACGATAACGAAAGCACAAAATCCGAAAAACGAAAATCCGACATAAATAAATGCTTTATTTTCGTTCGTTTTCGTTGTTACAACAGTTCGATATAGAATAGGAGATTGGGTCCTGCCCCAGGGGACATGTATCAATGCAAAAAAAAGTTTTAAAAACGGCCGTTTTTTCGGGAGCAGTGATTTTAATAATGATTAAAGTGAAACAATAAAAGTGTAATATTCCTTTAAATTTCGTAGGGGGGGGTTGTCTATAGTATGCCTGTGAAGGGGCGCATGTTTCCCGTGCTTAGAATTGTCCCTGCACAAAGTGTCATTTATGCAGGAAAAAAAGTCCTTTAAAATCACTCGCAGCTATAATGAATTGTCGGCTCCGTAATACAGAGAACACTCATTGAAAGTCATTGATAAAAAAATAAATAAATAAATAAATAAAAAAGCGTGGGGGTCCCCCAAATTCAATTACCAGGCCCTTCAGGTCTGGTATGGATATTAAGGGGAACCCTGCCTCAAATTTAAGAAAAAATTTGACGTGGGGTTCCCCCTAAATATCCATAACCAGACCCTTCAGGTCTGGTATGGATATTAAGGGGAACCCCGCGTCAAATTTAAAAAAAAAATTGACGTGGGGTTCCCCCTAAAAATCCATACCAGACCCTTTATCCGAGCACGCAACCTGGCAGGCCGCAGGAAAAGAGGGGGGGACGAGAGAGCGGCCCCCCCTCCCTCCTGAACCGTACCAGGCCACATGCCCTCAACATTGGGAGGATGCTTTGGGGGTCTGTGACCCCTCAAAGCACCTTGTCCCCATGTTGATGAGGACAAGGGCCTCATCCCCACAACCCTGGCCGGTGGTTGTGGAGGTCTGCGGGCGGGGGGCTTATCAGAATCTGGAAGCCCCCTTTAACAAGGGGACCCCCAGATCCCGGCCCCCCCCCCTGTTTGAAATGGTAAGGGGGTACAA
Organism: Lithobates pipiens; assembly: GCF_037356315.1. Lineage (NCBI taxonomy): Eukaryota > Metazoa > Chordata > Amphibia > Anura > Ranidae > Lithobates > Lithobates pipiens. The sequence continues at coordinate 229,827,421 of NW_027507748.1, forward strand.
AAGTACCCCTACCATTTCACAAAGAAAGTGTAAAAAATGGTTAAATAAAACAAACACACTTTTGAAAAATTCCTTTATTAAAAATGAAAAAATAAAAAAAAGATTCCAGCGGCGGTAATCCACTCTTGCTATCCAGCGACGGACGGTCATCTCTCCAGCGATGTCTCATCTCATCCAGCGCAGCGATCCATCCTTCTTCTGTCTCCTCCACGGAGACACTACAGGCATTCCGGCGGCTGACGTTTCTTATATACGGAGGGCGGGGCCACCCGTCACCTGACCCCGCCCCCTCTGACGCAAGGGGAAACCCGGGGTTCCCCGTGACGTATGGGTGACCCCGCCCCCCCTCTGATGTAACGGAAACCTGCCTGTGTTACATCAGAGGGGTGCGGGTCACCCCTACGTCACAGAGAACCCCGGGTTTCCCCTTGCGTCAGAGGGGGCGGGGTCATGTGACGGGTGGCCCCGCCCTCCGTATATAAGAAACGTCAGCCGCCGGAATGCCTGTAGTGTCTCCGTGGAGGAGACAGAAGACAGGATCGCTGCGCTGGATGAGATGAGACATCGCTGGAGAGATGACCATCCGTCGCTGGATAGCAAGAGTGGATTACCGCCGCTGGAATCTTTTTTTTTATTTTTTTATTTTTAATAAAGGAATTTTTCAAAAGTGTGTTTGTTTTATTTAACCATTTTTTACATTTTCTTTGTGAAATGGTAGGGGTACTTTTGTACCCCCTTACCATTTCAAACAGGGGGGGGCGGGATCTGGGGGTCCCCTTGTTAAAGGGGGCTTCCTGATTCTGATAAGCCCCCCGTCCGCAGACCTCCACAACCACCGGCCAGGGTTGTGGGGATGAGGCCCTTGTCCTCATCAACATGGGGACAAGGTGCTTTGAGGGGTCACAGATCCCCAAAGCATCCTCCCAATGTTGAGGGCATGTGGCCTGGTACGGTTCAGGAGGGAGGGGGGGCCGCTCTCTCGTCCCCCCCTCTTTTCCTGCGGCCTGCCAGGTTGCGTGCTCGGATAAAGGGTCTGGTATGGATTTTTAGGGGAACCCCACGTCAATTTTTTTTTTAATTTGACGCAGGGTTCCCCTTAATATCCATACCAGACCTGAAGGGTCTGGTTATGGATATTTAGGGGGAACCCCACGTCAAATTTTTTCTTAAATTTGAGGCAGGGTTCCCCTTAATATCCATACCAGACCTGAAGGGCCTGGTAATTGAATTTGGGGAACCCCCCCGCTTTTTTATTTATTTATTTATTTTTTTTTTTATCAATGACTTTCAATGAGTGTTCTCTGTATTACGGAGCCGACAATTCATTATAGCTGCGAGTGATTTTAAAGGACTTTTTTTCCTGCATAAATGACACTTTGTGCAGGGACAATTCTAAGCACGGGAAACATGCGCCCCTTCACAGGCATACTATAGACAACCCCCCCCCCCTACGAAATTTAAAGGAATATTACACTTTTATTGTTTCACTTTAATCATTATTAAAATCACTGCTCCCGAAAAAACGGCCGTTTTTAAAACTTTTTTTTGCATTGATACATGTCCCCTGGGGCAGGACCCGGGTCCCCAAACACTTTTTAGGACAGTAACTTGCAAATTAGCCTTTAAAATTAGCACTTTAGATTTTGAACCTTGGAGTCCCATAGACTTTAATAGGGTTCTAAAGTATGCTATATAGTTAGCTCCGTCAAATCTTCTTTATACATTGACAGACACCATAAGCCTTCCAAGACAGATTCGAACGTAATTCATGTGGATTTTCGGACGAATGCAATTTTTGAACGAAAACGAAATAAATAAAAACGATTTTCGGGCGTAACTAAATAAATTAAGTTTTCGGACGAAAACTAAATTCCGAAACGAAATATTTTACTCTGCACATGTCTAATTGTCACTATTTGAGGAGGCCACAAGGAGCAGTGACAGTGCATGCATCAGTGACACAATCCCTGTTGTGTTCCAGCTGGGAGAAGTACATGGCTAGGAGGAGGAAGTCCCAGATGCTGTCATCCTGAATGACTCCGCGGAGTCTGCTTTTCAAGCCTCAGCAAATTTGAGGTACATGGGCAACCTCATGCTTCAAAGCCTGTGAAAGGACCCAAGAATACGTGGCATAAAGGAGAAGAAGGATGATTACTGGCTGGCAACGCTCCTTGAACACTGTTATAAGGGGAAGGTCTCAGAACTGATCCCATCCCCACAGAGAGTGCAGAAGATAGAATCTCTTGAGGACATGTTAAAGAGGATTTTATTGAACATTTTTCCTGACTCTAGTAGGTTACAGTGTCATGTCAAGAGAGGAGCATTGGAGAAGGCTTCTGCCTAAGTGAGGCATTTCGTAATTTTTATAGTCCTCGCCGCCCAGGGCTGTCAGCTTCCACATCCCATCAGCAGCATCTGCATCACATGCTGGATGATTACCTCGGTGCCATAAACAGAGATTGAGAGCTTTCCAGCTGACAATCCACTTACTGGGTCATGAGACTAGACCACTGGCCAGAACTTGCCCAGTATGCTATTGAGTTGTTCGGCTGCCCTGTTCAATCATTTCATCTGGAAGAATGTTTTTGGTATAGGTTTCATGGGCACAATTAACACCCAGAGAGTAATTTTTCTGCACCTGTTTCATTGCAATATTTTACAGCAAGGCCAATTCTTGCTTTCATCAAGATTACCTCTATAGGGTTTTGGTAGGAAGGAGCCACCTACACCCAAAAAACTAGGGGTTGTAAAGTGAATAATAAAAAAAAATAACAAACATGTTATACTTACCTCCACTGTGCAGCTCGTTTTGCACAGAGTGGCCCCGAACCTGCTCTTATGGGGTCCCTCGGCGGTTGTCTCTGCTTCCTCCCGCAGGTACTTCTCACGTTCATGCGAGCTCCCTTGCATGGTGAGAAGCATCTGCAGGCGCGCTCCCGTGATACAGCCGGCCGCTATAGCTGCTCGCTGTATCACACGGCCCCGCCCCCGGCGCTCCGCGTCAGTGGATGTGATTGACAGCAGCGCGAGCCAATGGCTGTGCTGCTTTCCATCCATCCACTCCAGCCAATCAGCGGCCAGGCTGAATGGTGGAAAGGACGTCGGGGACGAGGGTGAGACTTTCGAGGGGTGAGGTAAGTAAAACGGGGGGGGGGGGGGGGGCTGGGGACGCAGGCACTGTCAGATGTTTTTTCACCTTAATGCATAGAATGCATTAAGGTGAAAAAACATTTACCTTTACAACCCCTTTAACTTCTATCCTAAGTCAAAGTGGCACCAGAATGTATCCAAAAAATCTCTAATCTTGTTCCCAGTGCACTAGATTGTGGCTTCATCATACACATTGACTCCCCAGCTGTTGCTGAGAAAAAAAGGCAGCTTGCAGGGAAAATGTCATTTTTTGGCTTTATAAATGCAATTATTGCTGCAGCAGATTCTAGACATGGTACAGATCTGCCACTTTACAGGCATACTAATGCCACGTACACACGATTAGACTTTCCGAACGAGTGGACCTGCCCACACACAACCGGACTTTTCCAGCATACTAGGTCCGCCGGACTATGGCGGGAGTCCGCCGTACTTTTGAAATGAACGGACTTGCCCACACATGGAGGAAAGTCCGTTCATTTTGAACGCCGCACCAGGTAACCGGGACTAGCGAAGGAAGTCAATGTCGCTGCCTTCGGCGGCAAGATTGACACATCGCTAGCCCCATCACCTTGTAACTACTTAAAGGGGAAGCCCTACGCCAAAAAAACGGCGTGGGGTCCCCCCAAAGGTCCATATAAGACCCTTATCCGAGCATGCACCCCGGCCGGTCAGGAAAGGGGGTGGGGATGAGTGAGCGCCCCCCCTTGAGCCGTACCAGGCCGCGTGCCCTCAACATGGGGGGTGCTGTGAGGAAGGGGGGCCCTACGCCCCCCACCCCAAAGCACCTTGTCCCCATGTTGATGAGGACAAGGGCCTCTTCCCGACAACCCTGGCCGTTGGTTGTCGGGGTCTGCGGGCGGGGGGCTTATCGGAATCTGGGAGCCCCCTTTTATTAAAGATACCCCCTAGATACCGGCCCCCACCCTATGTGAATGAGTATGGGGTACAATGTACCCCTACCCGTTCACCTGGTGAAAAAAAAAAACACACAAGGGTTTCAAATAATTTATTGCACAGTCTTCTTCCGTCTTGGGGGTCTTGTCCCACTCTTCAGGGGTCTTGTCCCCCTCTTCGGTTCTTCTTGCCGGGCCTCCACTTTCTTCCTTTAGCTCTTTTACTAAAGGTGGCCCGGTCTTCTGTTGCCGCCGCCTCTTCTTCTGACTTCAGGGGTCTTGTCCCCCTCTTCAGTTCTTCTTGCCAGACCTCCGCTCCTTCTTCCAGCTCTTTTACTGGCAGTGGCCCGGTCTTCTGTCGCCGCCATCACTGACAGGGACATGTTGTGCAGCGACTTATATAGGGACAATGGGCGGGGTCACCGGGTGATGTCCCCGCCCCTTATGATGTCACAGTCCCAAGGATGCACCCCCCATGTTGAGGGCATGCAGCCTGGTATGGACAGGAGGGGAAGGGGCACTTGCTCGTCCCCACCTCCTTTTAAATGGACCTTTGGGGTGACCCCCACGTCGTATTTTCTGTGTAGGGCTTCCCCTTTAAGTCCATACCAGGTGACGGGGCCAGCGACGTGTCAATGTCGCCGCCGAAGGCATTGACATGACATTGACTGCCTTCGCTAGTCCTGGCTACCTGGAGCCGCATTCAAAATGAACGGCCTTTCCTCCGTGTGTGGGCAAGTCTGTTCATTTCAAAAGTATGGCGGACTCCCACCATAGTCTGGCGGACCTAGTATGCTGGAAAAATCCGGTTCTGTGTGGGCAGGTCCGCTCGTTCGGAAAGTCTGATCGTGTGTACGCGGCATTAGTATACCTGTAAAGTGGCAGATCTGTAACATGTCTAGAATCTGCTGCAGCAATAATTGCATTTATAAAGCCAAAAAAAAGAAATTTTCCCTGCAAGCTGCCTTTATTTTGCTCAGCAACAGCTGGGGAGTCAATGTGTATGATGTACCCTCCATGTTGAGGGCATGCAGCCTGGTACGGACAGAAGGGGAAGGGGCACTTGCTCGTCCCCACCCCCTATTATATGGACCTTTGGGGGGACCCCCAGGCCATTTTTTATGCATAGGGCTTCCCCTTTAAGTCCATACCAGGTGATAGGGCCAGCGAAGTGTCAATCTCGCCGCCGAAGGCGGTGACATTGACTTCCTTCGCCAGTCCCAGCTACCTGAAGCCGTGCTCAAAATGAACGGACTTTCTTCCGTGTGCGGGAAAGTCCGGCGGACTAGCACACAGACGGCCAGATTTTTTAGTCAAAACTACTTTCTAAGTCCACCGGACTTTTGGGAAAAAAAAAGTCTGCCAGAGCCCACACGCCGGATAGTCGGATCATGTGTACGCTGCATTAGGGACCCCCCCCGGCACTATATTGAAAGGAACTTTTTATTTTTATGCTTTCACTTTAAAAAAAATCACTGCTAATTTAAAAATGACGTTTTTCACAAACTTTTTTTTTATTGATACATGTCCCCCAGGGCAAGAACTGGACACAAAAATCATTGTATGCCCAATTACTTACATATAAGCCTTCAAAATGGGCACTTTTTTTGACGTTCAGGTCCCATTGACTTTAATGAGGTTCTTTATTCGGGTCTGAACTTTCACGGTGTCTGAAAGTTCTGGTGTGAACCAAATTAGGGATGGACCGAACCCCTAATTGTGAGTACTCGAGTATTGTTTTTATTGTGAGTGCCAGAGTATTAAGAGTACCTGTGTATGGTGAGGATTGTGAATAGCTGTGCATTGTGAGTACCTGAGTGCTTTGAGTGCCAGAGTGCTGTGTGTACCTGTGTATGTGTGTACCTGTGTATTATATTGTTGAATATTAGTATCAGGAAGCCAGTTGTTAGTTAATTTGAACAGGGTATAATCTTCAATACCCATTAAATTAGTAGGTACGATGTCCAGTGGGTGTGCAGATGTACATCTTGCAGAATACATGTGTTCCTTGATCATCCGATCAAAGACAAATTCTGCTGTGCAAAATGTAAGCACACTGTCTTCCTGGAAGCCCATGTTCTGAATCTAAGGAAGCAACCATCAACACTGAAAAGAATCTCCATCCCAAAGGAGAGCTAGGAACATACCCAGCAGGGGCCAGCACAGAGGTGGTTGGAGACAAAGTTGTGCAGGCATTAGAAAAGAGTAGATGGGTGACAGTCAGGAAAGATAGAAGGGAAAGAGTCAGAGAGGTCGATCCTGAGCTGGAACAACCCAATAAGTGTGCCCGTTGCATGACATTGGTGAAATCAGTCAGGGACCAGCATTGCTGGAGCATAGTGATGCCACTAGCTGCTAAGGGAAGAACTCCAGTGAGAGTGGGGGGAAGCCAAAGGGAAGGAAAGGGAGATTTTGGTGGTAGGGGACTCAATTCTCAGAAGGACAGAGAGGGCAATCTGTCACAAGGACCTGAAGCGCCAAACTGTATGTTGTCTACTGGGCGCTCGGGTTCAGCACATCATGGATCTGGTGGATAGATTACTGGGGGGGCTGGGGAAGACCTGGCTGTCATGGTGAATATTGGCACCAATGACAAAGTCAGAGAAAGATAGAATGTCCTAAAAAACTATTTTAGGGATTTAAGAGCTAAATTGAGGAATAGGATCCCCAAGGTAGTATTTTCAGAAATACTACTGTTACCTCAAGCCACAACAGAAAGGCAGAGGGAGATTAGGGAAGTAATCAGTGGCTGAGGAGCTGGTGTAGAAAGAAAGGGTTTGGGTTCCTGGAGAACTGGGCCGACTTTTCAGTCAGTTACAATCTCTGTAGAAGGGATGGACTGCACCTAAATGAGGAGGGTGCAAATCTGCTGGGAGTGAAGATGGCTGAAAAGTTAGAGGGGCTTTTAAACTAGGCTATGGGGGGAGGGGAGGGGGAGAACTAGTATATGTGCAGCGCTAAGTGAAGACTGTCGTAATGAATAGGACCAGCGTATGTGTTACAGAAAAAAAAAAGTATTGAACACTCTAAATGATATACAGGCAAAAACACAAATTAATATGTTAAATAAAGTCCACACTGTGTTGGTAAATAAGTGCATATAATCCACAGATGAAAAACTGGGATATGATGTTAATGCAGGTGAGTGAATATCAACTTTCAGACATCAATAGGACGACAGATATGAAGAGATAGTGAGAGAAGCCACCACCAACATAAGAGAGGCTTACCAGAGCTAATGGACTCAACAAGGCATAAACCCAATAAGTCGTCAAGACTTGTGGTGACAACACACCAATAGGCAAGGACATCCACGTCTGTGGATGTTGGCACAGGAGGATATTCACACTGTCCCTCAGAGCAAGGAAGGATATTCATAGAGATAAGTAGATCAAATATTTTTCATATGCTCACAGGATGCATCCATAAATGAAACAAAAGTTCCACATAGTGTAAATCTGCATAACAAGGAATATTTATTAAAATTTTGAGGAGCACTCACATTTGAGCAGATGAAAAGCTATTGTATAAGACTGAAGGTTAACGCAATGGCATCAGCAGGCTCGTCCTGATGCGTTTCATCTAAGGAGACATCATCTGGAGTGTAGCTATGCCATGGCCATTGCGTTTAAATTGACATAGTACCCCAATAACAAGCTGCAAATCTGTGGATAATTGGTCATGCAATAATGCAATCACTTCCTGGTCCTCAAAATGGCGGCAGCGTGTGTGCCTCATGCCTCGCTATGAATAGCGAATCTGCACACATGCAAACAAGGTCATCTGACCTTTGTCCTATGGATTTGCAGTGTGTGCACCAAGCCTCACTATCTGACGCCCGACGTCCTTCAGATGCTACAGTGGCAATGCTTATTGTTCCACCTACACTCAGTCACAAGCGTAGGACCACCCACTGTTAAGTCAGCAATCCGGAAGACATGGGTGCCTCGCTATAAGACAGTGAGAATCACCCGTATCCAACACATCACTGGCTAAACACCACTATATTTCATGTAGTGGGGACACCACCTGACGTTAACAAAAAATGTGACATCTCAATTTTGTTAACATACCAAAACTATACTGGATGAATTTAAAAGAGTTGGAAAAACTATTTGTGAAGATATATTGCAAATATGTATATTGAAATAGTTAGTGCCCCCTCAAGGTTGATGGCAAAACGGGGATAATAATACATTACAATTGTTAACTTCAAATTGTACAGTATACACATATAAATCTCACAATATGTGAAAATACATGATATACATAAATATGCATAACCCACATAATACATACAGATTTAAAATTAAGATCAGAACCCAGGTGATCCCAAGAATTGATGAGAAAAATTAAGAATAAAAATAAAAAACGAAATATAAAATGAGTTGCAATTATGCCTTATTGAGAAAAGCATGAATGTCCCGCTCTACATTCATTCCAAATGATGGAGGGAGTGTGGTGGAACCTATTTCAGTGGGTAGTATTGGGGGCATTAATGGTAGGTTGATTAAAACAACTAAACCCCATGGTAAGTATGGTAACAGTCCTATTTGCAACTTCAGAATACCCAATAAAGAGATAGTATGTGTCCGGACAAATTATGAGGCATGTTCACTAATGTGAAGAGTCTGGAAGACAAGATAGGAGAACTAGAGCTGCTACTGTATGAGGAGGAATTCAATTTTGTGCGAATTTCAGGAACCTGGATCAATACCTCTCATGATTTGCTTTCAACCATTCAAGGGTATTCCCTATATCGCAGGGACAGGGAGGGTAAAAATGGGGAGGGGTGTGCCTGTATTTCACAAAAGATATACAGGTGAATGTGACATCACTAATGGAGCAAGGGAAGAGGTGGAATCCTTATGGGTAGAGTTACAAAAGAAGGAAACCAAGGAGAAAGCAATACTAGGAATATGCTATAGTCCCCCTAACCTGAGGGAGGAGGGAGAGGCCAACCTACTATCACAGTTTGGAATGGCAGCAAGGATGGGAAGTGTCATTATAATTGGGGATTTTAATTATCCAGACATAGACTGGGCGGAAGGAACCATACATTCATCTAAGTCTCGCCATTTCCTAAATGTCTTACAGGACAATCTCATGGGTCAGATGGTAAATGCACGGACAAGAAACAATGCATTACTAGACCTAATTGTTACTAACAATACAACGTTGATTGCAGATGTAGAAATATGGGGCAACTTAGGAAACAGCGATCACAGATCAATTCATTTCACCATATATCACAAAAATAGAAAGCTTATGTAGAATACAAAGACACTGAATTTCAAAAGAGCAAACTTCCAGAAACTACGCTCCTTGCTAGAAGTGACTAAATGGGATTAAATCTTAGGAACAAAGAACATGAAGGAAAAATGGGTGTGCTTAAGCAGCATATTAAATGGGTGGGCGGCCTAACGTCAATGTAAAAATTCATATAAAGGGGGGGGCGTGGCCTGACCTCGGGATGGAATGGACGCTTAAGAGCTGAGCTCCTGCCGCGATCCGGTCCTCTAGCTGTTGGGAAAGCTAAATCGGGCACCGAAACAGTAGAGATTATGGGTACCGCCTCGAGAACATCCTCCGCTTCCCGATCTCGCTCGCCAAGGAGACAACGTGGCAGCATCAGCCAGAATCTGCCAGAGCTGTTTCGTGCACAGAGAGACAATATGGCGACTTCCTGCCACAATCCCACACAGACCCCTGCTTCCACACCACAGAGCGCAATACAAAACATGGCCTTGTCGGACCAGGGGATTCAGATGAACGCACTTCAACAACACCCAAGTCTGATGGACTTAAGATCGGTGGCGGCAGACATCAAAGAGACCCTGACGGCCACTATAGCGGACCTGTGGTTAGACATCCGAGCCCTTACTGACAGAGTGGTGGATGTGGAGCAACGGACGGCGCAACATGAAACGATACTCCGCAAGGTTAATCACAAAATAGACACCCATACCCTACAATTAAGAGATCTCCAACGCCATCAGGAAGATCTGGACAACAGGGGGAGACGCCATAATATTCGGGTGAGAGGTTTGCCGGAGTCGGTGGATATGGAACAACTAGAGGCAGCGGTTACTACTCTGTTTAATGATCTCCTGGACAGACCGGCACAAACACCTGTGGCCTTCGAAAGGATCCATAGGCCGCAAAACGGAACCCCCAAGGAATGTTGTTTGTTGCTTAGTGGATTATAGACTGAAAGAGGATATATTGCGAAAAGCAAGAAACAGGATTCAAATCTCCCACGGCAGTGCTACCATTCATATCTATCAGGATCTGTCAGGAATCACACGAAGGGACTTACGCCCGCTTCTTGACACGCTACGTGCGAAGGGCATACAATATAAATGGAAGTTCCCGTTTGGACTAGCAGCTACTCACCGTGGCCGTACGGCTCTAGTACCAGAGGAACTTCCCTCATTCTGCAATACTTTGGCCATCCTGCTGGTAGATGTCCCCAACTGGTATGCTGATTTCCGCACCCGTCGCCATTCCGGCAGAGAGAGAGGACGGGAGGAACCGATGGATGCACAAAACACCAGGTATCGAGGGCGCAGATCCACGTCAAGGAGCAGATCGTACCACTCGCGGAGAGACTCCCATGCTCGGAGCAGCCCCACGGAATAACCGCGCTCCAGACGCGCTAGACGGGATGCGGTCCCTCACCGGGATCACTCACCGGGACTGTAACTATACAGTTAAGTGTTTTTTGTTAAACTGCCCCGCCATCAGGGACACTGACTTTCAGAAAGCTGGCCTTAAATTGCTTACTGGCTTCTTTCTCACGCTTCCACGTTATGGCTTCCATAGACCACTGTACAACCCAAGATTGCTAAAGAATGCATTACAAAACAACACGGTTTTCTACAACATTATCCGACTTACAGCCACGTTACCGCTGAGGCACTGTTCTAATGTATTGTCCCTAGTACAATGTCCGCATCATACTAGAAATATACACATGCCCTCAGTTTGTAACTGACTATGTACGGTTTACGGAAGTGTAGGCACTAAAACCATTTTCTCGTAAAATGAGTCTACCCCTTCATTCGATACACAAACATATTCGGGGAAGTAAGGAGGACCTATGCCGCTTACTAACTTTTAACCCTGCCTGTCTCAATGGGATAGAGCCGAGACGCTCTGAGTTTAAGCGGGCAGGGTACTATGTTTGTAATGCTTCCCCGGGCATACATCTCGTTTCATTTTAGTTAATATAATCTCTTATCCATATTAGGCTCAGGTTCTTATTTTGTGTTTTGTAAATCCTAAATATGGCTTGTTCGTTAGCTTCTATTCGATAGTACAAATGTACCGTTGTTATCGTTTCTTAACAGTTCCCTTAAAATTCGTATGGGTGAGCCTTCCTCCAATGTAGGAGACTATGTACTATACCACTGTTTCTTTATATGTTGGGGACATTTATATATGCAACCAATTTGTGGGCTGATAGTGAGAGTACAGGTTGGGATAGAATTTTTCGAAAAGAGGCAAACCCACGGGGGAACTAAAAACCCACTTCCCTTCATAGCAACTATATTCATAATCTTTCTTTGGACCAGACGCTGGCCATACATGTAGCCTGTTGACCCCACCCTTCCTGAGTGATCTGGTTCAACCCCACCACGGTAGTGTGGACACAGCTGTCCTGCTGACAACTGTACACTCTCTGTACAGACACCGTACTTTTCCCAGACGTTTTCACTCTGAGGGAGAGGCAGGTCCTCCGCCCTTGTAGTGAACGCCTAAGGGCATAACCCACACACCCTACCCCCTTTCCCTTTCCTTCCCTTCCTCACTGAACCTCCCCTCCTCCGTGCTGCAATCTGGTTACGCCTAACTAATCAAACGTAGACCTCACAGAATGCCCGCTCAACACCCTCTCACTCCAACCACTCAGGTCAAACTATATTCGCTCAACGTAAAGGGACTCAACACCTCGGAAAAAAGATCACAATTATTCCTGCTTTTGCGCAAAGCTAAGGCTGACATAGTTTTCCTACAGGAAACTCATTTTAGAACAGATAAAATACCTACCTTACGCTCCTCCCTTTACCCAACAGTGTTTCATGCCACAAACTCCTCAGCGAAATCAAAGGGAGTCTCCATCCTCATTTCTAAAAATTGCCCCTTTCAGGTACAGGACTCGCTGCTGGATAAAGATGCACGCTATATTTTCTTAAAAGGAAAGTTATTTAATAAAAGAATCACTTTAGCTAATATTTACGCACCCAATCAACAACAAGTTCCATTTTTCAATTCCACGATGCAACAACTTACATCCTTCTATCAAGGTACGCTGGTGGTTGGAGGGGATTTTAATGTAGCTATGGCCCCCACTTTAGATTCCTCGAATGGCACCTCTTCGATAACGTACAGAGCACTACGGGCAATAAAATCTCAGTTGACTAGATTAACCTTACATGATGCGTGGAGAACACTATACCCGACTGATAAAGATTTCACTTACTACTCCCCTCCTCACAACAAATACTCGAGGATCGACTACTTCTTTCTCTCTCAGACGAATCTAGAGTGTTTGCTTGCAGCCTCCATAGATCCTATGGTACTTTCCGATCACAGCCCGATTTCGATCACCCTGTCTTTCCCTACAAGACAGACGAAACCTTTTATATGGCGATTGGACAACTCTTTGTTAAGCGATCTAGATGCAGTACACAAAATAAACTCTAGTTTAACACATTATTTTGCCGAAAATGACTCCCCTGAGACTCACCCTCTAACAAGATGGGCGGCACATAAATGTGTGATTCGGGGAGAATTTATCTCCCTTACGGCTAGAAGACAGAAAGACAGGGTGGCCCGAATTGATAGGTTGTCAAAGAACATCCATTCTTTAGAATTGCTACAAAAACAAACATTAGCGGAAAGTACTCTACATTCACTACAGAAAGCCAGACTGGATCTCCTGGAAGAATTAGGGATACCAATCAGAAGGAAATATATACTTATGCAATGCAACTACTATGAATTTGGCAACAAAACAGGGAAATTTTTAGCAAGGGCAATCCAAGCAAAGAAAGCGATGTCAACAATTCATCACATAGTCGATCCAAAAGGTAACAAGATTGAATCCCCGTCTGGAATAGTGGAACAATTTAAAAACTTCTATTCTAATCTCTATAACCTCCCACACCAGCCCTCCTCAGAAACACACCAAGATCGACTTAAAAAGATTACGGAATTTCTAGAAGACAATTGTCCAGGGAGTATCTTGTCCCTGACTTAGAGAAACCAATACTGAAAGAAGAAGTCTTAGCTGCCCTTAACCTCCCTGGCGGTATGATTCAGTCTGGAATAAGGTGCTGAAAGCGGTACAATTATTTTGCATGGAAATCTGGCGTTTTATTTTGTAGTCCTGTAATTCTTAGGAATAACGCTCTTAAATCTGTTCAAACCAGAGTCTAGCAGACATCCCGGGTATGATAAAGTTTATAATATAATAAAGAATAATAAAAAATATTCAATAATGTAATCAAATCCTAAAACACTGAAAAAGGGACACTTTTTGGTTGCTATGGACAATCTCCAAATTTCAGGCAGAAAAAAACAGTATTTATAATATAAAAGTGCATGCAGGGCATTGCACAGACCACTAGGGACAAAGGGGTGTGTATTTTTTAATACAGCACTGTAATCTGTAAGATTACAGTGCTGTGTGTGTTTTGTGTACTTTAACTTTTTTGAATTTGCCGCCGTTCTCCGCTCCCGTGCGCCGTAACGCCGCAGGGAACGGAGCTCGGCGGCATTCGGCACTGTGAATCGAGCGCAGGACGGCTCGATCACACAGCGCGGCGGACATCGCTGGATCCAGAGGACAAGGTGAGTAACTCTCACTGTGTCCTCCCCTGCATCGAGTGAAGCGATCCCGAGTCTGGCTGGGGGTTACCGCTCCTGTAATTAAAATCTCAACCCGAGCCAGACTCGGGATTACCGCTAGGGGGGTTAAACAGCTTAAACCAGGTAAAAGTCCTGGTCCAGACGGACTATCCACACTTTATTATAAAACTTTTTCGGACACGCTTACCCCTCAAATGATTGACACATTCAACAACCTTCCTAAATCTCCCGTGCTCCACACAGAACTTCACGAAGCACACATCACAATGATACCGAAGCCAGGGAAGGACGAGTCTCTAGTCCCCAATTATAGGCCCATTTCACTTATAAATGTAGATATGAAGATTTATGCAAAAATTATAGCAAATCGCATTCTCCCCTTACTACCCTCCCTGGTTTCTCTAGACCAAGTACGTTTCATTCCAGGACGCGAGGCACGTGATAACACGCTGAAGGCGATTAGTGTCCATCGGTGGCTGTCCGCATCTCGAACCCCGGGTTTCTTTCTCTCGTTGGATGCGGAGAAGGCATTTGACAGGGTGGCGTGGGATTACATGCTGGCAACACTCAGGAAGGTGGGCTTCAAAGAACGTACCTTGCAATATATCATGGCCCTCTACTCATCCCCCACAGCCAGAATTAAGGTTAATGGTCACCTGTCGGATGCCTTCTCCCTATCCAACGGAACCAGCCAGGGATGCCCCTTGTCTCCAATCATATTTATTTTAACGCTTGAACCCCTGCTTCATAAAATTCGAACAAATGCGGCTATTAAAGGAATCCTCATAAAAGATGAGATATACAAAGTGGCAGCATATGCCGACGATATTCTCTTATTTCTATCGGACCCAATAATCACTATACCCAATCTACTCCAAGACTTCGCTCAGTTTAATACGATAGCGAATCTCCAAATTAATTTCAATAAATCGAAGGCCCTTAACGTTACCCTACCTGATACGGTGCTAAATCAATGCCGGACAAACTTCCCATTTAGTTGGGAAAAGCACGCCATCACCTACTTAGGAATTCAATTACCGACCAAACTGTCAGATCTATATCCCCGAAATTACCTGCCATTGTTAAACTCCATCAGGACAGATCTGCAGGCCTGGAACATACCTACGATCTCCTGGTTCGGGAGAGCAGCGATTTTAAAAATGAATATCCTCCCCAGATTCCTATACCTCCTACAAACGATACCAATCACCCTTCCTTCCACCTTTTTTGCAACCTTTAAATCTCTTTGCTCCCAATTTGTGTGGGCCAACAAACACGCCCGCATAAAGTGGGAGAGATTGACTCTTCCCAAAGTACAAGGGGGCTTGGGAATTCCAGATCTGCGAAAATATCAATGGGCATGCCAATTGACCAGAATCGTGGATTGGCATGTTCACAGACAAAACAAAGCGTGGGTCGTACTTGAGGAGGCATTCGCACGCGCTCCGATACATCTCCTTCCATGGATAAACATTGACTCTGCACCGATAACAAACACATCCCACCCCTTGATAGGCACTACACTTCACACTTGGAAAATGGTATGTCACAAAGTGAAAATTTCTTCTACTCCCGGCCAGCTTACCGCACTAGAACACAATCCTGAATTCCCTCCAGGTATTTTAAGCCAGATGTACCACTGCTGATACCAATAGGGAATTCATGAGAGCAAGATCCTTTTTTGACAAAGGACAACTGCTCACATTGCAATCTCTGTTTATCAAATTCCCAGATAGGAAGATACCCTTCTTTAATTTCCTTCAAATCAGACATTTTCTACTCAATAAGTACCCCGCAACTACGTGGTGTAGGGAATTGACTTCTTTTAAAACGCTCTGCACTAGGAAAACACCGCAGAGACATTTAATTTCTGAAATCTACGCTCTCCTCTTCCCTACAACAAATAGCTTAGCATTTTGTCATTCAAAGTGTGACCGCGCTCGGGGGAGAGGGGCGGAGCTACGGGGAGAGATGGCTGCTGTTCCGTAGAGCGGACCCATTGCTGCTGCTGCTGCTGTGGCTTGATGCTTGCGGTTTGAATACTTAGAAAGCCCATATCATGCTACTAACTAGGAAAACGTGAGAGCCGCTTCGAACACCGCCATACCTGTTGCATCCGACTGACTGACTGATCACGTACCCGCAGTGGACGCTCGCACCCTCCTGAGCTTACTATTGAGGCTCTAATCGGAGGGGGAGCGAGGGAAGCCCGAAGAAAAACCGAGTCAACCCGAAGAGATCCGAACTAACCCGAGTCAATCCGAGACAACCTGTGGAGCGCCGTGGAACGAGACGCAGCCAAGCCGAGGAGTTGGAGAAGGTCCGGCGTGAGCGGCGGTGTGCAGGCGGAAGCCAGCCGCCGACGCGACTAGCTGTTTGACCACCCACACGGCGGCGGTCCCGAAGGGTCCAGGCGGAGATCAGGTAAAATCTCGAGGGGTGTTACGGAGAACTACAGAGAGCCCCGATAAAAAGACAGAGAGTTGGAAACACTTAGGAGACTCGGGGAATCCCAGGGCTGACAAAGTACCAGGAAAACGTGAAGGTAACCTTTTTTTTTTTTTTTTTTTTTTTTTTTTGCTTGAATGTCAGTGGAAACAAAAGGAAAAGCTACAGTGAGGAACTAGAACTAGAAATGGACATAAGATGTACATAAGATGTAATACCAATATTAAAAATTAAATAAGAAGCAAAGCAAATTACACTTGTATCCAACATTAAAGCAAATATAATCCAGATCTGCTGATTCACTGTTATGATTAAGGACTTAAGGTATGGCGGATTAATTAATGAGAATAAAATCCAAACAAACAAGGAAAAAGGCTTGATTAACATAACTACGGAATCTCGCGGTTTTATCATGTATATATACATAAGGGTGTTATTTAAATGCTGCTGAGGTATATTGGCTTTTTGAAAGACTACCATAGGCTAAGATAAAGTTACTGCTGAATCTCCTTAAAGGGACAATAACGGCTCTTAGAAAAGGGCTGATAAACCCAGGAAAGCAAAAACTATGGCACCAAAGAGGGGAAATAAAACACCCCAAAGCCAAAAAAATAAAAGGGATAAAAAAGAAGGCGGAAATAAAGGATCTACAGGGGCCCAAGTTACCCAAACAACGGATATTAAGGAATTTTTTCAACAAATGCACCCACAGGTAGAGATACAGGATCAATCTCAATCCCCCCAACAATTATCAAAAACATCGCATACATCGCAAACAATACGATCATTACAAATATCGCAGGAGTTATTAGAAATGGCAGAAACATCAACATCTTTGGGAATATCAGGAGAGGAAACTACAAATCAGCCTAGGAACAGCTCACCAATTGAGATAACAGGAATACTAGCAGAACAAAAGGAGGGAGATAATGAAAGTTGGGACATAAGAACATATATCCGCTCCCTTCCTACTCGGTCGGATATGGATCAATACATACACAGGCTGGAGGACTCTTACAAAACTGAGATCCGGGAGATCAAAGTATCCACTCAAAGAACACAGGAAATAATAGGGAAACTGAATGTAAGAATGTCTAATATGGAGCAAGAGGTGGCTCAACTAAAAGAAAAAATACAAGAACAGGAAAAAGATTTAATACAAGCCAGAACTGCTATAGATGAACAAGAAAATAGAAGTAGAAGAAGCAATATAAGGATCAGAGGTTTGAGCGAAAATGTGAAGCCAAAGGACCTGATCTCGGTGATACAAGGGGTCTTCCAAGGTCTGGGTGGGGGCTTGTCTGTAGAAGAGCTGATGATTGATCGGGTGCATAGAATAGCTGGAGCAAGAAGGATAGAGCCTGGTGAGGCTAGAGATGTTATATGCAGGATGCATTATGCACGAACAAAAGATAAAATAATGATGGCGGCAAGACAAAAAAAAAATATAGAATACGAGGGAAAACAACTGATATTTTTTCAGGATATCTCCAAATATACATTGGATAGAAGAAGGGCATTAAAACCTCTGCTGGAACAACTTAGAAAAAGAAATCTGCAATATAGATGGAAATATCCATTCCAATTGCATGTTCAATATGAAGGTTCGATAGCTGCCTACAGGAACCCAGAAGATCTACCCGAATTTGTAAAAACTCTTGGTCTCCCACTAGTAGATTTACCAGACTGGCCAAAACTATACAGAAAATCAGCAACAAGAATATAAGGATTTGGGGAATTGTATAGGGGGAGGGGAGGGGGGTGGGGATGGGGAGATTGATTAGGATTTAAGATGGGGTTATTTTTATTATTATTCTTCTTCTTATTTTTTTTTTTTTTTTTTTTTATTTTTTTTTTTTTGGAATTACACACGAAATTAAAAGGGTAATGAAATGGGAGGGGGGAGGGAGGAGGAGAGGAGGGCGGTTTTCAGGAGGTTTTTACGCGTATGAGTACATATATGTATATAAATGCATGTATGTATGCATGCGTATGTGTGAACACATGCTTTTTTTTTTTTTTTTTTTTTTTTTTCACGAAATAAGATAAACTACAATGAGTGAATATGGATAGATGGATGGGAGAGGGGAGGGGAGGAGGGGAGAGGGAAAGAGAAAAGAGATTTTTCCCTTTTTTTTTTTTCATACACGAGTATAATAATTAAATGGAATAAGTGATCGTAGGAAGTTGTAAAAGGATGGGGTTTTTATATTTTTTTGTTTTTTTTGTTTTTTTTTTGTGTCACGAAATAAGGTAAACTAAAGGAAAAATTCTATGAGTGTATAAGGGAGAACGTATTCTTTATTTTTTTTTTTTTTTTACACGAGTATAAGAATTAAATGAAATAAATGAAGTAGATAGTCGCTAAATGGGTGGGTGGTTGAGGGGCTTTTTTTTTTTTTTTTTTTTTTTTTTTTTTTTTCACGAAATAAGGTAAACTATAGGAAAAATACAATGTGAGTATAAGGGAGAATGTATTCTTTTTTTTTTTTTTTTTTTTTTTTTGGGGTGACGAGGATTTGGTTTTTTTTTTTTTTTTTTCTATTGTTTTCTTCTCCTCTCTCTCCCCCCTCCCTTATATGGTACACGAGGGGAGAGGGGATAGAATTAAATAAAATTAGATATAACACTATTAATAAATGTATGTAATAAATGTAATTTTTTTTTTTTTTTTTTTTTTTTTTTTTTTTCCTTTATAAGCACGGTGTAGGGAAAGGGGGGTGAGGGGAAAAACGAACAAATAAGGGATTATTGGTAGAGGGACACTTGATGAGGTGGGGTAGGGTTCGGGTTATTTTATTTTTTTATATCTTTTTTTTTTTTTTTTTTTCCTTTTCTTCCTCTTCCCCTTCCTCTTCCCCTTCCCCTATCTCTCCCCATGACCCATCCACATGCCCTTCTTATACCCCTTTTATCCCGACTACAACTGTGGCTCCAATTCTTTATTTTTTTTTTTTTTTTTTTTGGGGGGGGGGGTCACGGACTAGAAGGGAAAAAATGAAGAAGCCTAATGATATGAAATAAGATATGAGCTTTCAATACTAGAAGCAATAATAGTTGACGAAGACATGAAAAAATAAGCAGCAATGGAAAAACTGACGAGTAGCCAATTCAGACCAGTGGTTCCACTACCTCCCTCTTAATAGGGACCTTACTGGTTAAGTAAGTTAGACTTTTTTTAAGTCATTATAGAGTAGTGTAAGTGTGGGAAAGAGTGGAATAAGTGGTGAGCTGATTAGTAGATGTAATAGGACTGAGTGTAAGTAACGAGTAGTTATTTTTTGTATAGGGTTTTTTTTTTTCTTTTTTTTTTTTTTTTTGTTTTTTTTTTTTTTTTTTCTCTTCCTCCTATCCCCTTCTATTTTCCTTTTCTTCGGTTAGTGGGTGAGATCATCCGTAGAGTAAGGAATAATATACCCCCTCCTGGAACTCTAACATGGAGGGGTTAAAAATCTGTTCTTTTAACGCAAGAGGCCTTAACTCTCCCTCGAAAAGAAGTCAAATTCTAAACTTCTTCCATAAAAGAAAGGTAAATATAGTTCTTTTCCAGGAAACGCATTTTCGCTCAGAGCATATTCCGAAATTAACTAATAAGTACTATGTTAATTGGATTCATGATACATTCCCATATTCTAAGTCAAGAGGGGTATCAATAGCGTTCCATAGAGATACGTTATACCAAATACTCCAGGAGCACAAAGGGAAAGATGGAAGATCTTTGGTTATAAAGATCAAACTATTTGGCAAGATGTTTACAATTGTTAATCTCTACTTACCAAACTATGAACAAATTGAGACAGGGATAAAAATTTTAAGGAATGTAATGGATAGTGCAGAAGGAACAACAATAATCGGCGGAGATTTAAATTTTATAATGGATATGAAAATAGATACTACTAATACCCATTCTCAAAGGAGAAATAAACAACTAAAAGAATTTAAAGAATTACTAGATGAATATCAATTGATTGACATATGGAGAATACAACACCTAAAAGAAAAGAACTACACATACCACTCAAATATTCATGATTCCTACCATAGAATAGATTATTTTTTCCTGAATCAATCCGGATTATTGATGACTCCAACAACAGATATAGGAGGATTTTTATGGTCTGATCACGCACCAATATATTTGGAATTAAAAATAAAGGAATATAAAAAAACAAGAGGGACGTGGAGTCTGAACGATAATTTACTTAAAGATAAAAAGTGTGAGGAAGATATACAACGAGCGATAAAGGAATTTCAGTTAATTCATGTTAGAGATAGCACCTCATCTCCTATACAATGGGAAACATTAAAATGTGTATTGAGGGGACTGTTCATCAAGCACGGATGTAGGATAAAAAGAGAAAAAGAACAAAAAAAAGATCAATTACTGCTGCAAATCGGGATATTGGAAAGTAAACATAAACAGAGTTTGAAGGCAGAGGATAACATACTTCTAAAAGACAAAAGAATTGAACTGCAGGCCGTGCTTGATGAGGAGTCCCTTCGTATAAGAGATAAGAACAGAACACAATGGTACTACTATGGTAATAAAACGGGAAAACTACTTGCAAGAACATTGAGAGGACAGCAATCCACGACATCTATAGTAAAAATCGCAAAAACAAACGGGGAAATAACATACGATCCAACTGAAATTGTTAAAACATTTCAAAAATATTATGATAAATTGTACAATATAGAACTACAACAGGAAAATAAAAAAGAGGAAAGGGCGGAAAAAATTAGAAAATATGTTAATGAAACAGCGTTACCCAGATTTCCTAGAGAAATCATTGAGGAAATGGAAGAAGAAATAACAACAGAGGAGATTCAACAGGCAATTGCCGAACTGGCCCTGGGAAAGAGCCCAGGACCAGACGGTTATACAGCAAGGTTTTATAAACGGTTCCAAAATCTAATTATACCTATACTTAAAAAAACATATAATTCTATAACGAAAATGCAGACCTTCGCACCACAGAGTACAGAAGCCCACATTATACTTATTCCAAAACCAGAAAAAGACCATACACTAAGTAAAAACTTCCGCCCTATTTCACTAACAAATATAGATATCAGACTATATTCAAAAATTATTTCTAATAGATTAACCCCTATCTTGCCAGAACATATAAAGTTGGAACAAACGGGTTTTACAAAGGGGCGTGAAACTAGGGATAATGTAATAAAGACCTGTACTCTGTTGGAATATGCCCAGAGGGCCGCCATCCCGGCCTGTCTTTTAACTATAGATGCTGAGAAAGCTTTTGATAGGGTGGGATGGCGGTTCTTAGAGGAGGCATTGATACAGTTGGGATTGGGCCCAAAAATGCTGGGTAGGATTATGGCATTATATGCCAATTCGAGAGCCAAGGTAAGAGTAAATGGAATACTTTCAGAATATATAAAGATATCGAACGGGACCCGTCAAGGCTGCCCCTTATCCCCTCTACTATATATAATTGTGATGGAACATCTAATTAACGCAATTAGGAAAAATAAAGATATACAAGGGATCAAAATCAAGGATAAGGATTACAAATTGGCAGTATATGCGGACGATCTATTACTGTATATAACAAACCCAATTATAACAATTCCTAATATAATAAAAGAATTAGATCGATTTGGGGAATTAAGTAATTTTAAGGTTAACTATGAGAAATCAGAGATGATGAACATCACAATAAAAGAAGAAATACAGATACTCTTGCAAAGAGAATTTCCGTTTAGATGGCAAAGAGAAGCAATCAAGTACTTGGGAGTTATGATTCCGAAGGATTTGAAACAGGTACAAGAATTAAACCATAATACGACTATACGCAAAATAATAAAACAAATGCAAAAATACGAAAAAATAACATATTCATGGCTGGGCAGAATAAATATAGTAAAAATGGAGATACTGCCAAAGATATTATATGTATTCCAAACGTTACCCATTGTTCCATCTAGGAAGATCATGATAGACTTAAGGAAAGCTATAAGTAGCTTTGTATGGGCAAAAAAAAACTGCCGAATAAAAAGAGAAACACTAACCAGAACAAAAGAAAATGGAGGGCTGGCATTGCCCGATTTTGTAAAATATATGCAAGCAGCATCATTGGTTAGAATCATAAATTGGCAACATGATAAGAAAAACAAACAATGGGTAACGTTGGAAGAGGAAATTACGGGAGTACAACTTAAATTTTTACCCTGGATAAAACCTGAATTAAGAACAAAAAAAAAGGAAATGCCAATTTTCGTGAGAGCTACTTTAAAAATCTGGGACGCAGTGTTGAAAAAGGGAAAGCTATCCTCCAGAACTGGACCTTTGACTCCATTGATGTCCAACCCAGAATATAAGCCAGCTTTGGAAGGGGTAAGATACTTAAATTGGAACAAGATGGAGAATGTAAGATTAGTACAGATTCTGACGGATGGAAAGATGCCAAGTTTACTCGATATGGGATTGGAAATTAAAAAAGACTGGTTGCAATATTATCAATTAGAAAAATTTATTGAGTTAAATAAAAAATCAATAATTAGACCATTAACTAAGTTCGAACAGATAATATTAAAGGAGCAAAACCATAAGAATAAGCTATCTAAAATATATGAACTGTTGCTACCCACAGGGGACATTAGAGATCTAATGGGAATTAAAAAATGGGAGGAAGAATTAGGAGAGACAATTACAGAAAAAGAATGGAAAAAAGTTTTAGGGATAATACATAAAACCTCAACAGCACTAAAACATCAAGAAAGAAACTATAAAGTGGCACTGAGATGGTATTGGAGTCCGGTGGCATTAAAAATAGTTAATAAAGGAAATACAGATAGGTGCTGGAGGTGTAGGACAGAAAAAGGAACATTGGAACATATTTGGTATGGATGTAAAAAAGTGAGAAATTTCTGGATAAAAATTTTTGAGATATACCAGAAGGTGACAGGAAAAGAATTAATTCCAGATGTAAAGATAGCATTATTTTCCCTCACAACAGATACAATGGATAATATGAAAAATGGAATAATCCAATATATGACAACAGCAGCCAGAACAATAATAGCACGTAAATGGAAAGAAACAACTAGTCCAATAATATCAGAATGGATATGCGAAATGAGCGAGATGTGTTTCATGGAAAAACAAATAAGAGAAGAAGGCTATGTGAAAAACCAGATACCAACGGTGTGGAAAAAATGGGAAGAGTTTCGGTCCTCAAAAGGAATGGTAGAATATTTATAAGTTACAGAAAGGGGGGGGGGGAGGGAGAGGAGGGGGATTATGGTTGTGTTTTTTTTTTATTTTTTTTTTTTTTTTTTTTAAATGAAGAGTAAAATGTTTGGGTTTTATGTATGACGATGTATGATGATGTTGTAAATGGATATGTATGTTTTATGATTATTATAAAAACAATAAAGAGAAGATTTGAAAACAAATAGCTTAGCGGATCCAGTACACGAAAAGTAGGCAACAGATCTAAGCCTGGAATTATCACAGGATAATTGGATAAAATGGACTTCACACCAGCACAATACTTACTCCACCATACATCCATGCCTCAAAACCACTACAGAAAATCCATTGTAATACACCTAGTCAATGCAGCTAAAATGTGTATTCCGGCTTTATGGAAATCAACCACGACACCCAGTATTAGTGGCTGGATACAAAGAGTGAGAAAGATAATGGAAATGGAAGAAATGACACACCAACTTCATGACACATAACCCAAATTCACTAACACTTGGGCATGTTGGATACACTTCCAAACATCTGCAGAGTACAGAAGATTACTTGATAACTAAGAGTTTGACCTGAGGGGAACGTTCACTGGGACCTTTTCCGGGCTCCTTAATACACGAAACAGCAATGCACTGTTCTTAAGCAGCGAATACATGCTTACCCCCCTACCTCCCTCCCACGCCTCACCTCCCCCCCCCCACCTAAATAGTAGTGAAGGTTGTTATTTATCTTACCTTTAGGAGCATAACAGTTAAATCACAATCCATATGAAACTGATCTGTCGGGTCTTCCTACCTGGCTACTCGGACCACACAACAATGCACACTCCATATAACAGCTTCTCCCACCCGTATTGAGGTTCCACGACTTGAGCTGTTAACATGGCTTTCACCCCTTGAGGGAGGGAGTAAGGACAGATCAAAAAAACGCCATTTGCTAATTTGTCCGTTACACCCCGGGCCCGATATAAACCAAATAAATGCTGGTCATGCTACAGGACCAGGCTCGTATAGGATGACATGTAAGGGGTTACGGACGACAAAAAGACAGTTAACGTCATGTTAAGAAATACAGTTACGATATCTTTGTTCTACAACAACTGTTACGAATTATATGGTCTCACAACGTTTTGGGCGGAATTGCAAGGAATTTTCACATAACAGACGAAAGACTATCCATTATCCACTATAAGCCAATCCCCATGTTTTAACCTTCTGTTCTGTTTGTAACAAATGACATGTACCTACTGCCTAATGCTGTAAGTTTACAATCTCTTAATACAAATATGTTAATAATAATAAAAAAAATTCATATAAAAGCAAAGGAGGCCTTCAAAAAATACAAGGCTGAGGGAACATCATCAGCATTCCAACTGTACAAAGAATGCAATAAGGGTGTAAAAAGGGCAGCTAAGATAGAACATGAAAGGCACATAGCAGAGGAGAGTAAGGGAAATCCCAAGAAATTATTTAAGAAAACAAGTAGTAAAAGAGGGAGGGCAGATCATATTGACCCCATAAAGAATGATTAGGGGATTCTGTTTACAAAGGATGGTGAGATGGCAAAGGATTTGAATGTATCCTTCTCCTCAGTCTTCACAAGGGAATCTGGGGTCTTCAGTAACCAAAACTGCAATGATATTCTCATGTCAAAGGAAGCACCACTATGGTTAACAGAGGATAAAGTCAGAAACAGACTTGAAAGACGTAACATAAATAAGTCACTGGAATCAGATGGCTTGCACCCAAAAAGAGCTCAGTTATCATTACTAGTAAGGGAATCAGGAAGTGAAGCCTTGCGGCTTCACAGCCTGGTTCCCTACTCTGCATGCTGCGTGTCTTTACTAGCCCCTGCTGTCTTCTGGGACAGAAGGCAGCGGGGGGGGGCAGAGGAGGAGCTGGAAATGGCGTAGATCGCTGCAGATACTGTGGCAATCTTTCACCAGAAGTGGGAGTAAATACTTGTATTAGACAGGTATCTGCTTCCCCCTGAAGGGTGCCAAATGTAACACCGGAGGGGGGAGGGGAATCCGGACAGCGGAAGTTTAATTTTTGGGTGGAATTCCACTTTAAAATATTTTTGGGATATTTATATCAATCGGTCCTTGGCAAGTGATGATAGTGTGTGGAAATCTCCATCCAGTGGCTATAATGGCAAAATGCATGCAGAGAAACATCTTACTCTGACCATAAGGTTTGTTCTTGTATATAAGGCGGGTTACATGGGTGTGTTAAAAAGGGGGGGGGGGGGTGATAAATAATGTGTACTCTGACTGGTTGGGTAAGTGGGGTACCCCAATGCTGTGTCTTGGGACCAATTCTGTTTAATTTATTTTTGAATGATATAGAAGAGGAGATAAATAGCTCAATCCCAGTTTAAGGATGATAAAAAAAAGCAGGGTAATAACTTCACATCAGGGTATAGAAATGTTACAGGATGACCCAAACAAAATAATGGGGTGTGCAGCTACATGGCATATGAGGTTTAATGTGGAGAAATGTAAGGTAATGCACTTGGGGGGCTAAAAACATAAATGAAAACTACTCACTAAGAGGAGAACCTCTGGGAAAATTAAGGATGGAGAAATATCTGGGGGTCCTAGTAGAAGACAGACTGAGCAATAGCATGCAATGTCAAGCTGCAGCTACTAAAGCCCACAGAATTTTGGCATGCATAAAAAAGGGTATATTTTTCAGAGATAAAACTATAATCCTAACACTTTATAAAACTCTAGTTAGACCACATCTGGAGTATCTGTCCAGTTCTGGTCACCAGTCTTCAGAAGGGATGTGCTGGAGCTGGGGAGAGTCCAAAGAAGGGCAACAAAATTAAAAAGAGGACTGGAGGACATCAATTATGAGGAATGATTACAAGCACAAAATGTATTCTCACTGGAGAAGCAACCAAGCGTTGCTTCTCCAGTGAGAGGGGGCATGATAGCGATTTACAATCACCTCAATGGTGATTCCAGCATAGAAAAAAAACGATTAAGTCTCTGTGAGTGTAAGAGGACACGGGGCAACACAATGCGATTGAATTCAAAGTGGTTTAACCTTAAACTGCGCTTTTCACTGTCAGGGTGATAAGGATGGGTTTTTCACTGTCAGGGCGATAAGGATGCGAACTCTCTTTCACAATTGTTGGTGGCAGCGGGGAGTATGGATATTTTTAAAAGACTCTTGGACGTGCATCTTAACTGCTTGCCGACCGCCTCAATACGATATTCATTGGCAGAAGAGCTTGTACAAACAAACTAATGTACCTGTACGTTGCCCCTTAAGAGGTGGCCAGCAGTATACCCGTGATCGTCTCATGGGGAGGAAGAACGGGGAGATGCTAATGTAAACAAGCATCTCCCCATTCTGCCTAGTGACAGTGTCACTGATCTCTGCTCCCTGTGATCGGGAGCAGAGATCAGTGACGTGTCACACGTAGCCATGCCCCCCCAGTTAGAATCACTCCCCAGGACATACTTAACTCCTACACTGCCCCCTAGTGGTTAACCCCTTCACTGCCAATGTCAAGAATCAGTACATTTGTATAGCACTGATTGCTGTATAAAATAACAATGGTCCCAAAAATGTGTCAAAAATGTCCGATGTGTCTGCTATAATGTCGCAGTCGCGATATTAATTGCTGATCGCCGCCATTACTAGTAAGAAAAAATATTCATAAAAATGCCATTAAACTATCCCCTATTTTGTAAATGCTATAACTTTTGCACAAACCAATCAATAAACGTGTATTGCGATTTTTTTTTACCAAAAATATGTAGAAGAATATGTATCGCCTAAACTGAGGAAAAAAACATTTTTTATATATTTTTGGGGGATATTTATTATAGTAAAATGTAAAAAATAATGTGTTTTCAAAATTGTCGCTATTTTTTTTATAGCGCAAAAAAAAAAACGCAGGGGTGATCAAATACCACCAAAAGAAAACTCTATTTGTGGTAAAAAAAGGATGTCAATTTTGTTTGGGAGCCACGGCGCATGACCACGCAATTGTCAGTTAAAATGACGCAGTGCCGAATCGCAAAAAGTGCTCTGGTCAGGAAGGGGGTAAATTCTTCTGGGGCTGAAGTGGTTAAAGAATACATTGGTGGTCCTGCCCCCTGCTCCAACCTTTCTGGACATCTATCCATAAGTTGATTAAAGACATTACGACCTATGATTTACCCTACACACCAGCCCAATTCCTGCTACACCACACTACTCTACCACAAACGTCCTATCGGAAAACAATACTGATCCACCTGATCAATGCAGCCAAACAATGCATACCGACCCACTGGAAGTCTCAGACCGTCCCTTCTATTAAAGATTGGCTCCATAGAATACACAAAATTTCAGAAATGGAGGAATTAATCCACATAGCAAGAGATACCCCTGTTAAATATAACACGAAATGGGCGTGTTGGAAACACTTTAAAACTACACCCGAATATATCCGCATTCAAAGTCACTTAGTCTGATTGACCGAACGTGGATTTACCCCCTGCTGCTCACTCAGGCAATATCAATAAGACCCTTACACATCTAATCTATCCGGTTAACCATACCATGATGGACCATTTCTTATTTCGTGCCATTTTTTATATGTCGCCAACTTTGACCTGACTTATGCCACGAAAGTCCTGCCCTAAAACATGATAATGTAAGTTTCCATATGCCCCATCTTTATCTCGGAGAACATCGGTGAACGGACCCTTGATCCCCCTCCGTCCCCACCTTTACAACCCCTTTGTCTTTCCCCTCCCCACCCACCCCATCCCCATTCCCGTTAGGGGTACGATTTTATGCTCCATACATAGTATATAGCTGATACCCCCCTCTCCAGGCCACTAGTTGGGCCCTGCTCCCGGAAGATTATCTGATGAGACCCTTGCTTAGTTGGCATCTCTGGTCCACACGATATGGGCCTACAAGACTCCATCTTATGAGTATGTTTGTTATTTCCTGATTATGTGCTGTTATTAATGCACTACTAGACTTTATTTGACGTTGTAATATGCCTCGTATTATCTTTGTTCTATATGGGCCATACCAATATGTGTTCATTGTATTTTTTCCCATATATCTTCATGTATACTTACTGTTAATGTACCCCTTTCTTTATTCAATAAAAATCTTTGTAAAAAAAAAAAAAAAAAAGAATACAACATACAGGGATATTTGAAAGCATTATAGACACTGACACATGTACACCTACACAGGTTGAACTGGATAGACTATTGTCTTTAGTCAGCATTATCAACTATTAGAGATGGGCGAACGGTTTGGCCTGAGCATAAGTTCGGACCGAACTTTGGTTGTTCGGACGTTCGGCGAACAATGAACAATATTTGGTGTTCGTGGCAAATTTGAAAGCCGTGGAACACCGTTAAAGTCTATGGGACGCTAACATGAAAAACCAAAGTGTTCATTTTAAAGGCTTATATGCAAGTTATTGTCATAAAAACTGTTTGGCGACCTGGGTCCTGCCCCAGGGGACATGTATCAATGCAAAAAAAAATCTTTAAAAACGGACATTTTTTCAGGAGCAGGGATTTTAACCACTTAATCTCTTTCTGAGATTTGTTGTTTACACGTTAAAAGCAGCTGTTTTTGCTAGAAAACTACTTAATGTTCGGGGGTTCTAAAACCTTAGAGAATAAAATGGCGGTTGTTGCAATACTTTCTCTCACACTGTATTTGCGCCACGATCTTACAAGCGCTTGTGGAATGGCGACATACTTTTACCCTTAAAAATCTCCATAGACGACGTTTAAAAAATTCTACAGGTTGCATGTTTTGAATTACAGAGGAGGTCTAGGGCTAGAATTATTGCTCTCGCTCTAATGATCATGGCAATACCTCACATGTGTGGTTTTAACACTGGTTTCATATGCGGATATGCGGATACTACTCACGTATGCGTCCACTTCTACCTATTTTTTATTTTTACACAGTTTTTTTTTTTTGATAATTTTTATTCCTATTACAAGGGATGTAAACATCCTTTTTAAGAGCTGTGGGTGGAAGTGACGTTTTGACAGCGGCGAGGTCACCAAATTGCAGCAGGAGGGGGGGCCCTCTCCAGCAGCCAAAAAAAGGGATTTTGCGGCAAATCTGCTACAGAGACCACTTTTGTCTTGTAGCGGACTGCCTACTGAAGAAGAGGATAATGGGGTTATGGCAGCTAGCTGCTGCTATAACAACGATATCCACCTTCAAAAAGCAGACATAAAACTGCGGCAGGCAGTCCGTAAGTGGTTAATATTGCTAAAAGTGAAACAATAAAGATATTCCTTTAAATATCATTCTCATGTTTGTCCAAAGTTTTTGCCTGTTCACATGATCTGGTGCAAACCGAACCAGGGTGATTGCAAGGGTGAACCTGGTGATTGTAAGGCTCCTTAGAAAAAGAATTATAAATGCACATTTTTTTTTTTTTTACCTTCAAAAAAAAAATAATAATTGTGCATTTATATTTAAAAAAAAAAGTGGGGCGTGGCCTAACTCCGGACGAAGATGGATGCCTGATCCCTTAGCTC
The DNA here is from genome assembly GCF_037356315.1 of Lithobates pipiens. NCBI lineage: Eukaryota > Metazoa > Chordata > Amphibia > Anura > Ranidae > Lithobates > Lithobates pipiens. The sequence goes on from NW_027507748.1 coordinate 229,857,554, forward strand.
CGGCACTCGGGAGAACAATCCTCCTTAATCAGGGCGAATCCTGCAGCATCCACGCCAGGGAACAAAAGATCTGAGTCCCCCAGCACCCCAGGCTTAGATGGAGCAACAGCAGCAGCCGCCGGTAAGCATTCCGGCGATGTTCCGGACAGCGCACGGAGAAGGCCCCAAAGCCGCGGCCTCGCCTAAGCAGCCCATGCCGCCCGGCGGCTTCGCGGCCTCCGCGGACACCGCTAATAGCGCGAACGGCGCTCAAAATCAAGGGACACATCATCAACACTCGTTTACCCTAGCAGACCTCCAGACCAACCTGCAGGCCATGTCAATGGACATAAAAGCCTCCTTTTCTGCTGCCATTAATGACATCAGATCTGACATACAGAGCATTGCAGCCAGGACAGGAGCAATAGAACAAACAGCAGCTCACCAGGCAGAAGCAATAAAGCAGGTGCAAAGACATGCAGACATCCATCTCAATCATATTATTGATATGCACCGCCGCATAGAAGATTTGGACAATAGGGGGAGGAGACACAACATTAGAATTAGAGGGGTCCCTGAAATGGCTGATCAAAACCCAGTTGAACAAACAGCAGCCGCTCTATTCAATGACATCCTGGACAGACCCCCTGACTCCCCTATTGAATTCGAGAGGATACACAGAGCTCTTCGACCCAGGGGTAGAGATGATGATCCCCCTAGAGACATAATATGCTGCCTTGTTAATTTTCCCCTTAAGGAAGCAATCCTCAAGAAAGCAAGAGAAAAAGGTAGAATCATATTTAATGGAAATGAAATCAAACTGTACCAAGACCTATCAAATATCACGCTACAGCAGCGCAAAGCTCTACGCCCGATCACAGAACAACTGCGCACCAGAGGCATTCCATACAGATGGAAATTTCCGTTCTGCCTCTCAGCTACATGGAGGGGCCACACAGCACTACTACGCACACCAGAAGACCTCCAGACTTTCTCTGAAACTCTAGATCTTCCCAGAATTGAAGTTCCAGACTGGTACAGCACCTTCACTCCGAACGAATCCTGGATTTCAATCTCTAACAACCTCACTCCAGGATCCCAGAGGAATAGAGACCGCCGTCGCAGATCACCGTCTCCACACTTCAGCAGAAGAAACGCCCACCAAAGAAGTCCCGGAATTTCCCCACCCAGACGCAGAGATCGCATAGATCACCGAGAGCAAATGGACACCTGAATACTTACCTTCCAGGAGAAATCTTACTCCTAGAAACCCTTTAGAACTTTGACTTTGTTCACCTCACGCTAATAAGTCTCACCTCTTTTCTCTCTAATTGCTATATTTCCACTTTGTCGCTCCTTACTCAGCTCCGCGCTGGCTTATTCCTCTCATCTCTCTCCCTCTCTCTATGAAGGACTCCTTAAGCACCGACTGGTAAGAAACTTTGGGAAGGGATCAAGGGTTCTTAAGAGGGAGGCGGAGGGGAAGTGTGAGGGCATATCTTCTATACCTAACTGTCATGATCCCCGTGGATTAAATGTGGTTTTAGATCACCCCACTAACTCAGATTAGAAACATTAGAAACATCCCCTCCCCCCCATCTGATGTGGATCTTTCGATCATCCATGGTAATAATCACCCCGGTAGTTGAGATAATTTTCTAAACAACCCAGACATGCCAAGCCCCAGATTAGATAACCAATGCTTAATGGTATGCTATGATACCAAAAAGAAGTAATGAGGGCAAGGAGAATAAGGAAAACAGGGAATACAGAGATTTCTAAGGCAATTAGAATACCTTATTGCTATGTTAGCAATTCTCGCCAACTCACAGGGACCTTATTTTAGGGTTAAAGGAAGAGAACAAATGCAAAAAAAAAAAAGGGGGGGGGTGTGTGCAGTACCACACACCCTAAGGTTAACGAACATATCGCTCAGTTTACAAATTGATAGATATACATTTGCATTTTACGAAATGTTTTTTTTTCTTTTCATACACGCTCTCTATCTCAAAGATAAGATTGTCTAGTTAAGAAAACTGGGTATAATATGTTTACGAAGTTTACAATGTTGTTACGGGTTAATATTGTTTGCAGTTCGAAATTGTAATAGAGTTGTTTCTAATAGTGGTAAACCCAAGGGTGCGACCCGCCCCCTAGGTAGTTTGGAGGTGTTTCCACTAGTCGCTGGAAAGCAACCCAAATCCCTTTTTTTTTTTCCTCTTTTTTTCCCTCCTGTATTCCACCAGGAGAGATACTACTTTCAGAGCGGAGCCAACACATTCAGTATCTCCATTCTGGACAGTTATTACTAGCATTTGGTAAAAATTCTGTGACTACACAACACACACCATCTCCAATGTTTTAAAATAAACACAAAGATATGGTCAAACACTTGTTCCTAATGTTATAATGTTGATTACAAATATGGGTCATTGGAGTGGCTTAAAGCGGGCTCATTGTTTTCATCACGATATACATCTGGTGAAACCATCCTTTAGACCGGAACTAGAGGCATACTCCAAAGACCAGGTTATCGCTTTATTAATCCCCTTAGGGCGCTAAATATATAAGAATGCATCGTTAAAAGTTATACGTTTTGGTACATCTAAAAAACAAGCTTCCAAATATGTTTCTGCAGGTATACACATAAGTTTGTAGCACAACATATCATTTCTAAAGCCATCCAACTGATACGAGGTTGAACACCACCCCTCTCCCTGGCCTACGTTATTGATAAATGTCCTGAACTACCCAATTTTATGCTAAATGACTTCTCCCGAGTGCAGGAAGTCACTATCTGTTAGAAAAAGTATCTTTAAGGAAGAAAAGAAAAGAAAAGTAAAATAAGAGTTAAAAGAAAACACTTCCTTTTGTTTAATATTCCAATAATTAACAAGCAAGCACAAGCATCCATTGAATCCCGAGTGGACCCCGAACTCACACAAAGGGCAACTATCTTTGCCCTTTGAACATACCGGATTCTTCATAGGGTAGACTAGCAGGTCTATATCTACCCCCGGTCTAACACCAAACACATACCCCTATTCCCTCCCACCCTATCCCCACTCCCCCTTTATTTATTTTTTTATTTTTTTTTTATCTGGAACTGAACATCAAAACTCCAAGATGCCTGATTATAAACAAACACTTACTCCACTAACGATTAAATTTCTCTCAATTAATGCCAAAGGTCTTAACATACCTGAAAAAAGTTCTAGACTTCTTGATGAGCTTCATAAGCACAGAGCAAATATTATTTGTATCCAAGAAACACATTTCAAATCTGAAAAAGCCCCAAAATTACAAGACAAAAGGTTCCCATTCGCATACCATGCCACAAACCCAGAAGGTAAAACAAAAGGGGTCTCGATTCTGATTTCCAAACAGACACCTTTCCAACTCCAAGACACTATGACAGATCCTGGAGGCAGATTTATCTTCCTGAAAGGCAAAATAGGACATCATCCCATGACCATTGCTAACATATATGTCCCTAATATTAAGCAGGTAGCCTTCTTTCGCCGAACCATAGACCTTTTAACAACCTTCGCGTCGGGAATTATTATTTTAGGGGGAGACTTCAACACCCCCCTTTACCCCGCAATAGACACCTCAAATGGAACATCGAGTCTCCCATATAGAGCACTGAAACAAATCAAAATTCAGCTACAAAACCTTATGCTACATGACTCATGGAGAACCCTTAACCCCCTATCCAGGGACTATACATTTTTCTCCAATGTTCACCAAAAATATTCAAGAATTGATTACTTTTTTATAACTCAACCGGACATTCCCCTTCTGAGCAACAGCACTATTGAACCGATGACGATATCCGACCATCATACAATCACCATGACACTGACCTTCCCAGAGAAAATTACCAGCACCAAAACATGGAGACTGAACACATCCTTACTGAAAGACCCCAAAGATATTTCCGAGTTTAATGACACATTAAAAGATTACTTTACAAGAAACGACAATGGGGAGACCTCTTCAATCACACAGTGGGAGGCTCACAAATGTGTTATTAGGGGCGAATTTATAAAAAAACTATCCAAAATAAAGAAGGAAAAACAAGCCAAAATAAACTCATTGATATCCCACATCCACAATCTGGAAAAATCGCATAAACAAACTATTGCAGTCTCAATATTTGAGGAACTTACAAACGCACGAAAACAGCTTGCAGAGGAACTTAATATAAAAACCAAACGCAATATATACTAAGACACAAAATTTATTACGAACAAGGCAACAAGAGTGGGAGACTACTCGCTAAAGCAGTACAAAGTAAAAAGTCCTCAGCAACGATCCATCAGATAATGGATAAACAAGGTAAATTACGATCCTCAAATGAGGAGATTGCAAAACAATTTGAACTCTACTACCAATCTCTTTACAATATCCCCTCCAATCCCAAAAGCCCACAAAACTCTGACCTAAGAGCCAACCTCATTCAGGACTTTTTAAGTAAATATAGTCCGCCCAGAATTTCAGATAAAACAGCCCAAAAACTAGAAGAACCGATTTCTGGCACAGAATTAGATAAAGCAATAAAAGAGATGAAGATAGGAAAAGCCCCAGGCCCTGACGGATTACCCCTACAATACTACAAAACTTTCATTGAAACATTAAAACCCCACTTCCTGAATTCTTTCCATTCTTTACATGCGGAAAATCATCCCCCTAAACAATTAATAGAAGCACATATAACTGTAATTCCCAAAGAAGGTAAGGACTTAACCCAAGTCACAAATTATAGACCGATTTCATTAATTAATGTGGATGTAAAATTATACGCAAAAATCCTAGCAAACAGAATCTTACCTTTACTAACATCCTTAATAACATTAGACCAAGTGGGCTTCATACCCGGCAGAGAGGGTAGAGATAATACGACCAAAGCGCTAAACATTATCCATTGGCTAACCTCGAAACAAAAACAAGGATTCTTTCTCTCCCTCGATGCAGAGAAGGCGTTCGATAGGGTGGCATGGGATTTCATAGACGCAGTATTAATTCATATAGGGATTCTACCCCAAATGAGATCTTACGTCAAGGCGCTCTATTCCAATCCTACAGCACGAGTCCGCGTAAATAACCACCTATCGAATGCCTTCAACTTACGAAACGGCACCCGCCAAGGATGCCCGCTATCCCCACTCCTATTTGTTCTTACTCTAGAACCGCTGCTAAATAGGATCAGAGCTAATAATGACATCAAAGGAATAGAAATTCAGAACAACACCTACAAAATTGCAGCTTTTGCTGATGATATGCTCCTTTTCCTATCAGAACCACACACATCCCTACCCAACCTCCTTAAAGACCTGGAACATTTCCATCTTCTCTCTAATCTCAAAATAAATCATTCCAAGTCAAATGCACTTAACGTTACATTACAGGCGAGCTCAGTGGAACTATGCAAGAAAAACAACCCATTTACCTGGGCAGACACGAGCATCACTTATTTGGGCATTGAAATTCCCTCGGACTTAGAAAAATTATTCCAGCTTAACTTTTTACCCATTTTAAAAGAAACTCGAGAAGACTTGAAAAGATGGAATGCCCTAAACATCTCGTGGTTCGGCAGAGCCTCACTGATAAAAATGACAATTTTACCTAGATACCTTTACGTTATGCAGACAGTTCCCATCAGAGTGCCCTCATCTTTTTTCACAGCCTTTCGTAAAGCATGCTCCTTGTTTATTTGGAGAGGCAAAACCCCCAGAATAAAATTTGCCAGATTAAACCTCCCTAAACACAAGGGTGGCATAGCTCTCCCAGATCTTAGGAAATATTACCAAGCTACTCTTTTAACGCGTATAGTGGATTGGAACATTCATCAATCTGTAAAGGATTGGGTGACGCTAGAATCCCAATTTCCCCTACCAATTAAATCACTCCCGTGGATTAACCCTACATTTCACTCTAGCAATATAAGGACACATCCTCTAGTTGGACCCACTTTAGAAACCTTTAACAGTACATTCAAATCCAAAAACTCTACCCCCTGGTATGGCCCCCTCACCCCCCTAGCAAACAATCCTGATTTCCCACCAGGTTTAGAAAGAAATTTTCTCAAACAGAACTGGCCACATAAGGAAATCCTCACCAAGCATTTCTTTAAATATGGGAAATTACTCTCTAGAGAAGACCTACATGACACTATAGTACCCTTCCAAATACCCCTTTGGTCTTATACCCAAATTAGACATTTCCTAACCAACAAACAGATATCACATCATTGGACAAAACCCCTAACGACAGTGGAAGACCTTTGTTCGAAAAATACACCACACAGACACCTCATCTCAATCATATATAACTCATTATTCGAGGGTGCACCAGACTTAGCCAGTACATCATGCAAAAACTGGGAAAGAGACCTCGACATTTCGATCTCCGAAAAACAGTGGGAGAAAGTACATATTTATGCACACAAAGGGTCGCTAAATGTAGCTACTCAGGAATGCAGCTATAAGATCTTATCCAGATGGTATAGGACACCCTCCATCTTACACAAATTTTCCCCCACAATCTCAGAAAAATGCTGGAGATGCAACCGAGAGGAAGGGTCGATGATCCACCTATGGTGGTCCTGCCCCTTAATCCAGACATTCTGGGAAGCGGTTCACGATACCATTAACAAGATATCCTCAGAACCCCTGAGCTTTAAAGCGGCTCTTCACCCTAAAGGGGAAGTTCCGCTAGTATTATCCCTCCCCCCCTCCAGGTAACTGCACCCACTTCCGGCCAGACCGCCACATGGCTCCGCCCACCACCGCATGGCTCCGCCCCCCGTTGTGTTCTGGGAAACACACAGTTCCCAGAGACACAGCGGGGAACCAGCGCAGCGCGACTCGCGCATGCGCAGTAGGGAACCGGGCAGTGAAGCCCTCTTGCTTCACTTCCCGATTCCCTGACAGAGGATGGCGGCGGTGGCTGCAGCGAGACGAGCGATCGCTCGTCATCTGCCGCCGACATCGCTGGAACCTGGGACAGGTAAGTGTGATATTATTAAAAGTCAGCAGCTGCAATATTAGTAGCTGCTGGCTTTTAATATTTTTTTTTTTTGTGCAGCTCCTCTTTAATGCCGCACAGTACCTCATTCATGTAAACGATATCCCTAGGAAAAAATATCTAAAATCATTACCAATGTTTATGGTCAACGCTGCACGTCATTGTATCCCCTTCCACTGGCGCTCCGAATCTGTTCCAACGAAAAAGGAATGGTTTCGGAGAATAAATAAGATAGAGCAAATTGAAGAGCTTATTAGTATTTCTCAGGAAAAAATCACCAGATTCTATGCAACATGGCATGAATGGATAGAATACAAGAATTCTCAAGAATATAAATCAACTATTACTCAGTAATGAAGCAAGGATTTAGGAGATGTAATCATTTATTAACGAAATTGTATCTGTAAATTCCAGTGTTCTTTTTTTTTTTTTTTTTCTTCCCCAACCCTCCCCAACCCCCCCCCCTCTCCCTATCTATTTGTATTCAATTTAACAAACAGCTGTCCTCCATTAATACGGTGTATTAATATGACTATTTGATCTCTTACTTAATGTACTACCTATTTAAATATTGTCCTTTTTCAACAATGCAATTGTACCCGACTTTTGTTACATATACAATATGCGCTTCTATGTATTTTGTTACTTTAAGTTGTATTATATCCACTTTTTCAACCAATAAAAACTTGTGAAACAAAAAAAAAAAAAAAAGTAAATGTATCCTTTAATACACCGGGTTGCTGAAAGTCTATGGGCCCATGTCGACTGGCTTTTGGATAGGAATACAAAAATCAGCTTGAATCAAACAAGTCTATGGGAATGCAAAATGCTGGTCAGAAAGAGGTCAGTTGCATTCTAAATTCTAAATACTCAGATCAGCTATTCATAGTAAACACAGTTTAACCTTAGCGATTCAAACCTTTTAACAAACCTGAATGCGTTGGTTCGGACCAGATAAAATATCTCTGTTAAATAAACAAGGCCTTATTACCTCAGCCGAGCAACACAATGCATGACATTGGTTCTCATAAGAATCTTGTGAAGATTTTTCATCCTGACAAAATTTCCAAATTACAGTATTAGCAACCTAAGAGAAAGACATATTGCATTTTTTGTCTGTCCAGGGAAATAAAGTACTAAGAGCAGAGGCTGGCATATTGAATCCTAATAACAAAGAATATTAAAAAATAAGAGGTAGAATTTCCCAGTGTCAGAGCTCCAGGGAATAAATTAAGTGCTAAACCTTGTTTACCAGGCCTTCATCATATGAGGAGGAAAAGTAATTTATCTTTATTAGAACCAAGGTTGCTGTGTGAGATTGTTAGAGGGACAGAGAATGTACATCTTTCCCGCCTAGAAGAGAAATGTCAATTTGAAAGAATATATGCAAGTTAGGTTTGACAAAAGTATTTTCTTTTTAATCCTTACCGAAGTCCTTACACGTGAGTGCTGCCATTACATATCTTTTCCCTATAATCACATATTTATTCCCTATTATATATTTACTGCAATGTAAGGATAACTTTGATTACATAGATAGGTCCAGATCAAACAGGTATTTTTCAGATGTATAATAATATTAAAATGAATAATAATATTTTTTTCTATCAATGTAATTTTGATGTCTAACAAGAGATGGTTTAAAAATATTTTTATGTATTCAAAGTACAGATTTCTACATAATTAAAACAGAAATAGTAACCTTGTGCACATTTTTACTTAAAAAAGAAAATAAAGAAAAATCAGCTAAAGGGATGTTACTTAGCTTCAATGTGATGTGTCCCTTGTGCTGCTGTTTCTGATTTAGCCAAAATTGTCCTACTCCAATGCCTCCCCACCCCTGTAATATTCCACTGTGGTAATTCATAAAGAGTATCCGACTATGCCTGCCCTTCCTGTCCACCTTTACCATTCATAGAATCTTTCTATGACTAGAGACAATCTAAAAGTGAGGGACAGAAGGTTTAATGAAAGGTCCACCCCCTCCATTCTGAGATCCCATGGCGGGGGTTTGGGTGGAGAACATCAGGATCAGGATGTCTAAAAATGGCCTTGTATCTTAACACCTTTTCGACCTGGCCTATTGTATAATGACAGCTGAGCACGAGCAGGAGCACTGTTGTTCTGAGAGTTCGTCATATGACGTCCCCCCCAGGATCAGGCTGCGCTCCAGCACGAACTGTGACCCACTGTGTCCACAAGACAGGGCCAATGACAGATCACTGTGCCTGCCCACTGCTGATACCATGTGACCCCTGTGGCCAATCACATGCATTTTATTGTGTACTATTGTGATAAGCTCTCCGATTAATCACAGTCATCACACGGTACAGACAGGACCAATCACAGCCCATCTGTACCATATGGTTAACTGCAGCCAATCACAGCTAATTACAATACTAAAAACTGAATGACTAGTTTTCATCCATAAAAAAAAAAGTTGCTTTGAACTGTAAAATTCACAATTATAGGCTACCATAGCATGTAAATTATTGCTCTGGTCCCTGTATGTAAAACATTAAAAAAAAAGTAATAAAAAATATATATCTTTTTTTTAAATGCAAAAAAATATATATTCTTCTTCTTTTTATTATTATTATTATTATTATTATGTATTTATTTATTTTACATACTGTTACCAGCTAGTGTTCCTGATTACCACCACACCAGTTATATGATGACACTATACTACACTGGGAACAATATGTAAAAAATAAAATATTTTTTACATGTCTTAATTTTTTTGAAATTAGTGACAAAAAAACTTAAAAAAACTTGCCAAGCCTCTAAATACCTTAGACTGTCTACTTTCCAAAAAGGGGTCATATGGGGGATATTTATATCCCCTCCCCTTTAGAATGTAAGCTCTACGAGCAGGGCCCTCCCGTACCTTTTGTGTTAAACTGTACTGTAATTGTGTTGTCCCCCTATACATCGTAAAGTGCTGCGTAAACTGTTGGCGCTATATAAATCGTGTATAATAATAATAATATTTATAATGTTCTGGCCTTTTTGTGCCTCAAGAAATGAGATAGAAGGTTGGAACATCAGGATTTCAGGATTGATTGATATTCATATATATATATATTGTGGGAGATTAACTCGTGGGGATCACTTTCTCGGAAGGAAGTTCAGTGTACAGGCAGTTTACTTAAAAACCGGCGTTTACCTCTACAGGTAAGTTATAAGTTTAAGCGGATATATACAGCTCTGAAATATTTGTGAATGTATATCCCTTCTAATTTAACTCGGGTTTTTGAATTCAACTCCCCCCCCCCCTTCTAACTAGAACACGTACCTCTTTGGAGATGTGAACCGGGGAATACATTTGTGCAGGGGCGGACTGACCATTCGGCTACTCGGGCACTGCCCGAGGGCCCCAGGCCACTAGGGGGCCCCATCAGAGTTGCCAGCCTCAGTAAAACCAGGAACAGTGTGTAAAAATCTGTGTTTTTTTTTTACATCTGTCTCTGAAATGTCCCTTACCGACATCCTTTTGGTCTGCCCCACCTCTCCAGTACCTTCTCAGCCAATAGAAACATGTCTGTGTATACTGTGTGATTGTATACTGTGTGTGTATATACTGTGTGGCCCCATATTCTCTGATTGCCTGGGGGCCCTATAATCTCCTATAGTCCGGGGGCCCCATGAGTTGTCAGTCCGCCCCTGCATTTGTGGTTTGGGAGATGCAACCTTCTGAAGATGAATATCTTACCTAAGTATCTCTATTTATTTCAAACTTTACAGATCAAGATACCACTTCAGTACTGCAAACAGGTTCATTCCTTATTTATCAAATTTATATGGTTGCACAAGAGATCACGTACTCCCAGATCTCAATTATCTCTACCTAAACATAGTGGAGGTATTGCACTCCCAGATATACTTAAATACTATCAGGCTGTACATCTGTGGAGATTTGGAATTTTTTTATTTTTTTTCATGTCATAATGTAGAGAATAAGATTTCCTATCATTTGATCCAGTCTTACCACACAGAGTTAATCCAGCTCTGAGCAATCGTCTTTTATTGTTCAGTTAGAGAAATCTTGACAAAGTCTCTAAAACTTTGTCAAAACCTCCTCCTTGTTGTGAGTGACAGGATATTTACATATCTCATGCACTAGCCCAGTGATGGCGAACCTTGGCACTCCTGATATTTTGAAACTACATTTCCCATGATGCTCCACTACACTGCAGAGTGCATGAGCATCATGGGAAATGTAGTTCCAAAACATCTGGGGTGCCAAGGTTCACCATCACTGCACTAGCCTGAGACAGGCACATCCTGTGTAAAAAGTTCACAATTCAATTCCCCTCCTCTCCAGCTCTCCCAGGATTGGCTGCCTTTACTGTGTTTTGATTGGATGTTGCTCATCATGGGATGCAGTGAACAGCGAGAATAATATATACAGACAAGTGATTTAGGGGAGCTGTATGTAGTCAGAGCTGGGCAGAGTAGAACATCCAGTGATCTGATGATTGTTATAGTGCAGTGTGTGTGTGTCTGAGGTCACCTGATCATAGTTGCAACATTCCTTTCCATCACCATGATTTGTTATGTGGGGGAGGGGGGATTTCTCACTTTTTATAATTACACCCAGTAAGGCTGAATGAGCTTAGGACCAGTTCACACCAGTGTGCTGTTCGAGATTGCATGTGATTCTCACTGCAGTGCAAATCACATGCGATGTCCATGCAGTGCGATTTCAGCCATACAAACTGTATGGCTGAAATCGCATCACATTCGGACCAAATTCGCACAGGACCCTTTTTTTTGGTCTGCACCAGAATCGCATGGGTGTTCACACCTATGCGATCCGATTCATGTCTTAACTGTCAGTTCACAGTGTGATATGCGAGCTGAAATGGGGGTGTCATTAACATTGTATGACACTCCCCAGCAGTTTGCATATGGCAGTGTGAACTGCCGCGCGAGTTGAATCGGATTGCATAGGTGTGAACACCCTTGCGATTCTGGTGCAGACCAAAAAAAAGGGTCCTGTGCGAATTTGGTCCGAATGTGATGCGATTTCAGCCATACAGTTTGTATGGCTGAAGGCGCATCGCACAGACATTGCATGTGATCTGAACAGCAATGTGGTGCAAATCACAGGGATGCGGAGTGTACAGTGGTGGGTAGTACATGCAGGATGGTGTCAGGATAGTGGACAGTGTCAGATTATTTTTTAATTTTAAATTACATTTTTTTTCCAAAGTTTTTTAGGGACCAGTGGATTTTTTTTATTTTTATACATTTTTACAATTTAATTTTTTTTTTATATTTTTTTACAATTTATTGTTTTACTATTCTAATAATGATGGGAGGGTGGGGTTTTATTTTTTAAATATATTTTTTTACAGTGCTTTTGGGAAACAGGGTGGTCGTTGTCAGTGGGGCAGTGGATGGTGTCAGTAGGGCAGTGGACGGAGTCAGTGTCAGTGGGGCAGTGGACAGTGTTAGTGTCAATGGGGCAGTGGACATTGTCAGTGTCAGTGGGGCAGTGGACGGTGTTAGTGTCAGTGGGGTAGTGGTTAGTATCAGTGGTCGGTGTCAGTGGGGTAGTGGTTGGTGTCAGTGGTCAGTGTCAGTGGGGTAGTGGTCGGTGTCAGTGGGGCAGTGGATGGTGTCAGTGGGGCAGTGGGCAGAGTCAGTGTCAGTAGGGCAGTGGACTGTGTCAGTGGGGCAGTGGACAGTGTCAGTGTCAGTGGGACAGTGGACGGTGTCAGTGTCAGTGGGGTAGTGGTTGGTGTCAGTGGTCGGTGTCAGTGGGGCAGTGGTCGGAGTCAGTGTCAATTTATTTTTTTTATTTTAAATTAAATAAAAAAAAAATTTCAAAAGGTTTTTGGGGACCAGTGGATTTTTTTTATTTTTATAAATTTTTACAATTGAATTTTTTTAATTATTTTTTTTTACAATTTATTTTTGTACTATTCTAATAATGATGGGAGGGTGGGGTTTTATTTTTTAAATATATTTTTTTACAGTGCTTTTGGGAAAGGGGGTGGTCATTGTCAGTGGGACAGTGGATGGTGTCAGTAGGGCAGTGGACGGAGTCAGTGTCAGTGGGTCAGTGGACGGTGTCAGTGTCAATGGGGCAGTGGACAGTGTCAGTGTCAGTGGGTCAGTAAACGGTGTTAGTGTCAGTGGTGTAGTGGTTAGTGTCAATGGTCGGTGTCAGTGGGACAGTGGACAGAGTCGGTGTCAGTGGGGTAGTGGTTGGTGTCAGTGGTCAGTGTCAGTGGGGTAGTGGTCGGTGTCAGTGGGGCAGTGGATGGTGTCAGTGGGGCAGTGAACGGTTTCAGTGGGGCAGTGGACAGAGTCAGTGTCAGTGGGCCAGTGGACTGTGCCAGTGGGGCAGTGGACAGTGTCAGTGTCAGTGGGGCAGTGGGCGGTGTCAGTGGGGCAGTGGACGGAGTCAGTGTCAGTTTATTTTTTTATTTTAAATTAAATTATTTTTTTTCCAAAAGGTTTTTTGGGACCAGTGGATTTTTTTTATTTTTATAAATTTTTACAATTTAATTTTTTTAATTATTTTTTTTACAATTTATTTTTGTACTATTCTAATAATGATGGGAGGGTGGGGTTTTATTTTTTAAATATATATTTTTACAGTGATTTTGGGAAAGGAGGTGGTCGTTGTCAGTGGGACAGTGGATGGTGTCAGTAGGGCAGTGGACGGAGTCAGTGTCAGTGGGGCAGTGGACGGTGTCAGTGTCAATGGGGCAGTGGACAGTCTCAGTGGGGCAGTGGACAGTGTCAGTGGGGCAGTGGACAGTGTTAGTGTCAGTGGGGTAGTGGTTAGTGTCAATGGTCGGTGTCAGTGAGACAGTGGATGGAGTTGGTGTCAGTGGGGTAGTGGTTGGTGTCAGTGGGGTAGTGGTTGGTGTTAGTGGTTGGTGTCAGTGGGCCAGTGGACTGTGCCAGTGGGGCAGTGGACAGTGTCAGTGGGGCAGTGGACGGTGTCAGTGGGGCAGTGGACGGAGTCAGTGTCAGTTTATTTTTTTATTTTAAATTTTAAAAAAAAATTTCCAAAAGGTTTTTTGGGACCAGTGGATTTTTTTTATTTTTATAAATTTTTACAATTTAATTTTTTTAATTATTTTTTTTACAATTTATTTTTGTACTATTCTAATAATGATGGGAGGGTGGGGTTTTATTTTTTAAATATATATTTTTACAGTGATTTTGGGAAAGGAGGTGGTCGTTGTCAGTGGGACAGTGGATGGTGTCAGTAGGGCAGTGGACGGAGTCAGTGTCAGTGGGGCAGTGGACGGTGTCAGTGTCAGTGGGGCAGTGGACAGTGTTAGTGTCAGTGGGGTAGTGGTTAGTGTCAATGGTCGGTGTCAGTGAGACAGTGGATGGAGTTGGTGTCAGTGGGGTAGTGGTTGGTGTCAGTGGGGTAGTGGCTGGTGTCAGTGGTCAGTGTCAGTGGGGTAGTGGTTGGTGTTAGTGGTTGGTGTCAGTGGGGCAGTGGATGGTGTCAGTGGGGCAGTGGACGGTTTCAGTGGGGCAGTGGACAGAGTCAATGTCAGCGGGGCAGTGAACTGTGTCAGTGGGGCAGTGGACAGTGTCAGTGTCAGTGGGGCAGTGGACGGTGTCAGTGTCAGTGGGGTAGTGGTTGGTGTCAGTGGTCGGTGTCAGTGGGGCAGTGGACGGAGTCAGTGTCAGTGGGGTAGTGGTTGGTGTCAGTGGTCGGTGTCAGTGGGGTAGTGGTTGGTGTCAGTGGTCGGTGTCAGTGTCCGTGGGGCAGTGGATGGTGTCAGTGGGGCAGTGTTGTCGGTGTCAGTGGGACAGTGGATGGTGTCAGTGGGGCAGTGGTCAGTGGCAGTGCAGCGGATGGTGTCAGTGGGGCAGTGGACGGTGTTAGTGGGGAAGTGGTCGGTGTCAGTGGGGCAGTGGTTGTGTCAGTGGGGCAATGGTCAGTGTCAGTGGGGTAGTGGTTGGTGTCAGGGGATCAGTGGGGTAGTGGTCAGTGTCAGTGGGGCAGTGGTCGGTGTCAGTGGGGAAGTGGTCGGTGTCAGTGGGGCAGTGGACGGTGTCAGTGGGGCAGTGGTCGGTGTCAGTGGGGCAGTGGCCGGTGTCAGTGGGGCAGTAGTTGGTGTCAGTGGGGCGGTAGTTGGTGTCAGTGGGGCAGTAGTCGGTGTCAGTGGGGCAGTGGTTGGTGTCAGTGGTCCTGGGGCTCTGGACCGTGTTGGTATGGGGGGGGGGGGGCAGTTGTGGTGTCAGTTGTTTTGTTTTTTTGTTTTTTTCAATTTAATATTTTTCTCTTTTTTTACAATTTTATTTTGGAATATTTTTTATTTTATTTTATCAGCCCTGTTTGGGGCTTTAGTGACATGTCAGGGGTCCAAACAGAGGCCCCTGACATCTCCCATTTGAGACAGAGAAAGGACACAGGATACAGATTGCCCAGTCCTTTCTCTACACAGAAGGTGAATGGAGGAGAGACAGCGGCTCCTCTCCATTCATAAACTGAGTAGAGTAACACACAGGTTACTCTGCCCAGTTATCACAGGACACAGTGCGATTGGTAATGAACGCTCTGTGCCCCATTCTGAAAAGAAAAGGGCCGGTATGTCAAATTACATAATGGCCCTTTTCTCCTCTCTCCATCTTGACAGATCCCCCCACCCCCCCAAGCCCATGGGAGAAGAGAGAAAAGCTATGAGGTTACGAGGGGGGCGGAGGATGAAGACATGGTGGGGGGAGC
Organism: Lithobates pipiens; assembly: GCF_037356315.1. Lineage (NCBI taxonomy): Eukaryota > Metazoa > Chordata > Amphibia > Anura > Ranidae > Lithobates > Lithobates pipiens. The sequence continues at coordinate 229,873,275 of NW_027507748.1, forward strand.
GAGGGAGGCAGAGGATGAAGACACGGCTGGGGGAATGACATCGGGGAGGAGGAGAACAGGGTGAAGGAGGAACAGGAAGACACGGGGGACAGTGGGAGATGATCGGTGCGAGAGGGACAACTGTGAGCACTGATCCCCCTGCATGGCTTTTCAGGTGAAAGCCGTGGGAGGGAGGAGGAGAAGCAGATGATGAAAAGCATGCAGGGGGGGTGGTGCTCACAGCTGTCCCATTGCACCGATCATCCCCCACTGTCATGTTTATTTACTGAAATGACAGGGGGCCATGAGCGGCTCTGCCTCTCCTGCACGCTCTGGCCAAGGGGAGTGTACAGGTGGGTGGGGAGTCTGCTGACATCATGACTCCACCCATCAAATGCCGAACAACAGACACACCCACTGAATCTGGACTTTTTGGGGGTTTCAAACAGCTAAAATGGGGACATTTGGCAGGTAAGGATACATGCAGGAGGCATGTATATCCTTATAGATCACCACTATGGCAGTAGTTTAGAATTGATGAGAGTGGGTTTACATCCACTTTAATGGATAAACTATGGGTTCAGATTGAGCAAGATGAAACTGACGTTTTACTGAAAGGGGCACCATGGTGCTACGATAATCTTCCATCCCACTTAAAGCAACACCCTTTGATAGGCCCTACACTTCCTACCTGCTCACAAGTGATAGCCAAAACCTCCCTCTCAACAGCGGATTTGCCTTTGATGCCTATCCTTGGGAATCCGAGATTTCCTCCAGGCCTGAGAGACCATCATTTCTCTATTCTGTGACAAAGGAACTGCTTTCGAACATCGCATTTCCTATTAACAGATGGCTGACCATCCTTAGCTACACTTATGGAGCCCACAGGCTCCTTCCTTCTATCGTTCTGGAATGCCTTGCAGCTCCATTATTTTCTGCACTCATTAAAGCCTCCAGGAGTACTATTCAAAAGATAGGACTTTGATGCATACACTCTCAAAAATAGATGCTTTACTGATTACCTCCCCCGGAACAACCATATATACCTTGGATAGTGGGAGAGAGAGATGAACTGTAAGTTTACAGTTTGTCAAAGACAAAGTATGATTAGATTTGCGCTGAAAACATCCTTCTCTACTAAGATCCAAGAGACTAATTACAAAATATTGACACAGTGGTACCACACCCCACATAAATGTTACCCTGAAATGCCAGATCGCTGTTGGATATGCCAGGAGGAGGGAGGTACGATGCTACATATTTTATGGTCTTGTCCAAAGATCATACCATATTGGAGGGAAGTAAGGGGCATTATTCAAAAATTTACTGACCACAGGATATCTGAAGATCCAGCTTTTTTCTATTACACATTACGACTATCCCAGTTAAAAAATATGAGAAATCTATTTTACTACATTTAGTAAATGCAGCTAAAGCATGTATACCCCTTTGGTGGAAAAACACGTCACCTCCTACTGTTGGATGCTGGCTTCATAAAATGGAAAAGATTAATAAGATGGAAGATCTTACACTTTCAGCACAAAATAAGCAAGAAAAATACTTAGAGGTATGGAGACAGTGGAACATGTTTATCCTCTCTGAAGAAGACTTTACTTAATAAATGATGAGTGGGCGAAGGTGTTATAATGAATCCTACCTACCCCCTCCTTCTCCTTTCTCTCACCTCCATCCATCCCCCCTTCCTTTTTTTGTTTTTTTTCTTTCTTTCTTTCTTTCTTTCTTTCTCTCTCTCTCTCTCTCTCTCTCTTTTTTTTCTTTTCGTTCCCTTTTTTGTTGTTGTTGTTTGTTTAGAAAAAGGAAAAATAATAGGGTGACTCCGGGTACAGCGACTAGGGATGTTCCTCCTGGTTGCTGTAATACGGATGTGATATTCTCACTGGAGGTATATCCACTTAAGGATCACCTCACGCCAATGTACGTCGGCAGAATGGCATGGCTGGGCACAGGCACGTACCTGTATGTTGCTCTTTAAGTGCCCAGCTGTCCCAACCCGGTCCTGAGCTCCGTGACTGTGGCCGCGGGACCAGCGGACCCGATCGCCGCTGGTGCCCCACGATTGGGTCACAGAGCTGAAGAACGAGGAGAGGTCTGTGTAAACAAACCTCTCCCCATGCTTCCTACTGTGGCTGTCACCGATCGTCTGTTCCCTGATATAGGGAAAGACTATCAGTGACGTCACATACCAGGCCACGCCTCCTACAATAAAAAAAACACCTAACGTCATACATAACCCCTCCTCACTCCATAGTGGTTAACTCCTTCACTGCCAGTGTCATTTACACAGGAATCAGTGCATTTAAATAGCACTGATTGCTGTATAAATGACAATGGTCCCAAAAATGTGTCAAAAATGTCTGATGTGTCCACCATAATGTCGCAGTCACAATAAAAACCGCTGATCACAACCATTACTAGTAAAAAAAAATAATAGAAAAGCTATAAAACTATCCCCTATTTTGTAAACGCTATAACTTTTGCGCAAAGCAATCAATAATCGCTAATTGCAATTTTTTTTACCAAAAATATGTAGAAGAATACGTATCAGCCTAAACTGAGGAAAAAAATAATTTTTTTACATATTTTTGGGGGATATTTATTATAGCAAAAAGTAAAAAAATATTGCATTTTTTTTCAAAATTGTTGCTCTATTTTTGTTTATAGCAGAAAAAATTTAAAACGCAGAGGTGATCAAATACCACCAAAAGAAAGCTCTATTTGTGGGAAAAAAAAGGATTTTGTTTGGGAGCCATGTCGCATGACCGTGCAATTGTCAGTTAAAGCGGCACAGTGCAGAATCGCAAAAAGGGGCCCGGTCCTTTGGCTGCAAATTGGTCCGGGGCTTAAGTCGATATTGAGGGTGCTATGAACGATCTGAATGATTGACTATTATTTTGGACTATTGCTTTATCTGCCCAATGTATTTGTTATGTTATACCTCTGCGTATGTATGTGGAGATTATATATATATAACTGTATAACTGTAGTGAGAACCTGGACTCAACCTTGATGGTTGAAATCAATATTGTTGCCCGCTTTATTTACAAGTGGTTTGCAAGTCATAAAAAAATAACCAAAAACAGTAAATCAAATCCTTGCCCTCTGGCGCTAAACTAAACAGTAGACTGCTCTCTATACAGTGCAGTATAAACCGTTGTTCAATCCAAACAAACTCTCTCTCAGATTCTCTTCTGAGACTCAGGCTAGAGCCCTGCTGTGCTCTCTTCCTTGTCATTTAAAGTCCACCTGAGTATAGACTCAAGTGGACCAGAACATCCAGACCGGAACCTAGCCTGCCAAAGAGGCTGGAAAAACCCGGGTCGGATTCCGGTTCGGTCCCTTACAATAGAACGAATGCGAGGTGAAATATAGCGATTATCCACTACCTCACTTCGCATACCGCCACATATCCTCCCCCTCTGCTCAAGCCCCTGTGGTTGAGCAATTGACCCAAGCATACAGGGCATCTGCATTGTTTTGAAGCTTGCCCTGGCCTATGCTCTACTGTAAACTTAAAGGGCTGTAGAGCCAGGAACCATCTTGTCACAGGGACATTTTTCTATGTTGTCACATATCCACTTTAGGGGAGCATGGTTGGTGACCAGCATAGATTACCTACCCAACAAGTAATTCAGGGACTCCAAGGCCCATTTAATAGCGAGACACTCCTTCTCGAAAATATCATTTTTTTTCATGCTTATTCAGTTTTCGGCTCAGGTATACAACCAGGTGCTCCTCACCATCTCTGTGGGATAGAACAGCACCTATATCTACCTCTGAGGCATCTGTACCACAAACCCCTTTGTGAAGTCCAGGGTCACCAGCACCGTTAGCACCGTTAGTATACAAAGGGCCTGTTTTAATTTCTGAAACACCTCCTCAGCTTCAGGATTTGATTTGACTATGACTGACCCTCTACCCTTCGTCAGGTTGGTCAGAGGGAAGGCAATGGTGGCAAAGTCAGGTCTAAACCGTCGGTAATACCCCAAAATGCCTAGGAGGGCCCGAACTTATTTCTTGTTTACTGGTTGGGGCCACTTTTGAATTGTCCATCATTCGCTGGAACGATGCAGGGGCCCCATGCAGACCAAAAGGCATCTGCTTGTACTGAAACAAGCCCTCAGGAGCGCAAAAGGCAGTCTTCTCCTTGGCTGATTCAGTTAGTGGTATTTGTCAATAGCCTTTTGTTAGGTCTAGCATTGTTATGTAGCGAGCCTGTCCCAACCTGCCCATGAGTTTGTCGACACGAGGCATCTGGTATGCATCGAACTTAGACACACTGTTGAGTTTCTTAAAGTCATTACAAAACCTTATAGTGCCATCAGTTTTTGGGACCAGCACTATGGGGCTCGACCACTTACTGCGGGACTCTTCTATCACATCCAGCTCTAACATATTTTTGATTTCTTTTGCGACTGCCTCTCGCCTGGCCTCTGGGATTCTATATGGCTTTACATTTACCCGAACCCCTGCTTCGTCACTATGTCATGCTGGATCACCTTGGTCAGTTTGGGTAAGGGGGAGAAAAAGTCTCTATTTTTCTGCACAAACACCCTAGCATCACTTTGTTGTGCCACAGACAGGGAATCCGTTATGGGGAAGTCAGGTGTCACCACCACAGTCTGTTGGAGGCGGGGAAGCGCACAGTAAAGTCTCTGTCCTTCCAGGGCTTTAAGAGATTCACATGATAAATTTGGTGTGGTTTCCTTTTCGCTGGCTGGTAGACTTTGTAGTTTACCTCCCCCACCCTTTCGACAACCTCAAAGGGACCCTGCCACTTGGCTAGGAACTTACTTGGGAACCAGTACCAACACTCTGTGCCCGGGGCTGAAAGTACAGACCTTGGCACCCCGATCATAGACCCTCCTCTGGGCCTCCTGAGCTTGCTCCATATGTTCTTGCACCAGGGTCAGGACAGCTGCGATTTGATCCTACATCAAGGAGACATGCAAATGATGCTTCTATGATGCTTCTATATGGGATGGTCTCTCCTTCCCACTTTTTTTTGGCCACATCTAGCAGCTCCCTGGGATGTCTACCATACAAAAGCTCAAAGGGGGAATAGCCTATGGATGCCTGTGGGACCTCACATATGGCAAACATGCTATATGGTAGCAAAAAATGCCAGTTTCTCCCATCTTTGTCGACCAACTTTTTCAGCATACTTTTCAAAGTTTTATTACATTTTTCGACCAGACCATCCATTTGGGGGTGGTAGACAGAGGTACGGAGATGGGAGATTTTGTATAATCTACACAGTTCCTTGGTAACCCTGGACATAAATGGTTGTGTGACCTTCAGTCTCTACTCTCTCTGCACAAACAGCCCCCCGTCCTCCCCCTTTCCCTCCACAGCTCTCTCACCTGCAATGGTATTAGAGCAGCGCAGCAGACTTCCATTCTGTTCTGTCCATTTTTTTCCCCCTCAGATTACTGTGTAGTCTCCTCTGTGCAGCTCCACCTGTCAGATCTGTCTAGTACAGAACCGAGGAGGAGTTTCAGCGCGCTTCACTCAGCTCTGTGCTACACAGATCTGACAGACAGCAGGCTCTGAAATCCCCCATTAATGCCGCTATTTGCATTGTGTTCACTTGGTCCCAGGGCATCAATCAGTCAGTGCCCCACGCACATGCCTAGATGCCGGTGCTAGCATACAGAAGCTGGTAGAGGAAGTGAATTGTTAGGAAAACTTCCTCTACCAGATTCTGTTTTATGTGACAGGCTGCAGAGGAGAGGGTTGCCTGAGTTGGCAGAACTGTGTTTTCGGCACATTCCGGGATGGAAAAAAAAGCCCTGTTATACCATGGTTTGTGGAGTCTATAACTTTCCTACAGACTAAATAACATACACTGATTTGGATTATTTTCACCAAAGAAATTTAGCAGTATACATTTTGGTGTAGATTTATGAATAAAGATTATTTATTAGCAAAATTGCATAACAGAAACAAAAGAAAAACACTTTTATTTTTTCAAATTTTTAAGTTTTTGTTTATTAGCTTTGGATAAAAAAAGTGGTGATTAACTGGTTCCCGATCGGCTCACAAACTTTTACTGTGGCACAATGGCACCACTGCATGAAACCCCTTACGGATACGGGGTCCCCTTTAAGAGCTGCCAGAGGGCATGCTCGCCCGCTGTATGGCGGGGGACATAATTTCTTGTGCCCGGCAGGTGCGATCACGTGCATGTAAACACACAAATGCCTGTTCTGTCAGGAGAGAGAAGACATAATTTGTTCCTACTAAGTAGAAACAACGATCAGTCTCCTCCCCCAGTCAGTCCTATCTCCATACAGTAAGAACACATCTAGGGAACGCACATTTAATCCCTTGATCGCCCCTAGTGTTAACCCCTTCCCTACCAGTGACATTTACACAGTAATCAGTTCATATGTATAGCACTGATTGCTGTATAAAATGTCAAAAGTGTCCCATCTGTCCATCGCAATGTTGCAGTACTGCTAAAAATCTAGGTACAGCATTTGCTTATGATACACAGCTAAACAGGGCAATAACTTCACAGCAAGATATAGAAACAAGAAGACCTCAATACACTAAAAGGATGTGCAACTACATGGCAAATGAGGTTTAAAGTGGTTGTAAACCCTTACAACACACTTTGACCTACAGGTTAGCCTAGATTAAGGCTTACCTGTAGGTCTAAGAAATATCTCCTAAACCTATACAGTTTAGGAGATATTTGCAGAAAGACAGGCGCCGCAGTTAACGGCGATATGCCGCAAGTGGCGGCTCCCATGCGCATGCGCGGGAGTGACGTCATCGCGGCTCAGACGAATGACAGCGCCAGAGCAGCAAGACCCACCGAGAAGATGGAGGCTCTGGACTACAGGGGACAGCGGTAACTTCGCTGGCTCCTGTCAGGTAAGTGACACATAATTAACTACTAACTACTAATGTTGAAATATGTAAAGTACTGCATTTAGGGGAATGCAAGTGAGAAACTTTGGGGGAATCCAGGATGGAAAAATATCTGAGGGGACTAATAGATCACAGACTCAACAATACTATACAGTGTCAAGCTGAAGCAAGCAGCTTCCTGCCTGGCCTATAGTCATATTATGGCTGGAGGGGAGCTCTCTCGATCTAGGTAGACATCATATGACATCCTCCCTAGAATGCACCTCATGCGTGCCGCCACCTGTCACCCGGTGTCAGGGCTAGGCTCAGCCCTTCCTTGGCCGCTCAGCTTTTAGCTAATAGCCAGCTCCTATATCTCCACAGTTACTCAGCTGTTGATGATATCCTCCCTACTTCAGCCGTCCAGTCCAGAGGAGCTCTGCCTTCACCTTGATCAACATCACAGAAACTATCTACTGCTATCCTGTTCAAGACTTGTTTTGCTGACATCCTTTCTGGCTCCAGATCCTTCTTGCTGTTCAACTACATTGATCCCTGACTTCTGGCTTGGCTGACTATCCATTCCGGTTACTGAACTTGGCTGTGTTTTCACTACGTTTGTTCTTTTTACTTTTATTATTTAGTAAGTGTACTTCTGTCTCAACCCGATTTCATGTTTTTTGACACCGGACACAGAGGATGACAGATCAGTGCACTGGCCTGCTGCCGGTACCATGTGATCGCTGTGACCAATCATAGCAGATCATATGACAATTGTACAAAATACCCCAGCTGAGGCTGGACCAGAGTCTCTTTGTTAGCAACAGCTTGGCATTGCATGCCATTGCTGAGCCTATCACCTACTAGGACCCCCAGGTCATTTTCCATCCTAGATTCCCCCAGTGTATAGAATGCATTCATATTTTTGCCACCCAAATGCATTATTTTAAATTTTTCTACATTGAACCTCATTTGCCATGTAGTTGCCCACCCCATTAATTTGTTCATATCTTCTTGCATGGTTTTCACATTCCGCGGAGAAGTTATTGCTCTGCTTATCTTAGTATCATCCGCAAATACAGAGATTGACCTGTTTACCCCATCCTCCAAGTTGCTAATGAAAAATTGAAAAGGATTGGTCCCAGCACAGGACCCTGGGGGACCCCACTTCCCACCCCTGACCATTCAGAGTATTACCCATTTATCACCAACCGCTGAGCTTGCCCTTGTAGCCAGTTTTCAATACATGTGCTCAACCTATGGTCCATACCAATGGACCTTACTATGTACAGTAAACATTTATGGAAAAATGTGTCAAATGCTTTTGCAAAATCCAGATACACCATGTCTATGGACCTCCCTTTATCTAGATGGCAGCTCCCCTCCTCAGAAAAGGCTAATAAATTGGTTTGGCAAGAACGATTCTTCATTAATCCATGCTGATTACTGCTAATGACACAATTTTTATTACTAAAATCTTGTATATAGTCCCTTATCATCCCCTCCAAGATCTATTAACGTTAAGTTTCTCCAAGTCTATTTTCAATTCTGTCCTCTGTTAGCCATGAGGGTGCTTCCTGCGATGTGTCATGAGGACAAACACTGCAGTTTTGGTTACTAAAGCCCCTGGATTCCCTCATGAAGACTGAGGAGAAGAATAAATTCAATACCTTCACCATCTCCCTATCCTTTGTAACCAGATGTCCTTCCTCATTCTTTATGGGGCCAATATGGTCTGTCCTCCCTTTTTTACTATTTATATAATTAAAGAATTTCTTGGGATTTTTTTTGCTCTCCTCTGCTATGTGTCTTTCATGTTCTATCTTAGCTGCCCTAATTGTACCCTTACATATATTGTTGCATTTTTTGTAAAGTCTGAATGCTGATGATGATCCCTCAGCCTTTTTTTTAAGGCCTTCTCCTTTGCTTTTATGTGCTTTTTTACATTAGAGTTAAGCCACCCAGGACTTATTTTCGCTCTTTTAAATGTATTTCCCAATGGGATGCACTGGCTAATGCCCTTATTTAATATGCTCTTAAAGCAACCCCATCTGTCCCTTGTGTTCTTTGTTTCTAAGGCCGCATACACACGGGCGGACTGTCTGGCCAACTAAGTCCGTCAGACAATCCGACAGACAGTCCGTCCTACTTTTGAATGAACGGACTTGACCACACACGATGAACAGACAGTCCGCTGAAAGCTTGCGCGATGACGTGTACAGCACGTACGACGGGACTAGAAATACGACGTCCAATACACTGCAATGCAACCTTCGGCCGTGTAAATTCTTTCTGAGCATGCGCCATACTTAGTCCGTCCAACTTGCCTACACACGAGCGGACTGTCCGCTGAAACCAAAGTTGGACGGACAATATTACGGAAATTCCGAAAGACTTAGTCTGCCAGACTGTCCGCTGAAAAAGTCCACTGAAGCCCACACACGAGTGGACTGACACGTTTCAGCGGACCAAGTCCGTCAGACAGTCCGCCCGTGTGTACGCGGCCTAAGATTTTATCCCAATTTATATCTTCTAGCAAGGGTCTTAGTTTAGGGAAGTTGGCTCTTTTGAAATTCAGTGTCTTTATGTTCCCTATTTGTGTGATTATACTGAAGCGAATTGACCTGTGATCTCTGTTTCCCAAATTGCCCCATGTTTCCACATCCGTGATCAGGTCTGTATTGTTGGTAATCAGTTTCTCTAGTAACACCTTTTTTCTAGTTGGTGCGTCTACCATCTGACCCATGAAATTGTCCTGCAAGACATTTAGGAACTGATGAGCCTAAGACGAATGTGTGGTTCCCTCCGCCCAGTCTTTGTCTGGATAATTAAAATCCCCCATTATGATAACACTTCTCATCCTGCTAATCCAAATTGTGACAGGTGGTCCATCTTCCCCTCCTCCCTCAGGTTAGGGGGCCTATAGCATACTCCCAGTATTAATTTTCCCCTTAGCTTTATCCCTTTGGAGCTCTACCCATAAGGATTCCACCTCCTCTCTAGCTCCCTTATTGATATCATCTGTCATTTACCTGGTAGGAGTCTGATATGACAAGGTCAGCCTCCCTTGTATCTCTGACCCAAGCTCCACTGAATGTGGAACAGGTGGTAGCTAGGGTTAGGAGGAACACGAGTGCCTGGGTATGTTGTTTGCAGAACATACAGTGGAGGCTGTAGGGTAGACGGATCTGGCAGAACAACTGGCAGAGGTCTAAGATGAGATTCAGTGGATCCGCTAATGTTAAGGCAGCACTCCAACCAATTTGCAAGTTCAGGTGTCGTGTCTTGTTAGGACTTCCTGAGGACTGGAGACGGAAGCAGAGTCGTGAGGATAACCAGGTTTCGATAACAGGCGGGCAACGAGGTATAAGACATCAGGCAGGAGCAGAGTCAGATCAAGCCGGGATCAGGCAACCATAAGTCACAGGTATCAGAGTCCAAAGGCAGAGTCAGGACAAGTTGGGGTCAACAACGGGTATCGAGCAGGTTTTCAGGCAGAATACAGAGGATCAGGACAAGCTGAAGACCAGTCAGCACTGTTTGTGAGCAGAGCACCCTTTACATAGCCCATCTGGCGCAAAATTGCAGTTAGGGGCACGGGGTTGCGCATGCGCGCCGGCATCAGCTGTTCTAGAAGTCCGTTGTGGTCTGTGTTCATGCCCATGTGCGTTAGCGCTTCTGAGGATCCGTTGTTGTCTGTGCCTATAAGGAGTGGAGGAAGGACTTCGGAAATCCGGTGATGAACATGCTTTCTCTGATTTTATGCTTGGATGTGTGCCTGTGCAGGAAGCTCTGCCACATTTCTCAGGGGAGGAGGGACAGAGACAGGAGGTGGATTGCTGAGGACCGTTACTGGGAGCTACAGGAAAGATTAAGTAAACATGTTGAAAAAAAACAAAATGAGCTAGGAAACAAAGAACAGCTGAATTGTGATGATGATAATATGTGCTAGTTATCTAACCTATCCCATACTTCTCCTTTAAAGCAGCAAATAGGAGTCCTGGACAGCCGCACACTGATACAACTGATACAACACCCTTATTGGAAAAAGTCCCCTCCAAGAAAATCCTCTCCCCCTGGATGTCTTCAATATATATGAAATATTGAAATCATAATGAAACAACAAAACAAAAATTATTAATGCATATCGATGAAGTAATGGACCAATTTGATACCTAAACAGCATTATATTAAAAAGTGCAAATACATGGGGTCCATCTTGTCTGATAAATTCCCATAGCGCACAAAGTGTCTAATAACTCTTTCCGCAAGTGTATCAAAAATTTCAAACTAATATATTTCATCATCAGCAAGCAAATAAACAGGAAGTTAAGTCACATAATGTAGCTAAAGCCACCAGGTTTGTACCTTAATGTATGCATTAGTATCGTCCTCTACAAGGTGATCCCAATTTAGGGTGCTTTTAAATCCTCTACATAATTATATATTAGGTTTGTCCAATGTGTGTACTTCCAGTGACGTAGTTTTACGGCTGTTATATATAGCCAGCCTGAATCACAAATTTATCCACTATTCATTGCTACTTTAGGAGACAAATCCAATTTAACAAGAACTAATATCTCAATGTTCACAGTAAGAATCCATCATCAACAAAAAGATAAAAAGAATTGTGTCTCATCTAATAGTTACATCCAGCAGGTTTTGATACTAATGTGTGAATTAGTTTCCTGCATGACATATCAAAGATCCTAGTTTCGGATGCCATTTCACCATTCAGCATTCGTTTTTAGCATCTAAACAATTTAGTTTATATGAAAAAAGGAACATGAGATCTGTCAGCCACTTCAGAACCTCAGTAAAGAAATTCTAAGCACTACATGAGGTAAACTAGAACAAGATAGATCTCATAGTTCTAGAAAGGCATAACAGTGGAATACTGTTGAATTACAGGGGAGACCTAGAAGGACTCACATTAGAGGGTACTCAACATCAGAGTAAAGTAATATTTCTGACAATAAATACAGGTTTTTGGGAACAATAAAATTTCAAAGGTAATGTAGATGGGGGAAAAACACTTTTACACAAAGTGGTGCTCAAAAAAGGACAAATGTAGCATTAGAGGATGATACTTAAGATTTAAACAGGGAAGATTTTCAGATCACTCAACACAGAGCGATCTGAAAGTGAGTTTGAGAGATGATATAAGGAGAACTGTTATGATACAGAGTCATTACGGCTGTAGCTCTATAAGCATACAGCAAAAAGTAAATTACTTGTGGGAGCGAGTTATAGTCCCTCTAACAAAGAATGAGGAGAGGTATCAGTTAATTTCCTAGACAGAAATGTCTGGGAATCAGGGTGTTATTATAGGGGATTTTAATTATCCTTATATTGATTGGGCAAATTGAACAGTACAGGTAAAAGGTTTTCCATTTCTTAAACGTATACTGAACAATTTAGCCCCTTCGCGATAAGGGTAAAAAAAGTCCTAATGCCTGAACACAATTTTGCAACATTGACATGTGTTAGTAAAACCTAAAAATGTTAAGTTAAAAATAAGGGGATTTTGAGAGGGACCCCTACACCATTTTTTTTATTTGGTGCAGGGTTCCCCTTAATATCCACACCATACCAGAAGTTCCTGGTAATGGAATATGGGGGGACCCCCATGCAATTTTTTTTTACATTTTGGTTCGGGGTTCCCCTTGATATTCATACCAGACCCAAAGGGCCTGGAAATGGACTGGGAGGAATCCCCATGCCGTTTTTTCAATGACTTTCATCTGTATTGTCAAGACCTGACAATTCATTATAGCCACGAGTACTTTTAAATTACTTTTTTTTCCTTTAGAAATAACATTTTGTGCAGGGACTTTTCTAAACATGGGAAACATGTGCCCCTTTACAGGCATACTATAGGCACCCCCCAGGTACGAAATTTAAAGGAATATTACACTTTTATTGTTTCACTTTAAGCATTATTAAAATCACTGCTCCTGAAAAAACTTCAGTTTTTAAAACTTTTTTTGCATTGATACGACATGTCCCCAAACACTTTTTATGACAATAACTTGCATATTAGCCTTTAAAATTAGCACTTTTGGTTTTTCAAGTTCGAGTCCCATAGACTTTAACGCTGTCGCGTGTTCAAACAAATTTTTTGCAAGTTCGCATGTTCTGGATGCGAACCGAACAGGGAGGTGTTCAGCTCATTCCTATTGAACTTCTATAGTGATGTAGCCAGATGGCCCTTCCCCTTGCCTATATACTGTAAGAAATGTCAAAGCGCAGAGTGGGCATACTGTGGGAGGCCTCCCAGAAGGTGGAGGGTTATTTTTTTTTCTATTTTTCAGGACCGGTGGGCATCGTTATTGATGATGGATTTACACCCACAGGTAGGAAAGTCTTTAGGGCAGGGCAAAAAGGGCAGCTGCCCTGGTCCCCATCATTTTTGGGGGGCCCAAAACAGCTGTCTCATACTTGCCAACTATCTTAGTTTAAATTCTCTTGTCCCTTGAAGTTTTAGTCCTGTGTCATGATATCTCTGTGTGAAGTCCTGTTACCAATGCTGCCCATCTCTGCCCTATTTTCATGTACAGATGAGTCATCCGCAGACACTGTGTTTACATGTAAATAACCTGCATCTATATGTAAATTTCATTGTGAGAGGACATCTGCGCTACTATAAGTGACAAGAGCTTGTATAAATGGAAATGCTGCAAAATCAAATAGTGATCACATAGGATAAAAATAAAAATTGTGCAAATAATGCAGATATTGTGCATAACCTCTGAGTGAAATATCTTCAAAAACTTAAAAACTGAATATAATCAAACAAATCACATATAAAGTCTATAAAAACGGACTAAATATATATAATATAAAGTGCTTGATGCAATAAATAAAAAGTGTTGACAGTCCATACAGTGCAAAACAAGACTAAAGTGCTACAAATGTAGTGACTGTGCTCTTGCCGACAAAATTCCCACTGCCAGACATTGATAGCAATTCCGCTGGTGCGCTCACAGTGCTCTTACCTCATAGGCATTAAAAAATGCCTTGAATCGGTGCCTTAACCGTCTGTGAGGGCCCTTGGATCCATAGTACAACTGTACCAAATGCAAGGATGAGCGTCCACTAGAAGTGATGGATGAGTGCTTGCATAGATTGACAATATCCACATGTAAAGATGAATAAGCTCCAATAGTGTATTACCCAAATAACAGACTACTTTATTAAACTTAAAAAATGGCTGCTTACATTATAAAATATATAAATAAGCATTCACCACCACGACCTACGTTACTTCCGGTATTGCGATGTTTACTTCTGGTCAAAAGTAACAACTTCCGGTTTGCAGGGATTACTTCCTGTTGCTTGCTAGCGTCCTATGCGTTATGTTACGTACCTCGTGACTTCCTCAGGGAAACTGATTGGATAGAATCCACATCCCTTCATTAGCAATAAACAAGAAGTACTAAAAACGCCATCTTGCTGAAGGTCAGCAATTAGATGAAACAGCGACCAACTAACTAATTTAAAACATCAAATATGGAATAGCTAAAAAGTGATGATCTTTACTAAAATAGTATAAAATAAGACGGGCATCAGGAAGATTAAATGTATATAATAGTGGTGAATACAAGCATTCCATTTAATCATTCTTCACACACCGTAGGTGAATTATAAAAATGACTGCGCCATCTAGTGGTAATTATAAATATTGCAATTGAGGCAAATTTAAAGCGGGATTCCGCTCTTTTTTTATTTTTTTCTTACCTGTCTCACTGGTGGGCGAGTGCTAGCTTCGATTGGCATCCACGTCCGGCGTTTATTTGACCCCCGGCGCGACGAATCTTTTCTTCAGGATGACTTATAAAAACCTGCTCTGGCATTTTCCATTTTAACTGTGGGCGTCTGAAGCCCACAGGCATTTACTTCCTGGTATATGATGACGTCTGGCTCCCAGCATGCTCCGCTCCATCTTGCACATGCTCAGTGAGAGCAGTGACAAGGAAAGAAAAACTTTGTGGTTACCATCACAACGGCCGGCGTCCCGGAAGTTCCCGCCCCGTTGTCAAGGCAACGAAAACCACACAGCACAGAGAACAAAGAATGAATGAAAACGAATGGATTCTTGGGAAATTTCCCAGGGACCATTGCGAGGACGATAGCCACGCCTACTCCCACGGGAGGAGAACCCGGAAGTCAGCTGAAACATCAGAAATAAAAGGTAAGTAAATAATATTTTTTTTTTTCAGGGTTCGTTTAGGTAAGTATGCTATCTGTTGATTTTAATAACATGAACTTTCATTTTTAGGTACCAAACCACTTTAATAAAAAATAAAAATACAATAAAAAAGAGACAATCGAGAAATGTATATATATATATATATATATATATATATATATATATATATATATATATATATATATATGTATATATATGTATGTATATATGAAAGATGTAAACAAAACTAGATAACTAATTGGACAAGGATTTAAAAAATAATAATCATAAATAACAAGCAGAAATCAAGAAAAAATGTTTAAAAATACACCAGAAGTAATGATATGTAAATTGCGGTGGCATTAATATGTAAATAGCCGCGGATCAGCGAGATTGATATGTCAAAAGAGGCGGCATTCAAATGTATATCACCTCCCCCAGATCATATCCACCATCACTTCTGCTGAATACTACCCACTGGGGAAGTAAAGGGGCATGCTTGAAAGTCCTGCCTACAACTATGGTCATTAAGCCCAACATCAGCCTGTTTTGCAAAAGGTGCTGTGTATCTACTAAAGGGCAGCACATTTCTGTGGTGTCAGGAAAGCTATTTTGCATGTGTTCCCAACACACAAATGTAAACGCAGTCCAAAGCTCTACATTGGTGGTCTGTGTAAATCTTCTCATTACATTGAGGCTTGGTGTACAATTCTTTCATTCACACTAGTGTACAATGTAAAGGTCCCCATTATATTGGTGGTCAGTGTAAATCCCTCCTTACATTGGTGGTTACTGTGAATGCTCCTATTACAATGGTGGTCAGTGTAAATCCCCATTACATGGGTGGCCAGTGTAGAAAATCCTCTTTATATTGGTAATCGGTAAAAAGCAAAACAAAAAAAATTAAATTGCATTTGTGGTCAGTTTTGAATCCTCCTTTACATTGGTGGTCCATGTAGAAGACCCCTTTAAATTGGTGGTGAATGTAAATCCCCCTTTACATTGGTAACCAGTGTAGAAATCCCCCTTTATTGGTTGTTGATATAAAATCCTCCCTTACATTGGTTGTCAGTATAAATTCTTCATTACATTGGTGATCAGTGTACATTTTCCTTTACATTGGTGGGAAGTGCAGAATTGCCCTTACACTGGTGGTCAGTGTAAACCCCCCTTTACATTGGTGGTCAATGTAGGAATGTCATCTTACATTGGTGGTCAGTACAAATCTCCTTGACAATGGTTGTCAGTGTAAATTCCCCCCTACATGGAGGTCATTGTATATTCTTGTCAGAAACCATGAATCAGACTGAGAGAGAAGTACAGTTAAATCTCACTTGTTTAAAAAAGGTAAACCAAGTAAACGTAGTGAAAACATTGCCAGAGTTCAGGAACCAGAACGGATAGTCAGACAAGCCAAAACATCAGGGAGCCAGAGATGAGCATAGTAGAAAGGCAAGCAGGATCTGGAGATCATCTGGGCTTGACGGCTTGAGTAGGCAGGACTGACAAGCAGTATATCATTGACAGTTGAGTCACTGTGGAGAGATAGGAGCTAGCAATTAGCCGACAGCTGAGCGGCCAGATCAGAGAAGGAAGGGCTGAGAACAGCCCTGGCAGTACCCTCTCCTCAATGACCCCTCCCCCCTCATAGGACCACCAGGCTTGAGGGGAAAATGTCTATGGAAATCACGGGGAAGGACAGGGGAATGTACGTCCGAGGATGAGACCCAAAACCGTACCCTTTCCAATGCACCAGGTACTGTATGCATCCACGGAACCTATGGGAGTCAACAATGGACTGTAGTTTATACTCTTCATGGTTCTCAATCTGTACAGGGTGAAGTTGAGGCACTGAGGTGGTAAAGCAGTTGCAGACCAAAGGTTTTAATAAGGAGACATTTAATACATTTGAGATATGCATATTAGAAGGAAGGTCTAATGTGTAAGCCACTGGGTTAATACTATGAAGAATACGGAAAGGCCCAATAAACCAAGGTGCAAACTTCAGAGAGGGAACACGAAGTCGGAGATTGCGGGATGACAGCCAGACCCTGTCCCCAACCTGCTAGGAAGGTGCAGGCAGGTGTCTGCGGTAAGCATGGAGTCTGTACCAATTAGCATGTCGCAAAGCCTCCTGGTCTTTTGCCCAAGTGGAACAAAGACCACCGAGATGCTCCTCTAATGCAAGAATACTCTGCGGGAAACAAATTAGTTAGTTAACATGGAAGGTGGGAAACCATAGTTCGCCATAAACAGGGACAATCAGGAAGCAGAATTCAAGGCACTGTGACTATTGTGAGAAAACTCTGCCCACGGTAAGAGGTCTGACCAGTTGTTATGATGGTCACAAATATAGCAACGTAGGAATAATCCAAGGACTGATTGGCTCGTTCTGCGGCCCTGTTAGACCGCTGAATGCCCAACTGTGCACAAAAGGCTCACCAGAACTTGAACACAAACTGTCTACCTCTGTCCCAGACAATCACCTTGGGTAGCCCATGCAAGCAAAAAATCTCCAGAGCAGAAATGGAAGCCATTTTTGAGAACTGGTCAACCACTAAAAAGGATAACTGTTACCCAACTCCCAGGGCAACTCCACAATGAAATCCATAGACATTTGGGTCCAAGGCCTCTCTCCATTGGGTATGGCTTGTAGGAGGTCCACTGGAAGGTGTCGTGGAGTCTTACTCTGAGCACACCCCAAACAGGCAGCTACGAAAGCAGTTACGTCAGCACGTAGACTAGGCCACCAGAATTGTTGGGAAATGGCCCAAAGAGATGATCCTTCCCAGGGTGGCCAGCAGCCTTGGGAGAATGACAAGTCTGGAGCATGGCAGTATGGAGACTCTCTGGGACAAAGCAGTGGTCATAAAGTTTCCCAGGAGGAGCATGACCCGGAGCAGCAAGAAATTTGTCACTCAAAGGAGAAGTGCGACTGGTGCGAACCGTAGCCATAATACGATCAGGAGGAATCACAGAAACCAAAACCAACTCTTGGAATCTTGGAAGTGGAGGAAAATTGTCATGACAAAGCGTCAGCCCTTACATTCTTAGTACCGGGTAAGAATGAGACAATGTACAGTGGTGTGAAAAAGTGTTTGCCCCCTTCCTCATTTCCTGTTCCTTTGCATGTTTGTCACACTTAAGTGTTTCGGAACATCAAACCAATTTAAACAATAGTCAAGGACAACACAAGTAAACACAAAATGCAATTTGTAAATTAAGGTGTTTATTATTAAAGGTGAAAAAAAATCCAAACCATTATGGCCCTGTGTGAAAAAGTGATTGCCCCCTAAACCTAATAACTGGTTGGGCCACCCTTAGCAGCAACAACTGCAACCAAGCGTTTGCGATAACATGCAATGAGGCTTTTACAGCCTAATTCAGTTACATTAGAGGGTTTTCGAGCATGAACGGCCTTTTTAAGGTCATACCACAACATCTCAATAGGATTCAGGTCAGGACTTTGGCTAGGCCACTCCAAAGTCTTCATTTTGTTTTTCTTCAGCCATTCGGTGGTGGACTTGCTGGTGTGTTTAGGATCATTGTCCTGCTGCAGAACCCAAGTTCGTTTCAGCTTGAGTACACGAACAGATGGTCGGACATTCTCCTTCAGGATCTCTTGGTAGACAGCAGAATTCATAGTTCCTTTTATCACGGCAAGTCTTCCAGGTCCTGAAGCAGCAAAACAGCCCCAGACCATCACACTACCACCACCATATTTTACTGTTGGTATAATGTTCTTTTTATGAAATGCAGTGTTCCTTCTACGCCAGATATACTTGGACACACACCTTCCAAAGAGTTCCACTTTTGTCTCATCGGTCCACAGAATGTTGTCCCAAAAGTCTTGGGGGTCATCAAGATGTGTTGTGGAGAAATTGAGACGAGCTTTGATGTTCTTTTTGCTCAGCAGTGGTTTTCTCCTTGGAACTCTGCCATGCAGGCCATTTTTGCCCAGTCTTTTCCTGATGGTGGAGGCATGAACGCTGACCTTAACTGAGGCAAGTGAGGCCTGCAGTTCCTTGGACGTTGTTGTGGGGTCTTTTGTGACCTCTTGGATGAGTCGTCGCTGCACTCTTGGGGTAATTTTGGGCGGCCGGCCACTCCTGGGAAGGTTCACCACTGTTCCATGTCTTCGCCATTTGTGGATAATGGCTCTCACTGTGGTTCGCTGGATTCCCAAAGCTTTGGAAATGGCTTTATAACCCTTTCCAGACTGATAGATCTCAATTACTTTCTTTCTCAATTGTTCCTGAATTTCTTTGGGTCTCGGCATGATGTGTAGCTTTTAAGGATCTTCTGGTGGACCTTACTGTGTCAAGCAGCTCCTATTTAAGTGATGCCTTGATTGTGAACAGGTGTGGCAATAATCAGGCCTGGGTGTGGCTAGAGAAATTGAACTCAGGTGTGGACAATCACAGTTATAGTATTTTTTAACAAGGGGGGCAATCACTTTTTCACACAGGGCCATGATGGTTTGGATTTTTTTTCACCTTTAATAATAAACACCTTCATTTACAAATTGCATTTTGTGTTTACTTGTGTTGTCCTTGACTATTGTTTAAATTGGTTTGATGTTCCGAAACACTTAAGGCCGCGTACACACGGGCGGATTGTCTGTCCAACTTAGTCCGCTGAACCGTGTTTCAGCGGACAATCCGCTCGTGTGTGGGCTTCAGCGGACTTTTTCAGCGGACAGTCTGGCGGACTAAGTCTTTCGGAATTTCCGTAATACAGTCCGTCCAAACTTGGTTTTGTCCGTCCAAACTTGGTTTCAGCAGACAGTCCGCTCGTGTGTAGGCAAGTTGGACAGACTAAGTATGGCGCATGCTCAGAAAGGATTTACACGGCCGAAGGTTGCATTGCAGTGTATTGGACGTCGTTTTTCTAGTCCCGTCGTACGTGCTGTACACGTCATCGCGCAAGTTTTCAGCGGACTGTCTGTTCATCGTGTGTGGTCAAGTCCGTTCATTCAAAAGTTGAACGGACTGTCTGTCGGATTGTCTGATGAACTTAGTTGGGCAGACAATCCGCCCGTGTGTACGCGGCCTAAGTGTGACAAACATGCAAAGGAACAGGAAATGAGGAAGGGGGCAAACACTTTTTCACACCACTGTAATTGAAACTAGACAAGAAAAGGGCCCATCCCGCCCTTCTGGGAGAGAGGCATTTAGCCTCAGACAAGAATGTGAGATTCTTATGGTCAGTAGGATTGAGAACTGGCACAGTGTTACCATCAAGGAGATGTCTCCATTCTTTCCAACAGCTATGTCTCCATTCTTTTCTAACAGCTCTCTGTCACCAATCTTGTAATTGCACTCCGCAAGTGACAATTTCTTGGAAAAGTAGCCACAAAGATGCTTAACTCTCTCAGAGGTAGGACGTTGAGACAGAAGGGCACCAACTCCAGTCTCAGAAGCATCAATCTCAAAGATAAAAGATAACGTAGGATTAGGATGTGCCAACACAGGAGCAGAAACAAAGGCAGCCTTGAGACTCTCAAAGGCCTTAATGGACTCCGGAGACTAACACTGGGTTACTGTCCTTTCTGGTCATATCAGTCAGGGGCTTGACCAGAGACGAGAAGTTACAAATAAATGTCCGATAATAGTTGGCAAAGCCAAGGAAAAGCTGCAGAGGACGTAAACCCATGGGTCAGGGCCACTGTAGGGCTTCTGAAAGTTTCTCTGGGTCCATCAAAAAACCAGCAGTGGAAATGACATAACCCAGGAATTTAACCTGTTCACTATGGAATTTGCACGTCTCCAATTTACAATAGAGATGGTTCTCTCTTAGTTTCTGAAGCACACAGCAGACAGGGACTTGGAAAATATGAGGATATGGTCGAGATAAACCACCACACATAACTGAAACACATCTCGGAAGATGTCGTTAATAAATTCCTGGAAAACTGCTGGGACCAAAAGGCATTATAAGGTAGTCATAATGGCCTGTTCTGGTATTAAACGCAGTTTTCAACTCATCGCCCTCCTTAATCCTCACAAGATTGTATGCCCCTCTCAAAATCAAGCTTTGTGAAAACCATTGCTCCCTTGAGGCGGTCAAATAACTCCGTAATCAAAAACATTGTATAGGCATTCTTAATCATGAAACAATTGAGAACCCTATAATCAATACGAGGTCTCAGTTCGCCACTCTTCTTCACAAAGAAGAAACCAGCACCAACAGGAAATGATAATTTGCAGATGAAACCTCGAGAGTGCATCTGCAACATGCTTCTAAATGGTCTTATCCTCCAAGACCAACAAAGGGTAAACCCGGCCAAGAGGGGGTATGGCACTAGGTTGAAGGTCAATTGCGCAACCATACGACTGGTGTGGAGGCAAACTATTGGCTTGACCTTTGTCAAAGACATTGCTAAAATCATGGTACCCCTCTGGCAGGGAGGCGAGGGAAGTGCGCAGGGCCTTGGCTACCTTCTGGAAGTATGTCTTACTGCATTGTGGTGACCAGGAGAGAATCTAAGCACGGAGCCAATCAAAAGAGGGGTTGTGCCTCTGTAACCAAGGATAACCAATAACCAGTGGAAACTTAGGTGGGGAAATAACTTGGAATTCGATTATCTCATGATGAAGAGCCCCTACGGCCATGGACAGTGGAACAGTCTCATGAGTCACATGGGCAGGCTGTAGAGGTCTCCCATCAAGAGCCTTAATGGCAAGTGAAGTGTCACTTAGCTGCAGTGGAATTGAGTGCTTTGATACAAAGGCAGTATCAATGAACAAGCCTGCAGCTCCAGAGTCGATTAGAGCCTGTATCTTGACGGACCACTCAGCCTAAGCTCCGAAAGCGCCCCTGCCCATTGAAAACAATAGGGCAGCACTGCAAAACCGCCGCTTTGCGGCACTTTGCGGCACTTTGCAGCACTGTGCGGGCGGTTTTGGCTAGAGGCCGAATAGTGCCGCTAAAACTAGAATAAAGAAGTGCTAAAACTGACGCTGCCTTACCGCTGACACCCACTCACCCCATTCTGAAAGTTGCCTAAGGGTTCTCTCATCCACAGAGAGATGCGTGAACCCCAAGTGCAAATTTACCCTTTTTTTCTTGTAAATAGTTTTTATTAAATTTTCACAAAATAAAGCGAAAGAGGAAAATTGCATTACTTTAGGGAAAAGGTTACCAACACAATCACAGGTAATTATCATTTTGAAGTACAAACAGTAATATACATTTGTGTAACTTGACAATCACAAGTGGTTACATAGAAAGCTCTAGCTTACACTAAGGCTGCGTACACACGGGCGGATTGTCTGTCCAACTTAGTCCGCTGAACCGTGTTTCAGCGGACAATCCGCTCGTGTGTGGGCTTCAGCGGACTTTTTCAGCGGACTGTCTGACGAACAAAGTCTTACGGAATTTCCGAAATTTTGTCCGTTCAAACTTGGTTTTGTCCGTCCAAACTTGGTTTCAGCGGACAGTCCGCTCGTGTGTAGGCAAGTTGGACGGACTAAGTATGGCGCATGCTCAGAAAGGATTTACACGGCCGAAGGTTGCATTGCAGTGTATAGGACGTCGTTTTTCTAGTCCCGTCGTACATGCTGTACACGTCATCGCGCACGCTTTCAGCGGACTGTCTGCTCATCGTGTGTGGTCAAGTTCGTTCATGCAAATTTTGAACGGACTGTCTGTCGGATTGTCTGACGAACTTAGTTGGCCAGACAATCCGCCCGTGTGTACGCGGCCTTACAGTTTCTGTTCTTGTCGCCATAGAACTGTCATGTTCCAGGTAGTTATAGATATTGCTGTAGATTTTAGTTGCTGCTGTAAAGTAATCTTTGATATCTATATATCCCATGCAAACCTGCTAGTCTATGTTTAATCAGTAATGCTTTGGCACATCTAGGTTTCTTTGACTTCCAAATATAATTTAAGAGTAGATCATTAAGGTCTTTAATATATTTATTCTGTACTGGAATTGTTAATGTTCTAAAGACATAGAGTATCTGTGGCAGTATTAGCATCTTAAACGAGGCCAGCCTTCCTGTCCAAGTCAATTCTATGTTTGCTAGTCGTTTTGTTTCCCTAGATAGTTTATCAATTAAAGGTATATAATTGGCTGCTGCTAAGTGTTGTAAGTTTTTTGTTAGTTTGATGCCCAAGTATGTAATACTTTGGCTACTCCAGGTGTACGGGAACTGTTCACGTAGGTGCGATTTTATGGTGGGAGAGATATTCATTTCAAGGATTAAGGATTTTGCAAAATTAATTTTATAGAATGAAATTTTACTAAATTCGGTTAGGGTGTTATGGGCATATAGTAATGAGACTTTAGGGGCTGTTAGAAACAATATGATGTCGTCTGCGAATAAATTTATTTTATGGGCTTGTCCTTGGATAGTAAAGCCTGATATCTTCTGGTGAGTTCAGATGGTTTCTGCTAGAGGCTCCATAAGTAAATTGAAAATTGAAGGGGAAAGGGGGCATCCTTGCCTAATGCCATTGGATATGGTGAATGTGTCCGAGAGTAGGTTAGACGTACAAACCTGGTGATTAAGTCCATTTACATTAAATGAGACTATTTTTATAGCCGTTTGTAGAGATTAGGTGAATGAGAGAGTCGTACCTTAATTTCTGTTGCATAGTCCTTTATGTCGTGGGAGCATAGTGGTAAATTTCCAAGATAGGAACGTTGTTCCCCGTCACGGAGGGAGTGTTGAGGAGCTCCAGGAGGCCAGACCACTTGGAAGGAGGGAAGAGGGAGAACTGGGGAAAAAAATTTAAGCTAAAAAACTTTAAAAAAAAACATAGCATGTTTTCTATTTATCGCTTTAATAAACTTTTTTGAAAACAAAAAAAACAAAAAAACATAGCATAGTAAAAAGTCATATGCAAGTGTGATTCTGTGGGCAAAACAACTGCCCATAACTCTGAGAGGGGTAAGTTTCGCAACTGAAACTTCCAGAGCCTGTCGGAACCATTAAAGATCATGCCCTAATTCTTATGGGTAGTTGCTGTAGAGTTGTGATTTTTACCGCTCTTCTTCTTGGACACCGTTTTCACAACTAGCAAAACAAGATGATCAATATGAGTGGCAGAGTCCACCATGTACTGGTCTGGCAGGATATTCAGAGACCTGAGTAGCTTCAGTCCTTCTTCCAACTCTGAGATCACCGAAGTGTTTCCCTCGTGGGTGACCGCTAGTTTCATGGGGTATCCCCAGTGGTATGGGATATTGTGGTTACGTGGAGCCTTGGTCAGGGACAGTAGCTATTTGCGCTTCTGCATCATATACTGGGAAAGGTCTGCGAACAGTTGGATGTGCGCATATTTTTCTGGGGGTTGTTGGTTTTTGCTAAATGCGGTCATTAATTGTTCCTTTACTTGGAAAAAATGCACACACATTAGAACATCTCGAGGGATGTTTTCTGGTAGGAATGTTGGCTTAGGCAGTCTATGTATTCGATCTATTTGTATCTCAGACTCAGAGATTGAGGGTAGCATGGCCTTGATTAGATCTTGGGCATACTGCTGGAGCTGTGCGGGAAGAACCACTTCGGGGACCCCGCGGATCTTAACGTTGTTCCTCCACGACCTGTATTCCAGGTCCGTGACTTTGCCTCTTAGCCACGCAAGCTCCTCAGCATGTTTGTTGTGAGCGTCGATTACTGTGTTATGTGATGCCGCCAAATCCCCCATTTTAGACTCAATATGGCTCACCCTTCCTTCTAGTGTGCCCAGCTCAGTTTTAAATGTGGTGACACTGCATCATGTTCTTATGCATTGAGCTACGAAGGGACATTAACATGTCTTTAAGTGTTGTGTCTGAGACTGGCTTATCCGTAGTGGGGAATGCAGTAAATGGATCCACCAGCTCCCTTGTGTTCCAGGGCCGTACCATGCTGTGTAGTGGAGTCCTCCAGCCGTGGCTTGGATTTTGCTGGGCTGCGGGAGAGCGGTGTGGATGCGTCCAGTCTACTTGAGGCAGGGCTGTGCTGCGTAGCTGGGCTGGATGCCTCCGATCTTGCCCGAGGAGGAAGGAGAGTTGTTCCCGGCCTCAGCGCCATCTTGGGAGAAGTCCCGATCTCGTGGGGGAAAGAAATCTTGTTATTTCTTCAGCTGCGCTGCGCCTTTTCGCTTGCGGGCCATCCCTCGGTTTTGTCCGCTGCTTCTGGCTCGTTCTGAGTGTCGTTTGTGGAGTGGTTCCGTTGCTATTTCAGCTGGTTCCGAAAGCTGGAACGGAACTGTACAGTCACGTGTCCATTCAGCTGCGCGGTAGCCACGCCCCCCCCTGCATGAGTTCATCTTCATTGACCGACTCAATGCCAGGAGGCATGGGAGGTGAGGGAGGCAAGGGTGGGACTGCAAAGCTTGGAGACATATATACAAGTGGCTTCCACAAGCGCTCCTTAAAAGAGAGTCTTTCTCTGAGTCTGGAGTCAATGAGGATGCCAAACGTGATCAACTTCTCCAGCTCAGTGGCTATATCTCGGCCTGCTATCGCATCCTTGATGGTAGCCGAGAGACCATGAGAAAAAGCAGCCATGACGGCCTCATTGTTCCAAGCAACCTCTGCTGCCAAAGTACAAAATTCAATGGCTTAATCAGCAACAGTTCTCGTACTCTGCTTAATGGACATTAGGCACTTGGCAGCAGAAAATGGAGCGTGCGAGAACGTCAAATACCCTTTTAAAGGAAGCCACAAACTCAGGGTAATGCAAGACAACAGTTTTTTATGTCTCCCATAGAGGGTTTGCCCAGGCCAAGGCATCTCAAACTATATCTTAACCTGGTTGAGAAACCCTCTGCATTGGACTGGATCACCACCAAATCACTGGGGAGTGGAGTGGAACCAGACATACCTCTTATAGAGGTAATACTCAAGGCGGGTGCCTGCACAGAGACTGGAGCAGCAGCAGGGTTGGCCTGCAACACAGATTGTCCCAGAGCAGCCACAGTGGGAGATTCCAGGTGAGCTGTGCAACTCAGGAGCGTTTGTAACGCCATGGGAAACTGATCCATGTGGTGATCCTGCTCATCCAATCTGGAAAAAATATTACCAACAAGTGGATTGACTGCTGAATTCATGGCCTTTGCATACTGTCAGAAACCATGAATCAGACTGAAACAGAAGTACAGTTAAATCTCACTTGTTTAATATTAACCCCTTCCCGACGAGCGTACGCAGATGTGCGTACTCGGATTCCGGGGGGTATACCGGGATGATGCCCGCACCTGCAGGCATCATCCCGGTACCATTTTTTTTCAGCAGGCGATTGGCTATCCAGGCATAACAACCGATGCGGCTAAAAGCCGCTCGGCTGTTATGCCGGAGGAGCGGGAGGGGACGTCCCGCCCTACCGCCGCCTCCCGTCGCTGTTACCGGTGCTCCCGCTCGATCGGGAGCACCAATTCACGTTCCGCTGCCTCCGGCTGCTGTCGAGGAACTGGACCGAAGCTGTAATCGGCTTCGTTCCAGTCTCCTCATAGTAAACACGGAAGCGACGTCATGACGTCACTTCCCGTTTACTCGGCTGCCAATGGCGCCGGTTGTAAAAAGATATACGGTATTCAGAATCGCCGTTTTCGGCGATCTGAATACATTGAAGTGTAAAGGAGGGGTGGGGGGTCTTTTAGACCCCCGATCCCTCCATAAAGAGTACCTGTCACCACCTATTACTGTCATAAGGGATGTTTACATTCCTTGTGACAACAATAAAAGTGATCAATTTTTTTTTTTTTAAACAATTTAGTCATTTTAAAATAAATAAAAAAAAAATAAAAAATTTAAAGCGCCCGCCGTCCCCACGAGCTCGCGAAGCAAAGAAAAGGCATACGGAAGTCGCGCCCGCGTATGTAAACGGTGTTCAAATTACACATGTGAGGTATCACCGCGATCGTCAGAGCGAGAGCAATAATTCTAGTACTAGACCTCCTCTGTAATGCTAACCTGGTAACCGTAAAAAAAAATTAAAGCGTCGCCTATTGAGATTTTTAGATTTTTAGGTACCATACTTTGTCGTCAATCCACAAGTGCGTGCAATTATAAAGCGTGACATGTTTGGTATCTATTTACTCGGTGTAACATTATCTTTCACATTATGCAAAAAAATCGGGCTAATTTTACTGTTTTTTTTTTTTTTAATTCAGGAAAGTGTCCCTTTTCCCAAAAAGTTGCGTTTAAAACACTGCTGCGCAAATACCGTGTGACATAAAATATTGCAACAATCGCCGTTTTATTCTCTAGAGTCTCTGCTAAAAAATATATATAATGTTTGGGGGTTCCAAGTAATTTTCTAGCAAAAAATATGGATTTTAACTTGTAAACACCAAATGCCAAAAATAGGCTTAGTCATGAAAGGGATAATAATAACAAAAAAAGGTAAACAGAGTAAACATAGACAAAACATAGCCAGAGTTCAGGAACCATAATGGATAGTTAGACAAGCCAAAAATTAAGGGAACAGGAGATGAGCGTAGTAGAACAGCAAGCAGGATCTGGAGCCAGAAGAAATGTCACCCAAGCAAGTATTTAACAGGAACAGAGGAAAGCGTGTATTGAGATGTGACGAAGGCGAAGGCAGAGATCATCTGGGCTGGATGGCTTAAGTAGGCAGGACTAACAAGCAGGATATCATCAGTTGAGTCACTGTGGAGAAATAGGAGCTGGCAATTAGCCGACAGCTGATTGGTGTAAATGCTCAATTTACATTGGTGTCAGTGTAAAAATCCCTCTATATATTGGTGGGTGGCATAAAATTCCCTGTTACATGGTTTTTCATATGCAAATCTCCACTCACATTAGTGGTTAGTGTAAATCCCCCCTCACATTGGTGGTCATTGTAAATTCCCCATTACTTTGGTGGTCAGTGTAGAATCCATCACTGTATACAGTACTTGCCAAAGATTTCCAGCTTTGCTCTACATGATTCAGAATTTGAATCAGTGAGGAGATGATGTGCTGTAACCTTTAGCAACCCATCAGTGAGCAGTAATAATGTGCACTAGATGTTACTACATATCCTTACTGCTCAATAATTGGTTTCAAGAGGTTAATGGACATCTTTACTGTTCACTGATTGGTTGCTAACCTCTTGCAACCAATTATTGAGCGGTAATGATGTCCAATAACCTCCAGCAACCAATCAGTGAGCAGTATTGATGTACAGTAATCTCTAGCAACCAACAAGCAGAAGTCATGTGCTGTAACCTCTATAAAATAAACAGTGAGCCATATTGTGTGCTGTAACCTCTAGCAGACAGTCAGTGAGCGGTAATGATACACTGTAACCTCTGGCAACCAATCACAATCGCTGCCTGATCCGACAGCATGACCCCAATCAAAAAATTACATGGGGGGCACCATGGTCCTAATCAATAAATTACATGAGGACAGCATGATCCTAATCAATAAATGACACAGTAACATCAATCAATACATGATATGTAGATGGCATGATCCCTAATCAGCAATTGACCTGGGGACACCAGACTTCTAATCAATAAATGGCATGGAGACGCCACATTTTAAATCAATAATCGACCTGGGGACACCACATGTCCAAGCAATAACTGACATGGAGACACCACATTTCCAATCAATAAATTACATGGGGACACCATGCTCCCCATTCGGCGAAGCCATAACTCTATGGGCCATTCGCACCAAATTCGCGTGGCGCTCACGCTCCATAATGCACTGCGCCATCACAGTGCATTGCTGGCTCATGATTGGCCAAGCATGCACTGTGACCCCATATGCTTGGCCAATCACAGTGCCGGCAGCGAGAAGAGCCATGATTGGCCACAGGCAGGATGCCTGTGGCCAATTATAGCTGCAGGTTGTGTACTATACGCCCCACAATATATAAGGCCAACAGCGCAGCGGCCTTGTGTAGTGTTCCGGCATCTGCAGGAGTTAGTGGATGTTGTCTGTGTGCCTTCACTGCACAATACATCTGTATATACCCTTCATTGCTGTTCTGAGTGTTCTCTAATTGAGCCATCTGGCATCTGCAGGAGTTTGTGGGTGACTGGGTGTTGTCTGTGTGCCTTCACCACAGAATACACCTGTATCTACCCTTTATTGCTGTTCTCTAATTGAGCCATCTGCCATCTGCAGGAATTAGTGGGTGACTGGGTGTTGTCTGTGTGCCTGCACCGCAGAATACACCTGTATCTACCCTTCATTGCTTTTCTCTAATTGAGCCATCTGCCATCTGCAGGAATTAGTGGGTGACTGGGTGTTGTATGTGTGCCTGCACCGCAGAATACACCTGTATCTACCCTTTATTGCTGTTCTCTAATTGAGCCATCTGCCATCTGCAGGAGTTAGTGGGTGTTGTGTGCCTCCAGCACAGTATACACCTGTAGCTATCTATATTGCTCTTCTCTAATTGAGCCATCTGCAGGAGTTAGTTGGTGTTGTGTGCCTCCAGCACAGCACAGTATACACCTATATCTACCCTTTATTGCTAGTGTTCTATAATAAAGGCATCTGCAGGAGTTAGTGGGTGTTGTGTGCCTCCAGCATTGCACAGTATACACCTATATCTACCCTGTATTTCTGGTGTTCTATAATAAAAACATCTGCAGGAGTTAGTGGGTGTTGTGTGCCTCCAGCACAGCACAGTATACACCTATATCTACCCTTTATTGCTGGTGTCCTATAATAAAGGCATCTGCAAGAGATAGTGGGTGTTATGTGCCTCCAGCACAGCACAATATACACATGTATCTGCCCTTTATTGCTGGTGTTCTATAATAAAGGCATCTGCAGGAGTTAGTGGGTGTTTTGTGCCTAGAGCACAATATACACTACCCAATTGCTGTTTTTTTCATCTACCTGCAGGCCATTACCATGTCTGGAAGGCCAACAAGGAGAGGCAGACAGGCATGGGCCAATAAAAGAGAGCAAGCAGGCTCTGTGTCTAGAGACAACAGTGCTGGTCGTGGACACGGTGCATCATCATCAGCAGCACGTGGCCATGGGACACGCTTGTCCTTATTTTTGGCAGCTGGACATGTTGAGCCGCATCATGCCGAAGACTTGGTAGAGTGGATGACCAAGTCCTCTTCATCCTGCTCATCCTCTCTCACCCAGGCTCAGGGTATTAGCAAAGCAGCTGCCAACATATCCTCTTCCCTCGTCTCAATGTTATCATCAGTGACTCTTTCCCTAGACCCACCACGTCCTCCTGAGGAGTCTCCCGAACTGTTTGAGCACAGTGTTGGGTACATGCTCCAGGAGGATGCCCAGTGTTTTGTAGGCTCTGATGATGATACTCAGCTAGAGGAAGGCAGTAGCGTGAGCGCAGAGAGAGGGGATGCTCAAGAAGGACAGCAATCTAGCAGTCATGTTCCACAAGCTGCAGCATACTGCCAGGTTTTCTCCAGTGATGAAGAGGTAGGGGATGATGAGGGCACTGACTCCATGTGGGTGCCTGGTAGGAGAGAGGAGGAGGAGGAGGCACATCTCCAACGAGGCAGGACGCCCTCCGGGGGCCAGCTTAGGGGCGGCACACCGACTGAATCACACCGCAGAGCTCCGCCTGTGCAGGGTGCTGCCTCTGCGCGTTATTTTAAAAGTTCTATGGTGTGGGCCTTTTTTGAGACAAGTGCATCAGATCGCACTGCTGCTATTTGCCACATATGTCTCAAGTGTATCTCGCATGGCCAAAACATCAGCCGCTTGGGCACCACATGCTTGACCAGACATATGTTGACCTGCCATGCAACTCATGGCAAGCTTACCTCAAAGACCCACACCAAAGAATAAAGTGGACCTCTTCTTGCTCCTCATCAGCTGGGATCTCCAACCCCACTAGACCTTCAGTCCTCTCTGAAACCTGCGCTGAGAGGAATGAAGGTGTAGAATTAGGTGTGTCACAGCCAAGTGCTTGCGGGCACTCTGCTAGCAGTACACCCACGTCCGATTGTAGCAGGCAAATGTCCCTGCCCCAGCTGCTGGACCGTAGAAAGAAGTTCACTCCCAGCCATCCACAAGCGGTTGAATGCTAACTTGGCTAAATTGCTAAACTTCAACTGCTGCCTTTTCAGTTGGTGGCCTCTGCCCCCTTCCGTGAGTTTGTGCAATCTGTGGTTTCTCAGTGGCAGGTCCCCAAACGCCACTTTTTCTCATGGAAGGCGATTCCAGCTCTCTACCTGCATGTGGAAGGCAATGTCCTTGCCTCACTGGACAGGGCGGTCAGCGGTAAGGTGCATATTACCACTGACTCATGGTCCAGCAGGCATGGACAGGGACGTTACCTGTCTTTCACGGCCAATGGGTCACTCTTTTGGCAGCTGGGAAGGATGCAAGACAAGGTGCAGTAGTGTTGGAGGTAGCTCCGACACCATGCCTCCAAAATTCTACTACTGGTTGTGACACACCTCTCTCCTCCACCCCTCCTCTTCTTCTTCCTCCATGGCCTCTTCCAGTGCTCTGTCCTCGGAACCAGCAGTGCTCTGTAGGCGTTCAAGGGGCTACGCAAGTATGCAGGCAAAACAATGCCATGCCGTGCTTGCGCTAGTTTGATTGGGGGACAGGAGCCACACTGGGGCAGATATTTTGTCAGCTCTGCAGGGGCAGGCCGAGAGGTGGTTGACGCCATGCCAGCTTAAGCCAGGATTGGTGGTTTGCGACAATGGCACCAACATCCTCTCGGCCCTCCGACAGGGACAACTGACCCATGTGCCCTGTGTGGCTCATGTCCTTAACCTGGTGGTGCAGCCATTCTTGGGCAGGTACCTGGGCTTATAGGATGTCCTGAAGCAGGCCAGGAAAGTCTGTGTGCATTTCTGCCAATCATTTAATGCCTGTGCTCGGCTGGCTGAGCTCCAAAAGGAGTTGTTGGCCATGCTGCAGCGGCTGCACACGCAGCAGAGGGCCATCAATGAGTACCTGTGCAACTACGGCACCAGGACAGGGTCAGGGGAGCTCGGTTTTTTCTCACCACACCAGTGGGGCATGATCAGGGATGCATGCACTGTCCTGTCACCATTTGAGGGGGCCACAAAGATGGTGAGCAGTGACAGTGCATGCATCAGTGACACTGTACCTCTTATCCACCTCTGGGAGCATACGCTGCGTGGAATAATGGACAGGACACTTGAGGCAGAACAGAGGCAGGAAGAGGAGGACTTCCTTGCCTCTCAAGGTCCCCTTTATCCAGACAGTGTTCTTGCTGTCCCACCCATCACACAGGAAGAGGACGAGGAGGAGGATTGTGTCAGCATGGAGGTGGAGCCTGGCACTCAGCAGCAGCAGTCTTTTAGGGATGATTTACAGTCCCAAGAAACCCATGGACTTCTACATGGCTGGGAGGAGGTGGCTGTGGATCATAATGCTCTTAGCGACCCAGAGGACTCCGGACCGAATGCCTCAGCTAACCTACATGGCCTCCCTGATTCTGCAAAGCCTGCGAAAGAATCCTCGTATTCTTCGGATCAAGGAGAGGCCCCATTACTGGCTGGCCACTCTCCTTGATCCACAGTACAAGGGTAAGGTTGCCGACCTTATCTTGCCATCGCAGAGGGAGCAGAGGATGAGACATCTCCGGGAGGCCTTGCAGAAAGGTCTGTGTAACGCGTTCCCAGAAACTGGGAGGTTACAAACTCCTGGTCCTGGACAACGTGCTGCTGAGGCATTGGTCAGAAGGAGCGGTGGAGAAGGTGGTCATCTGACCGATGCGTTCAGACAATTTTTTAATCTGCAGCCCCAAGGTATGATCAGTTCCAGCAACCATCGTCAGCTTCTGATTTACATGGTGCAGGAATACCTAGGGGCAAGGTCAGACTTGGACACCTTTCCCACCGAAAATCCTCTGGCTTACTGGGTCTTGGGGATGGATCACTGGCCAGAGCTTGCACAGTATGCAATTGAGCTACTGGCCTGCCCTGCATCCAGCGTTCTTTCGGAATGCACCTTCAGTGCTGCTGGTGTCTTTGTAACTGATCACAGGGTGAACCTGTCCACCGACTCGGTTGATCGACTGACCTTCATAAAGATGAATCAGTCTTGGATCACCACCAGCCACCAAGCACCTGAAGCTGATGTAACCAAATATTTTTTTTTTTGGAAATATCACATCCCTTCAAGACTGCCTATGCTGATGCTGAGTGACTGTCCTGTTATGTGGACTGTCTATCCTCTTCCTCCTCCGCTGATATCTTGGAAGAACGTTTTTGGTTTTGGGTGATGCCACCAGCCCAATTTTTCAGCCCCTGTTTAACAGGGGCGTGTAATTACAATTTTTGATGCAATGCTTTGCAGCAGGGCTCATTCCTGCACTCCAACTAGAGTATATGGGAGAGGTTGCAGTGTTGTGGCACCAGCACCAGTGCCTAAGGCCCAATTTTTCAGCTCCTGTTTAACAGGGGCGTGTAATTACAATTTTTGATGCAATGCTTTGCAGCAGGGCTCATTTCTGCACTCCAACTAGAGTATATGGGAGAGGTTGCAGTGTTGTGGCACCAGCACCAGTGCCTAAGGCCCAATTTTTCAGCCCCTGTTTAACAGGGGTGTGTGATTACAATTTTTGATGCAATGCTTTGCAGCAGGGCTCATTCCTGCACTCCAACTAGAGTATATGGGAGAGGTTGCAGTGTGGTCGCACCAGTGCCTAAGGCCCAATTTTTCAGCCCCTGTTTAACAGGGGCGTGTGATTACAATTTTTGATGCAATGATTTGCAGCAGGGCTCATTCCTGCCCTCCAACTAGAATATATGGTAGAGGTTCAGTGTATAGGCCCAATTTTCCAGCCCCCTGTTTAACAGGGGCATGTAATACAATTTTTGATGCAATGCTTTGCAGCAGAGCTCATTCCTGCACTCCAACTAGAGTATCTGGGAGAGGTTGCAGTGTTGTGGCACCAGCAAGCAGTGCCTAAGGCCCAATTCTTCAGCCCCTGTTTAACAGGGCCATGTAATTACAATTCTTGATATAATATTTCATAGCAGGGCCCATTCCTGCGCCCACCGAGAGTAACTGTAAGGACATACAGTGTTGTGGCACCAGCACCACTACCACCACCACAACCACCAAAGGCCTTATTTTTCTACCACTGTTCAACAATGGCATGTAATTACAATTCTTGATATAATTGTTCACAGCAGGGCTCTCCAGCATCTACCAAGAGTATCTTTGAGGGCTTACAGTGCTGTTGCAACACCAACATCTTAGGCACAAATTTCTGCAGAGCATATAGGGCAGGCCCCTACTTTCAAACTTACAAACGACTCCTACTCCTACTTGCAAACGGAAAGAGACAACAGGAAGTGAGATGAAAAAAGACGGACGGCAAAACAAATTGTACAGGGGTGATAACCCTTCCCTTTGTTTTCCAAAAAGCTTAAAAATAGATTTTTTGACTGGAGCTACACTTTAAAAATGTACCAGTTCAAAATTACAAACAGATTTTACTTAACACAACAAACCTACACAGTCCCTGTCTTGTTTACACCGCCTGTATACTCCTGTTCGGAGTATATAGGGTCTGGGGGCCCCACGCCTTTCCTTTTTTTAATATGGGTATGGGGTTCCCCTTAATATCCGCACAAGACCCAAAGGTCTTGGTAATGGGCCGGGGGCACTACCTATACCATTTTTCTCAATGATTTTCATCCATATTGCTGGAACCAGATATTACATTAAAACCGCAAGCAGTTTTAAATGACTTTTTTTCTGTTAAATGTCATTTTGTGCAGGGACTGTTCTAAACATGGAAAACACATGCCACTTCACAGGCATACTATAGACACCTCCCAGGCACGATATTTAAAGGAATATTTCACTGCTCCTGAAAAAAACTGCCTTTTTAAAAACATTTTATGCATTGACCCATGTCCCCTGGGGCAGGAACCAGTTCCCCAAACCCTTTTTAGGACAATATCTTGCATATTAGCCATTAAAATTAGCACTTTTTATTTCGAACGTTCAATTCCCATAGACTTCAATGGGGTTCTAAAATTCGCACAAATTTTCAGTCCATTCGAAAGTTCTGGTGCAAACCGAACCGGGGGGTGTTCGGCTCATCCCTGCTCCCCATCCCTAAACTCTGTCATGCACACACTATGGCAGGGATGTCCCCTCCACTGCAATGCTTGTCACTTAGTCCTGTGGCTCTATGTTGTCCCTGCCTGTTCTATGAAACCCTGTGGCCAGTGTCACTAGGATCAGATGAGCATTCCACAT
Organism: Lithobates pipiens; assembly: GCF_037356315.1. Lineage (NCBI taxonomy): Eukaryota > Metazoa > Chordata > Amphibia > Anura > Ranidae > Lithobates > Lithobates pipiens. The sequence continues at coordinate 229,908,476 of NW_027507748.1, forward strand.
GTCCCAGCTCAGCAGCACAGCCCCCCTTCCTTGCCTTAGATAGCAACAACTCTCTGGCAGGCAGCCAGGCAGTTCCCTCAGCACAGGCACGTTTTCTCCCCTCCTTCCATGCTCCCCTCACCTTAGCAGGTCCGCACTCCATCCGCTGTGCTGTGTGTCCACCCCCGCATTGTGCACTATGGCAGTAGCAGTACTGGAGCTGAGGATAAGCCTTTGAATTCCTCCATCTTCAGCACAAGTCTTAGCCCGGGACAGCTGGTCAAACCCGGAGAAATGGGTCAAGCAGCCAGCCAGTGATCAGCAGCAGCAGCCAGGCTTCTCTAGACACAAGGTCTTCTTGGGGACCCCACAGTGCCAGAACACTAGAGCCCGGTAGCAAGTGTGACGTTTATGACTCTGGTATTTCAACCACTGCTCTTCAGACCTCCCAGGATGGATGGATGGAATGCACTCAGGGAATAGATATTTTCATTATCTCAGCACAGTAATTAATGTCATATGTGAAGGTACAAACTGTACTTCCAGAGTGTGAACCTGATTACAACCAACTTAAAAAAAAATATATATATATATATATATACTCACATAATTAAATAAAACAGCACTGTTCCAATGTAAAATCTTGATCTTACAACTTCCAAGATGGCCGCTGGATGGTGTGCATGTGCAGTGACGTATTCCTTAGCAACACTCAACTGGTTTTGTCAGAAACAGCATCAGGGGCTTTTCTTCTCTTATCTAGCACATGCTCTATTGTATCAGTTTAACAGATCACACATCTTACCCGAGATCCCCACAAGTTCCCGTGCAGAGGCTGGGACCAGCCTTGGGGCACAGTTGTAAGTTACTGACCTCTCGCCACTTTTTGGGAAATTAACTCTTCTTCTCTTTTATTAGAGGGCACTATTAATAATTGATATTTATACATTTTTACAGTATATTGTCGTATTACACTCTTGATGAGTGACTGTAACGCCATATTGAGTGCTATTAGATGCCAAGATACATCTGGTTCCATTATGTTTATAATTTTTATGTATATTTATTATTGATGTCTATCATGTCAATTTATTAATTGTATTGCATGCTATGAGCTTTATATTGCAAGTGTCAAAGACATGTGAATACCAATTTATTTGATACAATGTTTTTTCAAGAGTCTGGTATGAATTTTAGATTGCAACAATAAACAATTAAGTTATATACATACATGTACCTATTCTGTTCTTAACATGTGTTATGGTGGGCCTCATTTAAAGTTCCAATTTCCTCTCCTTTCCTGTAACCTACAATAGAGATGGAGGTCTGTCATTTGGCTGTACCAAGTCACACCTACTTCAATTGTCCTACTTATGAATGTATGTTTTAGTTTCATATAACATAGCACTGCACTTTTCCATTTGATTTGGTATATACTGTATCTTGTATCAAAGAATGAGAAAGGACATCTGGTTACAAAGGATGGAGAGATGGTGAAGTTATTGAATTCTTCTCAGTCTTCACGAGGGAATCGGGGGGCTTCAGTAACCAAAACCGCAGGGTTTATCCTCACAACCCATCACAGGAAGCTCATCCATGGTTAACAGAGGACAGAAATAAAAGTAGACTTGGGAAACTTAACATTAATAAATCATCAGGACCAGATGGCTTGCACCAGAACTCAGGGAACTCAGTCAAGTAATTGCCAGACCATTGTTCCTAATTTTTACTGACAGAAAAAATCCATTGTAGCCCCAATATTTAAAAAGTGTCCAAAATGCATCCCTTGGAAATACAGACCAGTTAGCCTAACATCAATAGTATGCAAGCTCTTGGAAGGGATGATAAGGGACTATATACAAGATTTTAGTAATGAGAAAATTGTATCATTAGCAGGAATCAGCATGGATTCATGAAGAATCATTCTTTATAAACCAATCTATTAACCTTCTATGAGGAGATGAGTTGTCATCTAGATAAAAGGAAAGCCCGTAGACGTGGTGTATCTGGATTTTGCAAAAGCATTTGACGCAGTTCCCCAAAAACATTTATTGTACAAAATAAAGTCAGTTGGAATGGACCATAGGGTGAGTATATGAATTGAAAATGGGTTACAAGGACATTCAGAGGGTGTTGATAAATAGGGAGTACTCGGAACGGTCAGGGGTGGGTAGTGGTGTCTCCCAGGGTTCTGTGCCAGGACCAATCCTTTTTAATTTGTTCATAAATGACTTGGAGGATGGGGTAAACAGTTCAACCTCTGTATTAGCGGATGATACTAAGTGGAGCAATAACTTATCTGTAGCATGTGGAAACCTTGCAAAAAGGTCTGAACAAATGAATTGGTTGGGCAGCTACATGGCAAATGAGGTTTAATGTAGAACAATGTAAAATAATGCATTTGGGTGGCATAAATATGAATGCAATCTATACACTGGGGGGAGAACCTCTAGGGGAATCTAGGATGGAAAATGACCTGGGGGTTCTAGTAGATGATATGCTCAGCAATGGCATGGAATGCCAAGTGCCTGCTAACAAAGAAAACAGAATATTGGCATGCATTAAAAACAGGATTAATTCCAGGGATAAAACAATAATTCTCCCGCTCTACAAGACTCCGGTCCAGCCGAACCTAGAGTATGCTGTCCAGTTCTGGACACTAGTCCTCAGGAAGGATGTACTGGAAATGGAGCAAGTACACAGAAGGGCAACAAAGATAATAAAGGGTCTCGAGGATATTAGTTATGAGAGGATATGATTTCAATTTAAAAATACCGTACTGGTGACCCCACAATAGGGATAAAACTTTTTTGCGGAAGGGAGTTTAAGAAGACACTTGACCACTCATTAATATGAGAAGAAACCTTAAACCTTAAACTACATAGAGGTTCTTTACTGTAATGCCTTGTACACACGGTCAAGGAAAATGTCCGATCGGACCATTTTGTTGGAAAATCCGACCATGTGTGGGCTCCATCTGACTTTTTCCATCGGAATGTCCGACCAACAAAGTTTGAGAGCTGGATCAAAAATTTTCCGACAACATGATCCGATCACGTCAATTCCGACCGTCTGTAGCCTAGTCCGACGGACAAAGTGCCACGCATGCTCAGAATAAATTCTGAGACGGAAGCGCTCGGTCAGGTAAAACTAGCATTCCTAATGGATATAGCATATTCGTCACGCTGCAATGTTAAAAAATTGTTTAATGCAGCACATTCTCTTTATAATACTAGACGAATTAAGTTTTTTTGCTGCTCATATTCACACACACTTCTCCAAAACTTATTTTTTTCTTTAAAAACATTTTATTGAATATTGAAAAGTATACAGGCGTTAAGTCATTGACAAGTACAAAGCCATTGGAGAAAAAACATTACTGAGCAGAACAGTGCTGCGAAAAATACAAGCATGACCTAATACAAGCCACAAATCTAAAACAAAAGCATTGTCACGTGAACAAACTATGGCAAAAGGGAGAGTATTTCCAATAAGCATGTGTTTAAATATCGTAGTCACCAGTTAATAACGGATATGTTGTATGTAGACACAGCACTATGTAACTTATGGGCAGTACAGAATGTTGGGCAAATCTAACATTGTCAATCCAGTAGAGTCGTCATAAAGTAAGTGGTTTCAGTGATATGGATAAGCGAAGGGAATTGTGCAAGTAAGTGTAGTGTTATTTGTTAAAAAAAAAAAAAAAAAGAAAGGGAACTAAGGTGTTTAAAGGGCTAATTAAAGAAAGAAAGAAAGATGACCTGGACCAGCCAGGTCGCATGCCAGTGTCAGACATAGTCGTCGGGTCAGGAATTCAATAAACAGTAATCTGGGGATGAACGGAAAAGTAACCAAGATGACCATATGCAGGTAAAGGTGGAAGGGGTATCATTCGCCTGATGTATCAATTCCTCCATTTCTGCTTTTTTGTTTATGCGGTGGAACCATTCCGATAGCGAGGGAGGGTTTTTTGTTTTCCATTTAGCGGGTATGCACATATTTGCAGCCATGATCATGTGCATGGGTAAAGAGCCTATGTAAGCCTTTTTAGGGTGGGCCGACACATGAAGGAGGAATTGAGTGGGGGAAAACGTCAATGGACGAGTTGAGAATTTTTGGGTGATTTTGTGAACATCCTGCCAAAATGGCTGAATCATGGGGCACGACCACCAGATGTGTTCCAGGGTACCAGAATTAGCCTGACATCTCCAACATTGAGGAGAAACAGACGGGTATATATGATGCAGTTTGAGAGGCGCGTTGTACCATCTGGAGAGTAGTTTGAACGCGTTTTCTTGAACGCAGACATTTCGGGAACCCTTGTGTGCAACAGAGTACGCAAATTCCCATTCTGTGGGAGTGAGGGTCGATGGCAGGTTTCTATTCCAGGCTTTAGTGGACCAGTGGTCATATGTAGGATGAGATGGGGTCAGTAGATTATATGAGAAGGAGACAAGGTGTCTTTGCGGTTCATCAAGTGTGCACATATGTTCGAATGGGGTTAAGGTACGAGCTCCCTCTAAGATGTACGGATGTGAGGTTAGGAAATGTCGCATTTGATTATATGTCCAAGGAGACAATCCGCTGTTGAGCATGTTATTAGACAATTCCGTGAAGGACAAGAGGCGCTTACGAACATAGAAGTCTTTGGACAAGATTGTGGGGTGGGGCCACAGCCCTTGCAGGAAAGAGTGGTGCATGCCAGGTGGAAAGGCCGGGTTAAGTTTCAGAGGTGTCAGTGGGCCAATGACCGAGGATATCTGAAATTTCTTGCAGGCGTATTGGAATGCAGAGAGTGATGTGACGATTAACGGGTGGGAAGAGTAACTGCGAGGGACATGGGTGGAAAGTAGCCACGGGGTTTGGGCAACCGGAATCTGATCTAGGGATGTTTCAAGTTGGACCCAATCTTTGGTTTTTAGGTGGACGTTCCAGTCTATTATTCTGGTGAGGTGGCACGCTAGATAATATTTGTGTATGTCTGGTAGACCTATACCTCCCAGCATCTTTGGTGTAGTAAGTCTGGCATGACTCAATCTAGGTCTTTTGGCGCCCCAGATAAACGTTGAGCAAAGTTTCCGAAAGGAGGCAAAAAACGATCGGGGGAGCGAGATAGGTATAGTTTGGAGTAAGTAGAGGATTCGTGGTAGAATATTCATTTTAATGATAGCTGCTCTGCCAAACCAAGAGAATAGACCTTTGGACCACTTCTGAAGATCGGCAGATATTGTTTGTAATAGTGGTTGGAAGTTGAGAGAATATAGGTTAGCTAGGGATTTCGGGAGTTGTATTCCTAAGTAAGGTATGCTGGAGGGATTCCATTTGAAGGGGAAATTCACTTGGCATTGGGAGCATTGTTTGTCAGTCAGGGAAATGCAAGGGATTTATTAAAGTTAATTTTTAGGTTGGAAATCGTATGGAATTGATCAAGGAGTTTAAGTAAATTAGGTATGGACGTTAGGGGCTCCGTCAGAGACAGAAGGACGTCGTCCGCGAAAGCAGCGACCTTAAACGTTCTCCCTCTAACATCCACACCTTTAATATCTGGGTGTGCTCTGATTTGTCTTAGTAGCGGTTCGAGAGTGAGGATAAATATGATTGGGGATAGTGGGCACCCTTGACGGGTGCCATTGGTGATCTTGAAGGCATTCGACAGGTGGCCATTGACTTTCACCCTCGCCGTTGGGCCTGAGTACAGCGTGTCAATAAAGTTAAGCATTCTATGTGGTAGTCCAATGGCTTTCAATCTAGCTGACATATAATCCCAGGCCACCCTGTCGAATGCCTTCTCTGCGTCTAAGGAGAGGAAGAAGCCCTTTTGGTTTTGGGACGAAAGCCAGTGGTGAATATTGAGCGCTTTGAGAGTGTTATCCCTCGCCTCCCTGCCAGGTATGAAGCCCACCTGGTCAGGGTGGACGAGGTCGGGGAGAAGGGGCAGGAGTCTGTTCGATAAAATTTTGGCATACCATTTTAGGTCAACATTTAGTTGGGAAATAGGTCTATAATTAGTTATCTGTGTGGCGTCCTTATTTGGTTTTGGAATTACTGCTATATGGGCAGTTAGCATGTCGCGCGCGCAGGAGAGCTGGGCGATCCACACTTGTTAAAAGAGGCTAGGAAGTGGGGCAGCAAAATGTGTTCGTAAGCTTTATAATAACCGACTGTCAAGCCATCTGGGCCCGGACTCTTTCCTGTGTGCATGGAGGCAAGTGCCTGAGCGGCTTCTTCCGGGGATAACGGCGCGTCTAGAGCTTGGTATGCAGATAGGGAAATCGGGGACGGGCAATGTGCGGTTAAAAATTCGGATATTAGTTTTTCCCGCTGCTGGTTAGGGTTGTCGTGTGCCGTGTTTGTTGTGGGTAAATTATATAAGTTCGAATAGTACGTAACAAATTGATCAGCAATGTCGGGAGTGGAAGTCAGTTTTTTACCTGATGGTGCAGAGATGCTGTGAATGGTCTGCAGTGCTTTCTTAGAATGAAGTGCCCGTGCTAATAATTTCCCAGACTTGTTTCCATATTCGTAAAATGTTTTTTGAGAGAGTATGTATTTGCGTCTAGTCTGTTTTCCTAATAATTCAAGCATTTCTTTTCTCACTTGAGTGAGGGCAGTGAGAAGTTCAGTTGTGTTTTTAAGGTTGTGTGCACGTTCTAAGCTTCTGATTTTGGAAGCTAGATCGTTGAAATGGGCTTTATGTTCTTTCCTTTTTCTAGCAGCTGCTCCTATGAGAACCCCCCGAACTACACACTTGTGAGCTTCCCAGTTAGGCTGCTTTCACACTGCAGCGGGAGCGGCATCGGTGGTAAAGTGCCGCTATTTTTAGCGGCGCTTTACCGTCGTTTTAGCGGCGGTGTGCGGGCGCTAGCGGGGTGGTTTTAACCCCCGCTAGAGGCCGAAAAGGGGTTAAACCCGCCCGCAAAGCGCCGCTATAGCGGCGCTTTGCCGGCGGTATTGCCGCGGTGTCTCATTGATTTCAATGGGTAGGAGCGGTTTAGGAGCGGTGAATACACCGCTCCTTCACCGCTGCAAAGATGCGGCTAGCAGGACTTTTTTCACCGTCCTGCCAGCGCATCGCTCCAGTGTGAAAGCCCTCCGGCTTTCACACTGGAGTTAAAGGGGCCGGTTTTTTTCAGGCGTTACACAGGCGCTATTTTTAGCGCTGTAACGCCTGAATACCGCCCCAGTGTGAAAGCAGCCTTAATGAGTGGAGATGTATCCTCAACTTTGTTTTCAAGAAAGTAATGTCTTAGAGCTTGCTCCTCTTCGGATACTATAATCGGGTCGGTCAAAAGGGAAGGATCAAGTCTCCACGAGTGTGTGCGTGGGCTCAATGAAGGGATAGAAATCATAAGTGAGACCGGGTTGTGATCTGATAGGAACATAGGGTCGATGGATGCTTGTGTGAGGGAGGGTAGGGCCTCTTGGGAGAGAAAGAGAAAATCAATTCTGGAGTGTTTACCGTGTGGTGCCGAATAGAAAGTGAAGTCTTTCGTGTCTGGGAATAGAGATCGCCAAGCGTCATGTAGAAGCAATGATTGTAAGTAAGTTTTTTTTTTTTTCAAAATAATTTTTATTGAAGAGTACAAAACAGAAAAATAAAGATTAACATACTCTGGCCCAGTCCAGGCCAAGTTGCGATGGGTTACAACATACAAATCAAATATTGTGAGCTATGTATCGAGCTAGTACAATACAAACTAAATTAACAAAGTAAGAGTCCACATCTTTGTAATCATATCAGCAAGCATAGACATGTGTCACAAAAAATATATCGCAACTTAGGCTGACCTTACATAAACCGTATCGACCCTATTTACTAGAGGGTGGTTTAAAAGCTTAATAAAATAAGAGAGAAGAAAGAGCAAGTAAAAGAATAGGAATAAGAAAGGGAATAGGGAGTTCAAAGAGTGAGGTTTGAGAAGTTGGACTCGAGAGAACAGGGGTGAGATATGGGTGTCCCCACATAGACCTATGCTTCACCCAATGACTTTTCTTGCGGTGGCGAGCCAAGCAGACCAGTTTAGCAGATATTTCTTTCTAGAACCGTCCCTAAATGCTATGATTTTCTCATATTCTGAGATAACATTCACCTTCATAATCACTTCCGAGATGTTCGGGATATCTTTTGATTTCCAATTACATACAATCAGTGTTCTGGCTGCGAAAATGATATGCATTGCTATAGTTCTCATAGATACCGGGTAATCGGAGATACCAATACTTAGTAATGCTTTTTCAGGGGAGGGCCTGGTCTTAACGCCTATGATTTTAGCAATTAAATTAAATACCTCAGTCCAGAAGTTCCGCAGGCGCGGACACTGCCACCACATATGTAGCAGCGTCCCCACCTTGCCACAACCCCTCCAACACTCGCTGGACTTCTCGTCCGAAAATTTAGCAATAATATAAGGAGTAAAATGCCATCTCGCTGTAATCTTCGCAGCCAGTTCCTCATAGTTTGAACATCTAGAGAACCTGGCATTGTTACTAAAGGCCTGTAACCATTGTTGCTCAGTGAATTTCTGACCCATGTCTTTTTCCCATTTCTCCAAATGGCCGAACCGGGAAAAAGAGGACTTATCATTAAGTAGGTTGTACATAATAGAAATGCCCTTCCGTCTAGGTTTGGACGAGTTTAGGAAATCCCACACTTCTGCAACAAATTGAGTGCCGGACATTCCCTTTTCCCGGAACCAAGACCGGAATTGGCAATATGTCAAAAACTCGGTCTGGGGTATGTTGTACTTGTTTTGAATGACCTGGAATGGCATGAAGCGATTACCCTCTATAAGGTCCTGCACATTAGAAATCCCGCTTTTACGCCACACATTTAGGGAAATGTTCGGAATCAACCAAGGGATAGACTCTAAGGGGATAGGAACCAAGGTGAAAGTGCACGCACAATGGCATGAAGTAAGAAGGTCCTTCCAGGCTCGCAAAGAAGCCTTCATTGTAGGATGGTCAGTATGGATGTGGAATTGATCGCAGTTAAAGGCTATCAAAAGGGAACGAAGCGACTCATGAGGTATCCCTGCCAACTCTAGTTGACACCAAGGTTTTGGTTCCTGGGTGGAAAACCATTCCTGGAGCTGGTCCAAGACTGCTGCTGTGGCGTAGTCCCGTAACACAGGTACGCCTAGGCCCCCCACATTTTTCTTTTTACTTTGTAGGGTGGCAGGAAATCTAGCTCTCTTCCCCGCCCCAAATGAAAGTTACCATTTGCTTCTGTAGGGCCTTAAAGAAGTGATCTGGGATTGGAATTGGGAGTGCCCTGAACATATAAGTTAGCTTGGGGAGTAGCAGCATTTTGTATGTAAACGCCCATGCCACGAGATATAATATTTTTTAAGTCTATTGATGTCAGATTGGAGTGACTCTAATAAAGGGGGGAAGTTAGCCTGAAATAACCAATCCGTTGTAGGAGTTAAATTAGTGCCTAGATATTTTATGGAGTCGGAGGCCCACGGGTATGGGAGAGCATCTCGAATACGTGCTTTAAGACTATCATTTATACCGATTCCTAGGATGCATGACTTCTGCTCATTTATTTTGTAATAGGAAGCTTCCCCAAATTTCACAATGATATCATGCGCTGTCATGACAGATTTGAGGGGATCGGAGAGCGTCAAAATGACATCATCCGCAAACAGTGATAGTTTGTGTTGCGTTGCCTGGGACATGATGCCCTGCACATCCATATGTTGTCTAATTGTTTCGGCAAAGGGCTCCATTACTAGAACAAATATAATGGGAGAGAGTGGGCAACCTTGTCTAGTGCCATTGGATATATGAAATTGTTTAGAAAACATACCCTCGGTATACACGTAGGCAGACGGAGAAGAGTACAGTGCTAGTATGGCCTGGTGAATCTGACCCGCCAAGCCAAACTGCTGGAGAACCTTGGTCAAATATCCCCAGTGAATCCTATCGAAGGCCTTCTCTGCATCCAAGGAAAGGAGCAGAGAAGGCCTTCCGGATTTTTCAGCCGAATAGATTAAATTTATTAGTCTCCTGGTGGCATCATTGGCCTGCCTGCCCAACACAAAGCCCACTTGATCATGCTTGATAAGCTTCGGTAGAAGGCCGGCCAACCTATTTGCAACCATTTTCGCATAAACCTTAATGTCGACATTTAATAAAGATATTGGTCTATAACTTTGTGGGTGCATGGTGTCCTTTCCCGCCTTAGGTAGCGTAATAATGGAAGCATTACTGCATCTCACTCGGGAAAGAGGCATTGGACATCGCGGCTCCAAAGATTTGATTCATGTAAGGCAATAGTTCGGTTTGGAATAGTTGGTAATATTCTGATGAGTAGCCGTCCGGACCCGGCGCCTTGTTATGGGGCATACTGCATATAATTTTTTTGATTTCTGGGATCGTGCAGGGAGAGTTTAGCGTCTCCAAATCGCTTTGGGAAATTTTTGGGAGATTAAGCGTCCGTAAAAACTCAGAGATCGATCTATCGGAAGGTTGGGACGTGTCCGGGTCATTTTTAAGGTTATACAGAGACTCGTAATAGTCGCTGAAGGCATCCGCAATTTAGGATTATGCACTATACGCTTCGTGATAGGGTTAACCATGCAACCTATCTTTTTTTGCGCTATCCTTTCACGAAGCTGGTCCGCCAGCAGTTTCCCCGCCTTGTTGCTATATCTGTAGCTTTGAGCTTTGAGGAAACGAAGGCGGTTCTCCTGCTGGGAGACCAACATTGCACGCAGCTCTTGTCTAGTAGTGAACAGGTCTTCTCTAGTTTTTTGAGTAGTATATTGTTTGTTTACTGACTCTAAGTTCTTTAGTTTCTCCAATAAACCATTAAGCCGTTCCGTCCTTTGCCTCTTAACCTTAGCGCTTAGTTGAATTAATATTCCCCTCATAAACGCTTTATGCGTATTCCAGAGGGTGAAGGGGTCCGACACCGACGGAGCATTACTTTGAAAAAATTCCGACATTACTGTCTTTAAATATTTTGTATTCTCAGGTTGGGAAATGATGGATACCTCATTTCGCCACCTGTTTGCTCTCGTGACAGCGTCTCGCTCCCCCACCCGAACCGAGATAGGCATATGATCTGACCACGTTATGGTATGAATCTCAGATTTCACAATTTTCTGCAGCAAAAATTTGTCAACATGGATTCTATCAATACGCGAGTAGGAGTGGTGTACATTTGAGAAAAAAAGTATAGTCTCTTTCTGACGCGTGCTGACACCGCCAGACGTCAAAAAGGTCCACCGCAGAGAAGAGTTTGGATAAGTTTGGCCTACGGGACTTTCGGTTTTGTGGGTTAGAAATATCCAACTCACTGTGCATGATTGCATTGAAGTCCCCACACATAACAACATGACCCTTTTGCATGGAAGCTACCTTTTGCAGAATTTTCTGCAGAAAGCCACGTTGGTTGGAGTTTGGGAGATATACATTTATCAGGGTGTATGTTACTCTGGCAATCTCACAAACAAGAATAATGTACCTGCCCGATTGATCCAAATAGGAGTCTATGAGACTGAAGTGAATGGAATTCTTAATCGCGATGGCCCCACCGGCTTTCTTCTTTGGACCGTTGGCCATGAATACCTGCGGAAACTTGCGGTTAGTGAAGGAAGGGTGATTCCCTGCCATAAAGTGGGACTCCTGAAAGCACATTATGTCACATTTCAGTCTAGCTGCTTCCTTCCACGCCATTTGGCATTTAAATGGGCTATTAAGCCCCTTGACATTGAGGGACGAAATTGTGAAAGCCATATTGATAACTGAACAGTTCAGACTCCAACTCTTGCCAGGACAGGTGGGGCCCTCCTATGAGAGGATACAGACAGGAGATCCACTAGTAAATCTGTAGCTGTAAGTGGGAAGGTTCAAACCTGTGCTCTCGGTCAACGTATAAGCAACACCACAGTTAGGTACTGTGGTAGTGTAGTAGCTGAGTAGGTTGAAATAACAAAAAATGAAAAGAAAATGAAAGAAAAAATAAATAAAAAGATGGCGATTCTCCACAGAATCTGTACTGGCGATATATCGCTAGAACCTGGGGGTAAAGGCGGATTTCTTTGAAATCTACAATTAGTAACGGAAAAAAAAACACGCTACTAATGTCAAATACCAAAAACAATTAAAAAAAAAACCAGCAGACCGTTTCTCGAACTGGAAGGCGATTTTAGTATGTCTGTCATGTTAAATACTCAGTTCGTTTCAGCATCTGAGCTCGTACGGGTAGAGAGAGGTGATCCCCTCCTGATGGGGCCCGTGTTCGGTGGTAGTAGAAGTTGCCATTCTTCTAGTAACTGGATACCTTCTGCGACTCTAGCCACTATGTGCGACTTCCCTTCGTGCGTAATGAGGAGTTTCGCTGGGTACAGCCACCTATATGGGATTCGGTGGTTATTCAATGGTTTAGTTATAGTGGCAAGTTGTCTACACTGCTGCATAGTGTAAGCCGAGAGGTCGGCGAAGAAGGATAATTCTTTAAATTCGGTAGGTAATTCCTCCCTTTTCCTGGTTGCACACACGAACCTCTCTTTGATGTGGTAGAAGTGTATCCGAACGATCGTATCCCTAGGCAGGTGCGCCGGAACACTCTTTGGTCTAGGCAGTCTGTGAATACGATCTACCACCAACTCCTCTACTGATGATTCTGGGAGTGCAGCTTTCATCAAGTTGAGAAAAAATTCTCTCAGCTCCTGCGGTAAGATGGACTCTGGTATCCCACGAATTCTTACGTTGTTGCGCCTTGAGCAGTCCTCGAGGTCCGCTAATTTCGCTTTAATGGCCATCATATCCTCATCTCTGTCGTTGTGTGCGTCCACAAGCTCATTAAAGGTTTGGGCAAATTCCCCCATTTTTGTTTCAACATGAGAGACTCTGTTAGTGACTGCCTGCACTTCTGATTTAAATTGCTGAGTAAGGCCGCGTACACACGGCGGACTGTTCGCTCGTGTGTGGGCTTCAGCAGACTTTTTCAGCGGACAGTCTGGCAGACTAAGTCTTTTGGAATTTCCGTAATATTGTCCGTCCAACTTTGGTTTCAGCGGACAGTCCGCTCGTGTGTAGGCTCGTTCGACAGACTAAGTTTCGCGCATGCTCAGAAAGGATTTACACGGCGAAGGTTGCATTGCAGTGTATTGGACGTCGAATTTCTCGTCCCGTCGTACGTGCCGTTCACGTCAGCGCGCACGCTTTCAGCGGACTGTCTGCTCATCATGTGTGGTCAAGTCCGTTCATGCAAATTTTGAGCGGACTGTTTGTCGGATTGTCTGACGAACTAAGTTGGGCGAACAGTCCGCCTGTGTGTACGCGGCCTAATGGCCATAATGTCTGCATGCAATGTGGAGCGCAATGACACTAACATGTCCTTTAAGGTGGTATCCATCACTGGCTGATTTAACGTGGGAAACTCAGTTATAGAGTCCTGCAGCTCTCTTGTGTCATCCAAGGATGAATTGAAAGCACTCACCTCCTCTGTATCTGTCCCGTGTACCTCCTTCCTCGGTTTGCTTTTTGCTGGGCTTGTGGATGCAGAGGTGGCTATAGAGTGCGACGCGGACACTGCTGCTTGTGGATCGCCCTGGTCTGAGTGCCGGTCCGACCATGTTCGATGCTGCTGCGGGCCTCGTGCTCGGCCGCCATCTTGGACAGGGAGCTGGCGCTGCTGGACAAAAAAATCCAGCATTTTGCCCGGTTTCATATGGCCTTTTCTCTTCTTAGAAGGCATCCTGAATGGTTCCCGCAGGTGCTGGGATGATTTGATGCTAAAAACGAGGGCTGCCGTCTCTGTAAATCGCCTTACCAGCTCGGATCACGGCGGAGCTACTCTTTCAAGCGTCCATCCGCTCCGCTCGTCGGCCACGCCCCCCCGATTGTAAGTGAATTTTAATCGATCGCAGGGTGGCATAAGTGAGGGAAGATGCCCCGTTAGAGGTATCGAGGATGGGATTTAGCAGAACATTGAAGTCCCCTCCGAGAATGAGCGTGCCTTCTTGAAAAGGAGTCAATTTAGAAGTAATGTCTTTGAAGAACTGTACCTGGTGTGTGTTGGGTGCATAAATATTTGCTAGTGTGATGGTTTTGTTCCTGAGGGAGCCTTTTAGGAATAGAAACCTGCCATCGTCGTCCACCATGGAATCGGTAATCTGGAGGGGGCAGTGACGTGAAAGTAAAATAGAGACACCTTTTGTTTTAGCCGAGGCAGTGGTGGAGTGATAGGCTATAGGATAGTAATTGCTTCGGAGTTTCGGTACATTCGATGTGCGGAAATGGGTCTCTTGTAGGAATAAAATGTCAGTCTTGTTTTTTTGCATGGTTAGTAAAAGTTTCGATCTTTTTTCTGGGATATTTAAGCCCTTAGTGTTTAGCGATGTAATTTTGAGATGCTCAAGGTTGGTTACTTTCTCCGTAGAGGGCATGACCGAGTAGTAAAAAAATAAGCACAAGTATGGTCTGAGGGTAGAATATGTAAGCAGAAGATGGGGAGGGAACGAGGAAGTTGGTAAGGAAACAACGGTTTTATGAGGTGGGAAGTGGGTATTCCGGCCACAGGTAAGAACCCGCTCACCTGTGTGTGTAAATGATAGGGAAAGGGTGCCGGATGAAGTTAGGGGCCTGTAAGCTATGTCCTATGTACAAAACACAGGAGAATCTTACAAACCACTGAGTGGGAGGAGGTCGTCGGTCGTCAAGGGTTTGAAGGGTTACGTCCTACACACCAACAGCTTCTTACAGAAAGTGAGGAGAGAGTCATGGATATTAAAACAAAGAAAATACTTGTCTTAAAATATTGGGTAAGTGTACTCTTGTATGTGGTAAAATGAGGGGGTGTGTTATGTGTAAGAACAGGAGCACATTCCTTTCCAATGTGGTATGACTATAAGCTGGAGCATGTGTTGTAAAATGTGCCTGTGTTGGCAAAGCCAAGAGGGCGGTGGGGAGGGAGCCGGCGCATCGCCCCAGATGAAAAGGCTCATAACAGGGGGGAAAGGATTGCAGGTATAAACCGTACAAGCTAAAGGGGCGTGCCCCTCTGGTGATAAAGTCACCCAGAGCATACCTTATGGTCGGAAAGAAGAGGTCTCGACCGAAGCGTCAGACCGCCCCCCCCCCCCCCCCCCTCGCCCCCAGTGCACATTATAATATAATATAAACAGCTATAGTGCTAACTAACAGATTGACCCAGCATTGAAAAAACAATATAGAACAAAACAAAATTACCCAGTAACCGGGAACCTACTCATGAGGTTGAATAATACTAACAACCTGGAGAAGCGTGTGCCTTCGCAACGTGGCGTAAACTATGGAAGGAGGAAGTTTAATAGGAATAACCAAAATTTAAACAGCTTGGCGTTTCAATAAAGGGTCCCTGCGTGAGGAAAAAGTGTACTCGTTCCGCTACGAAAATATGACATTCGCATTAGCAGGCACATATCTACTAGAGTAGAAGGAGGGTATGGTGGCCAAAAAAACATAAAAAGGGGGAGAAGGCAGTTCGATGAGAAGGAGGTGATGCCCACAATAATCAATCCGAAGTTAGGGTATACAGGTAGGGACTCAGTCAATCCAATAGGCAGTGGAAGGTCTAGAGAACTGAAAGTTGTGAGACATACCTGCAGCAGGCCCATAGAAGACATGGGAGATCATACTGTGGGAGATAGAGGGGGTCCGGTGTAGAGGAGTTGAAGATTATTGCTGCTATAGGCAGCATCAGCGGTCGAGTTTTCTGATACAATGTGAATGGAGCGGGTGTATCGCAGAGCTGTGATCGTGCTGTGAGCCGGGCATCCAAAGCGTAGGTCGTGTAATTAAGACGAGGGAGAACAGCCCGTTCGTGTGGACGACATGTCCTCTTCAACGGTCACGGCGAGCTCTGCGGGAGTTTGGTGCAGCCGTGGGGCTGCGCAGCTGCTGTTGAGGATAAGACTCCGGGTGGGAGCGTCGGGGAGATGGGGAGCGTTGTCTCCTATATGGTGACGGCACAGTTTCCATCTGGTCTTCTATTCTCTGGTCAGAGCGGGATGAAAAGCCATTGAATTCCGCATACCAATCGGGAAGAGATACCAATGGGATATCCAGTGTGCGACAGAATGCTGTCAGCTCTTCTGGGACTCTTAAGATGGCCGACCTGCCTTGGTAAGAGGCTGTGAGCCCGAACGGAAAGCGCCAACGATAGGGGATTCCGTAGTTTTTCAATACTTCCAAGAGGGGGCGTAGATCTCTTATGTTGTGAAGCGTTATGGCTGAAAGGTCCTGGTAGATTGAAATGGGGTGACCCTCATAGTCCAGGTGCTTTTTGAGTTTGGCTTGTTTTAGAATCTGCTCCTTGATCTGGAAATCATAAAGGCAGCAGACGACATCCCTGGGTGGATCCGTATAGCGTCCGCGGGGTCTAAGAGCACGATGAATGCGTTCCATCGCTATGGTGGATGGACTGGTGTCATCGAGGAGTTGATTAAAGAGTGTTGTAATCACAGGGAGTAGGTGGTCATTGTCAACACTTTCAGGGAGTCCTCTCACCCGGAGGTTGTGTCTCCGTCCCCTGTTGTTCAAGTCCTCGACGTGTCTCTGGACGTCTCTGAGTTGAGCTGTGTGAGTATCGATGGCGCGGTGCATCGTGGAGATCGTTGCTTGATGGATGGCGGTTTTTTTCTCTACCTCAAGCACTCTCCCCGCTATGGCCTGTATTTCATGCCTGAGGTCTGTGATGGCTGCGAAGAGGGTATCCTTAATGTCAGCCGCCACCGTGTGTAGATCCAGCAGGCTTGGCGATTGTAAGGCCGCTGGTGAAGTTGTAGTAGCAGCGGGAGGTGCAGGAGTGGGAGTTAGTATTATCCCGTCCTGTGAGGGAGCTGAGGTGGACGTCGCCATATTTGATCTCTGAGCTCTGAACAGGTCCGAGATATTCTGTGTTCCTCGGCTGTTTTTTTCCCTCGGAGATCTCGATCTGGAGGTAGAAGAGCCCCTTGATGCTGTACCCATCATCCGAGGGAGCAATAAAAGCAGTAATTGTCTCTCGTATGGCTGATTGTAAGCTGCGGTGTGAAGGAGCTCTGGAGTTATGCTGCCATCTTCACTCGCGGCAAGCCACGCCCCCCAAAACTTATTTTTTTATTCTTTTTCCTGATTTCATTAATAGAATATTTTTATTCATCAGATCTTCCGAATCATTTTTATTTATTTTTTGTTTACATTTTGAGGTTGGTTTTTTTAGTCAAGATCTCCTTTTTTTGACATTTTGCTCATCTTCGTAATTTTTTTTGGTGTGTTTTGTGTGTCAACTTACCACAAAACCATTATTATCTTTTTATTTTATTGTTTTATTTTTTAATCTCGAGGAGGTTGTTTGGTGGCCTGAGGAGAACATATCTAAGGGAGAACAGTCTGGTCCAGAAGTCCAAGAGATCAGGAACAGCAGCAGATGACATCTATGTTCCCAGGCTGTGGTCATACAAGAGCATGCATCATCTGTCAGACCAGACTGAACCCAGGGCATCACACTCAGGTCTTAATTCCACTCTTCCTTCAAGGTTGTGGCTGTGGTGCTGGAGGTGTGGCAGAAGGAGGAGGAGGATGAAGAGGATGAGGAGCATGGTCCAAGTCACACAAGTGTGTTTTGTGTGCCATTTGGCCCAACAACCCCTTATTTAAAGTTTTCATGATGATTTCCTCACACATGAGGTGTTGCCCCTCCTCCATTTGGTCCAATTTGCATGAAGCCAAGGCGGCAAAGGCCTCTTGATTTGTGGGCATGGCTTTGAGGGGTGCAGAAGCCTCCCCAATTAGCCTGAGTGCCGACTCCTCCACACCCCCACCCCTTTCTGGCCCTTTTGAGTGGAAGGCGGAGGGGAGGGACCTATGATTGAGTCAGGCTCCTAGGCCTGCCCACATCTTGGCTGCCACTTACCCCTGCCTCCTCCTGGCTGCCACATTCCACAGCCACCTCCTGGCTGCCACATTCCACAGCCACCTCCTGGCTGCCACATTCCACAGCCACTTCCTGGCTGCCGCATTCCACTCCCTCCTCCTGGCTGAAGTCTTCCTATGTATGAAAAAGGGGCATAATTTAAGTTTTTGGTTCATCAAACACACACATTTTTCAGCTCTTGACTGTTGCAAATTGTTAACAAATAGAAAAGACTATCATTCTGAGCCCAGCATTTTTCATTCTTGTCCCAAATATTTTGGCCTTTACTGTCTATTGATATGTAAAACACTTTATAAAATCAGCAATTAGTGAGCAAAAATAAAGTTAACATTGTTCATTTTTGCTCCAAAAATATGTAGAACAATACTATACCTGGCTCAAGCTGGGCTCCTCCACACCTTCCCTACTGGAAGGCCGAGGTTGGGCATCGGAAGCCTCAGCAGGGGTGGAAGGAAGAGTGGAGAGTGATTCCCTGACCTCAGTCTGGTCTGACAGAAAATGCAGCCTCTCATAGTACCACAGCCTGGGGACATCATCTGCTGCAGCTCCAGATTTCATGGGCTCCTGCACCTTCATGCACTCCCTCAGATATGTACTCCTCAGGCCACCAATTTTCGTTTTAAAATTGGTAATGTCTGCCCTGGGGACCACCGGCTTCACCAACTCCAGCAGTTTCTCCATCGCTGCCTGCCTCTTTAATTTGTTGCTGTAATGGGGATGTTTAGCTTGCCACAGACAGGGCAGCTCCCTGTACTTGTTGATGAACAGGGGGAGGAAACTGTGGTCATTAAACCCATCCATATTCTCTGCAAGACTCAACACAAGACAAACCCTAATGTCAGGCTAAACTCTTCCAATCTTGTCCCAATATAGGCCTCAATCTAAAAGCAGTATAGGCTAGTGATGTACCATGTTATAATTGTACCTTCGTTCGAACAATTGGCGCTTCTGTCCCTCCTTCTTCCTCTCACAGATTGTATGTATGACACACGCGTGTTATGTTTTATATACAGTGTGCATGCGTGAAACTCCACCTACCCCTGATGTTCTTTCTAGTCTATTCCCCGCCCCTTCTCTTTCGGCGTAGTGAGAGAGCACATGGCAGAGACACAAGAGGTGTGCACTAATTATTCTACTAGGAGGAGGACGAAAAAAGCCCAGAACCAGAAACATCCCAATCCCAGAGGAGATTTAAGGCCTCAAATATGTCTTTTGTCGAGATGTTGGAGATGGTGGACATATTGAAGAGGAATGACTATGATGGGAAGTATGGACCTTACCCAAACCCAAATATCAGAAAGGCCAAGATCATGACTAAAGTTGTGAAGAGTCTTCAGAAGAATTTTGGGGTACAACAATCAAAGGATCAACTGAGGAAACGCTGGTCAGACCTGAAAGGGAGCATGATCACTACAGAAGGATCAAGCGAGTTCTTCAAAAAAGTAAGTAGTTGTCGTGTGTTCATATTATTATTATTGCTTGTATACTGCTACATGTGCTTTAATTTAATGTTGTACATTTTAAAATGGCCACTTTCATGTTCATGTGTTCAATCATTCGTAATAAACATTGTTCGTTCGCCCACTCCAAAGACAATGTTTTGGCAAGTTGACTACATTTGTTCAGGCTTATCTATTTCTAGTCAAAGGAAGTTTGTTGTCTAGAGGGCTTTGTAATAGAATGAAATGCAAACTTGATTCAGTGTAAAGGAGAGGACACTCAGCAGCTGTTTACACATCTGGACTCAGGAACACTAGTGTGGGACACCAGAACTCCCTTTTTATTAGGGTTCCCACACACATGGATACTATAGGGGTGTCTCCATCTGTCAGGCCGCGTACACACGCGGGGACTGTTCGCCCAACTTTGTCCGTCAAACAGTTTCGGCAAACAGTCCGCTCAAAATTAGCATGGACGGACATGGCCACACACGACGAACGAACAGTTTGCTGAAACCGTGCGCGATGACGTGAACGGCACGTACGACGGGACGAAAAATACAACGTCCTATAACTTTCGGCGTGTAAATCCTTTCTGAGCATGCGCGGAACTTAGTTTGACGAACAAGCCTACACACGAGGGGACTGTTCGCTGAAACAAAGTTTCAGCGGACAGTTTTACGGAGTTTCCGAAAAACCTTGTTCAGCGGACTGTTCGCTGAAACTGTCCGCTGAAAGCCCACACACGAGCGGACTGTCCGCCGAAACACTGTTCAGCGGACAAAGTTGGGCGAACAGTCCCCGCGTGTGTACGCGGCCTCAGACTTTTGCAAAACAGGTAAATATTCCAGCTTTAGAAAGTGTCATATATAATAATGTTTTCAGCTTTGAACTCTGCCAAAAAACACAATTGTACAACACTTCCAAGCAATGTTTCATATTCCTATTTCTGCCCTCAAATATCTGTGTGCTAAGTATTCCTTTTTTACATTCTGATAGGGGAGAGAAGACCCGGGACGTTTGAGGACACCAGGGACCCCACACCTCCCAAAGAAGGGGAAATACCAACACCAGAAGCAAAGGAGGAGGAGGAAGGAGAGATTGTAGAAATTGGCAAAATTGGCACCACAACAGGTGAGTGTCTGAGACCACAGCTTCAGGTAAGGTAATCAATGTATGCCTGCATATTTATAATACACTGTGGGGTTTTTTTTGTTTTTTTTTAGGTGATGTGGATGTTGTGGAAGAGGAATCGCATTTTACCAGTGAAAGTCCCCAGATCATCATTGGGGAGATAATGGGGTGCAATTGCGATATAGATAATCTCAAGAAAAACATCAATGATGTTCAACAAAAAATGAAGAACATCATTGATGTTTTAGGGAGAATCTGAAGCACCCAAAACTAGCTAGCATCCATTTTCAATTTTAAAAAACAGTTTTATATTTTTAGAAAAGCCAAATTTGGAAGATGCACACAGTGTGTCAACATATGCTATCTCTCATCATGGGGATCAATGTAAGCGTTTTGTGGGTGCAATCCCTTTCTTGCTACTAAAGTGGCTGAGATGAAGGGGTTGCACCCCCAAAACACGTACATTGATCCCCCATGATGGGAGATAGCACATTATGACATTAGGCATGGGATCAGGAGGAAAATGCCCAGTTTAAATCACAATTTGTGTGCATCTTCCAAATATGGCTTTTACAGGGGTGACATCCCATGTGATGAAGGCAATATCAACACAGTTTGTACATACTCATGTCTGATATTGTCTTCGCTTTTCAAAATTGAACTTTGTAAATTCCTGTGTTCTGTATGTTAAGGTTTGATACATGCCTGTTTACACAAAAACAGCGAGTTATATTAATGTTACCAAAAATATACACCAAATATCTTGGTTTGTTGTAAAACTCTTTTATAAACGCACATGTGAATGTGCTTTGAGTAAAAAGTTTAATTATCAACAATGTGTCGCTTCCTTTTTCAATGCACAAAACCATTATTTGTAGTAAAGTTGTTGTTTTCTGTGACAATGTGTGTTATTTACTAAAGGCAAATCTACTTTGCACTCCAAGTGCAGTTTCAGGTGCACTTTTGCAGTGCACTTGTAGTGCATAGTGGATTTGCCTTTAGTAAATAGCACCCACAGTGCTTTTTAATTTGCCCCGATCATGCCATTTTAATGACTCCACTCCATTTCTGTCATGGGGCTGAAAATGAGCAATATTTTTGTCAGTAATGCACTACATACATTAACAACAAAAACAAGGTGTGTGTGTAGCAGACCCACAACATAATAATAATATTATCTGAAGAAGAGACTCAGATGAGTCACCTCATCTCACACAGAATTTGGGTTTGCATTGTTGAAGAAAAAGGCCCAAAATAAAACAAAAAATAAGCTAGGAGACACCTAAAATAAACCCAAGCAGTAAATGAAAACAAATATTATTGAAGTTTGAAAGAGAAAAATATTAATGCCCCCCCTACCCACAAAGAACTCCATATATCTGTATCGGATCTCGTGGGCGCTATGGGGGGGGGGGGGGGCAAGCCAGGACGGCCAGCTTCAAGGGCCATCAGGTTGGCATGTTCAGGTAAGTCCGCATCAGGCCCAACTGAGGCCACATAGTTCGGTGAGCATTTATTCAAAAAATTGTGCAGAATGCAGCACAAAAGCACAATATGATTGAGTTTATATTCCGCCATGTGGATTGGAGTCAAAGAAAGGCGGAACCGGCTGTCCATTATCCCAAAAGTGTTCTCCACTACTCTTCTGGCTCTGACCAGCTGGAAATTAAAGACCCTCTGGTCCGCGGTGAGGGTCCTCATCGGGAAAGGCTGCATCAGATGGTTTGCCAGCGCAAACGCTTCATCCATAACAAAGACAAGAGGGAGTCCTTCCACATTCTCCACTAATGAGTTTGGCCCACCAAAAAAAAAAAACTCTGGCACTCTGCATGAATTTAAGCAAGCACATAACATTTGTACACATTTTAGGGGGTGTTTAAGGGAAAGCAATACTATGGAGCTGACAAAATACATTGCTAAGTGACTAGGCTAGAGGTGTATGGGCCCAGAAGAGTATGCTGGGGAGGTTAGTGAAGGCAAATATGCATTAAGGACAAAAAGGGAACTTTAAAAGCTTCCAGCATGCATGAGGACAAATGGGCACAGCATGTCAATTACAGCATATTGCAATTATGGCAATTAGGGAATGATGAAAGAAATACAATACATTAGCAAACCTTAAATACATAGAATGTGATGTTAAAGGAGAAATCTTACCCTAATATAGTCCTTCTGCAGGACCTGTATGATAGCAGAACAGATCTCTGGAATAAGGATCCCCAGAGCCTGGGGGGATATGCCTGTCAAGAACTTGAGGTCCTGAAGACTTCTCCCTGTCGCCAAGTACTGCAACTAGACTCTGCTCCCGAGTGATGGCTTGCCACATGCAGGCATCCTCCCTGCTGATATAAGGGGACAGAAAAGCCAGCAGATGGTGAAAAACGGGGTCCGTCATCAGGAGATAATTCCTGAAATCATCAGGATTATTCTCCCGGATCTCGCAAAGCAAAGGCATGTGCGAGAACTGGTTACGCTGGAGCAACCAATTCTTACTCCATGAACTCCTCCTCGCCCTGTTCATGGACTGGGCTTGTGTCAAAGCTAAAAGCCCAACACCAGGCCCCTGCACAGCATGAACTCTATGACGAGTACGTACACAAAATATAGCTTCAAAACGGTTGGCTGGTCAGAATGGACTAACAGAAAGCACCGATAAACAGCAGGGCCTGAAAGAACGAACTGAAAACCAGAAACGATCGAACAATAAGCACTAAAAATCAAAGCGTACTATATACAATATAGGCCGTGATGACAAACAAATGCGAACTGACTACATGCACTGATAAGCAGATACGCACCCACAAGTACAAACTGTAGAGCTGTAATGATCCGAAGCACAAGTCTGAAAAGCATGAATCGTCTCTAATCAAACTTCTACTAACACGCGATAAACACGAGATCAGCAGAAGGAGCCCAAAGGGTGCCGCACGTGGTGCTGAACTTTCCTTTTATAGTCCCGTCGTACGCAGTTTATATCACCGCGTTCTTGACGACTGGAAATTCTGACAACTTTGTCCAACAGTGTGTAGGCAACACCAGTTTCGGACAAAATGTTATTACAAACCATATAATATAATCAATAAAACCTTGCTGTATAGACAGGAATGCACAAAAGCATAAAGATGAAATAATTGTGATAGATATACAGAAATTTATAATAAAATAAAATAAAATAATAAAATAATTACAAACTCGCGCTATGGAAATTAACAATAGTGAGAAAAAATATATAGAAAAAAATATATAGAAAACAAAATATATATATGTATATATATATATATATATATATATATAATCTTGAAAAAGAAATGTAGTACTCAACGTGCTCCTCTATATATATATATATATATATATATACTTGTGATCAACTAAAGTGCTATTCCATTGCAACTAAAGTGCATACAATAAGTGCAAAACAATAAAGTGCATACAATATTACCAAATATCATCAAAGTCCATCAAAATATAGTTAGACGTATGACATGCATTGCTGGTGACTTCATATGCCAATAAAGTACAAATAGATAAAGTTCATCAAATCTGGCATGTATAGAAAACAAAACTCGGCGACTCTGTCATTATCTGTGCTCCCTCCTGGGTCCCCACTCACCAGATAAAACTGATAAAGGAGCCTATAAAAAACAATGGTTGCTGTCCTCCGGGTGGTTAGATGCATCCTATTGGCAGGATTTTCATATACTCCTCCACTGAGTTTGAGGTCCTCCACACTTTCACAGTTAGCGACCATTCAAACAAAGTTGAAGCAAAAAATGGAGGAAAGGAACATATAGTGTGATACTACAAGGTTTATTGAACAAAGTTAAAAAGTATTACACTTACATCAACAATATGAAAAACAAACGAATATTGCCAGCCTTCACAGATCCTCACTAGCTTGACATGTTTCGCCCCTCCCACTGGGCGTCATCAGAAGCTTATGGGGTCTGTGATTGTCTGTCTTATATACCTTAAGTACTTCCCACTACACCCTATTACTCCTACTACTCCCACTTATGGAGCAGTACAAAATACAAGTCACTTCCGGTTTCCATCGGAACCGGAAGTGACGCCTGTATCGAGACCAGAAGTGGTCATAAGCTCTAGGGTTAATACCATGCTCATAAAGGATGTAAACAAGAATTACTTCCGGTTTTCACCAGAACGATGGTGGGATTACCAGCCCCATTTTCTGTGTAAGAGGCGACACCAACGCCATTCATGGACACTAATCCAATCCACAGATTATGGCTAAATCTATAAGGGAATCTCGCTATACCATATATACAAAAATCGCCTTCGGTTTCTAATGAAAACCAGAAGTAACGAGTATGTCTAGGCCAGAAATAGTTCTCGGCTCCAGGGATGTAGTTTGCCTCATTGCAAACATCGCTATCCATACTTCCCGCATAAGCAGGAAGTGGCCAAACGCCATCTAGGGTCAATAAATGGGTACTGCATTATCGTGTTTATTATTATTTTTATAATTATACTAATAACTAAATGAACCCCGATTCATAATGTCAGCTAAAATACATATTAACAGTAATAATACCAGAATGGTCATATCTATATAGCAAAGATCATGTATCAATTAATAAAAACAAACATGGAAAGACATAAACAATAACAATAAAAATTAAAATAACAATAAAAATAAAAATAGAAACTCCACCTAAAATAAAATGAAATATTAAAAATTACTAATAAAACAGTTATTGTCTAGGTCCACATTCAACCCTTTGGGCGTCAATGACTGTAATTTATAATTCCATTGGGTCTCATTTTGTGAGATAGCTTGTTTTAAATTAGTGCCCCTCCAGTGTTTTTCTACCCTATCAATGCCACAAAAAATATGTTTTGATGGATCACTAATTTGGAACTTCCTAAAATGATATGATATGCTATGTTTACGGAAACCCTTTTTTATGTTATTAATATGTTCCCTCAGTCTAACTTTAAATTCCCTTGTGGTCCTGCCCACATATTGTAAGCCACATTCACATTCTAATAGGTATGTGACATGTGTAGTGCTACAAGTTATACATTGTGGGATTTCATATCTGTCCTGTTATTCTAGATTTAACATGTGTAATTTTTTTGTTCCCTCTGTTACATGTTCTACACGTCAAACATCTTCCACATTTAAAAAAGCCTGTTTGGTCTAGGAATGTGACCAGCTTCTTAGGGGGTTCAGGAATGCTTTTAACAATTCTATTCTTTAATATCGGGGGGAGTGTATAAATTAATTTTGGACGTGGGGGTAATATTTTGGCTAAGATGGGGTCCTTAAAAAGAACGGA
The DNA here is from genome assembly GCF_037356315.1 of Lithobates pipiens. Lineage (NCBI taxonomy): Eukaryota > Metazoa > Chordata > Amphibia > Anura > Ranidae > Lithobates > Lithobates pipiens. The sequence goes on from NW_027507748.1 coordinate 229,934,239, forward strand.
CCAATGATGTTTTATAATTTTTTCTATTTGTTTATATTGGCGATTATACTCATTACAGAAAGTCAGATCATAACTCTCCTTCTTTTTTATTCTGAGGACAAGTAATTGTTCCCTATCCATTAATCCTACTTCCTGGATTAATTCATGTAGTCTTCCTGCAAGTCACAATTTCTTTTAATTCTCATCATTTGACTTTTAGGTATCCCTGAGATCAATATCGGGTGATGTCCACTTATTGTAGGGATATAACTATTCCTGTCTGTTTTTAAAAAAAATGTTTGTGTGTACAAGTTATCATTCAGAACAAAAAATTCTAAATCTGAATAGTTGCACTTTTCTTTACTGAAATTAGACAAAAAAGGATATATTGTATTTATTTATATTGATACATTCTAAGAGTTCTTTCAGGGAGTCCTCACTCCCCTCCCAAATAATAAAGATATTATCAATATATCTTTTATATGTCTTTAATCCTAAAATGTTTCATCCAAAAATCTCCTCTGACTCCCATTTACTCATAAAAATATTCGCCACTGTGGGAGCATATTTCTCAATATTCTTGTGAATCTTGGGAACCTGGCATATGATTGGGGTTTTACGTGCCACTGGAACTAAATATTGTGCTTCTCTTTTTTATCCAATATGCCTTTCTCTTGGGCTTTCTTAATTTTTTTGGTAAGTGTGGCTTTCAATTTATTTATAGGGTCCTCCTTTAGTTTTTGGGACCCTATAAATACATTAAAAGCCACTCTCACCAAAAAAATCAAGAAAGTCCAAGAGAAAGGAGGACCTCAAACTCAGTGGAGGAGGAAAGGAAAATCCTACCAATAGGATACATCGAGTATCCGAGTTTTGTTTTCTATGCACGCCAGATTTTTATGACCTTTATCTATTTGCACTTTATTGACACATGAAGTCACCAGCAACGCATGTCATGTGTTTATCTATATTTTGATGGACTTTGATGATATTTGGTAATATTGTATGCACTTTATTGTTTTGCACATATTGTATGCACTTTAGTTGCACTGGAATAGCACTTTAGTTGATCACAAGTATATATGTTACTATACATATATATATATATATATATATATATATATATATATATATATATATATATATATATATATATATATAAGCAGCACTGAGTATTAAATTTATTTTTTTATACAGACATTTATTTATGACATCTCTGATGAATCTGACGTTTCCGGCTTGATGTCCTTCTTCAGAGTTTTTTTTATAAATTATAAATACAGCAAAATGTCTATCAAGAAAACATATATATATATATATATCATTATAGAGATAATACATAAACATCAAAGGCATGAAAAGCACACAAATGGCAGGGGCGGGGGGAATAAGAATCTTGCATATTTCTTATCAGTGCCTAATTCAAAAGGTATTATCCATGAATCTCATTCACACTGCTGCAACCTGAAAGTCAAACTATTTTGCTGCCACTTTGCTGCTGCAACTTGGCCCCAACTTCTGGGATTTCCTTTGTCTATGGGACAGTAACACAAAAACCCAAAAGTGCTCATTCTAAAGGCTTATATGTAATTTATTGCCCTAAAAAAGTGTTTGGGGACCTGGGTCCTGCCCCAGGGGACATGTATCAATGCAAAAAAAAAAAGTTTTAAAAATGGCCATTTTTTTCGGGATGAGTGATTTTAGTAATGCTTAAAGTGGAAGAATAAACATTACTTTAAATATCGTGCCTGGGGGTTGTCTATAGTATGCCTGTAAAGTGGTGTAGTTTCCCCATGTTTCGAACAGTACCACAGCAAAATTACATTTCTAAAAGGAAGAAAAAGTAATTTAAAACTGATCGCAGCTGTAATGAATCATCGGGTCTCGGCAATATGGATAAAACTCATTGAAAAAAACCGAATGGGCCTCCCAATCCATTACCAGGCCCTTTGGGTCTGGTATGGATATTAAGGGGAACCCCAAACCAAAAATGTAAAAAAATATGGTGTAGGGGCCCCCTAAAATCCATACCAGGCCCTTATCTGAGCACGCAAGCTGGCAGGAAAAGAGGGGGGCGAGAGAGTGGCACCCCCCTCCTGAACCGTACCAGGCCACATCTCTACAACCCTTGCCCGGTGGTTGTCGGCATCTGCGGGCGGGGGGCTTATCGAAATCTGGAAGCCCCCAGATCCTGGTCTTCCTTACCTCCTACGTGAATTGTTGATGGGTACATTGTACCCCTACCATTTCCCCAAAAAAGTGTCAAAAGCAGTAAAAAAAATAGGAGACAGGAGACGGGAGGCTTCGGCCAAGTGACACTTCTTTCGTGACAGCTGTTAGACCTTGTACACACAGTCGGACATTCAGACAGAAAAGGTCAGATCGGAATGTGTTGTCGGATAATCCGACCGTGTTTGTGCTCCATCTGACTTTTTTCGTCGGAATGTTGACCAACAAAGTTTGAGAACTGGATATAACATTTTACGACAACATGATTATGACAAAGTCCGATCGTTTGTAGAGAATTACGATCGGACAAAGTGCCACGCATGCTGAGATCAAATTACGAGACCAAAGCTTTTGGCAACCACCCGCAATGTAGTCCCGTAGCAATGACAAAACATCATCATGTTCCGAATGATCGGATTTTCTGACAACTTTGTCTGACTGTGTGTATGCAACACCACTTTTGGACAAAATCTGTCGGAAAAAAATCAGACGGATTTTGTTGTCGGAATGTCCGACCGTGTGTACAAGGGCTTAGAGGAAGGCGGGTGTCACCCATTTACATCACCGAGTGGCCCCACCTTCATATATAATAGCTGTCACCGAGAAGAAGCATCACTCGGTGGGAGGCTCCCATGGAGGACAGGGCTATTGCGGCTTTTTAAAAAAAAAATTGGCTTGTCGGGCGGCATGAGATGGATTTACATTGTGGGCATTTTTTTTTTTTATCTTTTAATAAAAGGACTTGTCCCAAAGTGTCTTTTTTACTATTTTTTACATTTTTTTTGTGAAATGGTAGGGGTACAATGCCATAGGGGTACAATGCCATACCATTTCTCTTAAAGCATCAGCATACCAAGACATTTTGGACAAATTTCACGCTCCCAACTTTGTGAGAACAGCTTGGGGATTGCCTTTCCTGTTCCAATATGACTGCACACCACTACACAAAACAAGGTCCATAAAGACATGGATGAGGGAGTTTGGGGTGGAGATACTTGCCTGGCCTGCACAGAGTCCTGACCTCAACCTGGTAGAACATCTTTTGGCTGAATTATAGCAGAGACTGCGGGCCAGGCCTTCTCATTCAACATTAGTGCCTGGCCTTACAAATGCGCTTCTGGAAGAATGGTCAAAACATTCCCAACATTCCCATTCCCACAACAGACAGCCTTTACAGAAGCTGTTAAAGCTGCAAAGGGTGGGCCAAATCAAATTTTAATCCAACAAACTAAGTCTGGGCTTCCATTAAAGTTCATGTGTGTGTAAAGGCAGGTGTCCCAATGCTTTTGGCTAGATAGTGTATCTGGCAAGATGGTGGTGGAATCCTCCTACACATAAATACTACATTTAGACATAGTTTTAGGACCTGAGTCATGAGTTATGCTGAACAACATAGGGAGATGAGAAAACTTCTCTACATGAAGCGTCATGCTTGGGATTAGAACCCAGACCCTCAGGGATGCTAAGCAGAAGTTCTAACCTCTAAGTCATGGAACTGCCACATAAACACATACATATACTGCATTTCTTTGGACAAATGGGTGGTGGAATTACATTACTCAAGAGTTATTTTTCTTGATTGATTCTGTGTTATTTGGTGGTTCTTGGTGGGTAAGTGTAGATTAGTGATGTTACCCTCTAATTTTTGGGAATTACATTTTGATTTCTGATGTTTATCAATTTTTTTTAGGCTCAAATTATGATTATTTGGAAATAATAAGAAACACACAAGTGTGACTCATTTTAAATTTGCATCAGCAATGATATTGTTTGTGGGGTGTAAACACACCTGTGTGAATTTGGGTACAAATATGTTGTGAGATAGAGAGTAACAGGTGATGTTTTCTTTTTAATTATATATATATATATATATATATATATATATATATATATAGACACACACACACACACACACACACACATATATATATACGTACACACCACACACACCAAAATATTCCACATTCTATCATTCTTAAAAACAAAATAGATGAAGTAGAAGCAACATTTTTGCAAAGGAAAAATTAAAAGTATTTATTTGGGGACGTTACAATTGTACCATTAGAACCAATTGCTAAAACTTTCACTGGACTTTGCCAAGAGGGAGGTGTTTGGGCATTTGGATGTTTCCATCTTCCTTGTTGCTAGCCAAGCACAGTGCTCTAGCCGACCTGTGAGTATAGATCTCCTTTTTTCCCCATGAGGTATTTTCTCCCTTTAAAAAGGGGTAGAACATATTTACTAATATTTTACATGTATTTATATTTACAGTTTACTTCTGTACCCAGCTCCTGATGAATGACATATAGCCATGAAACGCGTTGAGTTTCCATGGGGTGCTCAGTCAAGTCTGGCTCATTACTTATTCACTGGCCCATATATATCTTTCACACATTCAAAATGTATTGAGTACTATGTAACTATTAATGTGTATGTGTACTTATCTTATAGCAGCTCTTTTGCATATGGTGGACCAATGCCTGCTAATATGAAATACCTTGTATTACATTCATCAATGTTTACTATCTGTCATGTGATGCCAAGCTAACATATATGTATCCATTATGTTTATATCATGTGTGCATGTATGTATATATGAAAATACTTTCTTACTAGTTTTACAAATAAAAATGTTACTCTACCTCCACAAGTCAATTGCCTCATCTAAAGTCCCACATTCCTTTCTTTTGCACTGGACTTTATTCTGCACTGGAACTCAAACAATGCATCTCTCTGGATGAACCTAGTTGCTATGGGAATAACTTGAATTATAATTATCATCCCGCATCTATATCACTACATTCACCCTTCATACTACTATATCAAAGGTGATGTCAATAAAGAAATCCTTTAAAAAAGGTGCTGGTAGATAGGGCCTGGAGGGCATGTTGCTTGCAGTTGCATTATCTAATGACAGCTTACATTTCAGCTCACTTCTTAAGTATATTTAATTCAATCTATATGCATATGTATGTGTGTCATGTATATTTGTAAATATGTACATATTTTAATATCTATTTATCTATTGAACACACACACACACACACACACACACACACATGCAGCTATGCATGTTTGTTTACTGTACTTTTACATTTAGGTTTATTAATTTTGGAGGTTCGGCCTTGGACCTCGTACAAAACAAGCGATTTGTTTGTTCCACCGTCCTTGCACATGAATTTCTGCTGTCCAACACCCCACATTTTGTTTGAATCAACAGAAGGGGAAGTAACAAAGCGGGCAATCCACCTTCTCTTTCTCTTCCTGTTTAGCCTATGTGGTGTGGATACATTTTTCTTAGAGTGGAAGGGAGGAGATGACGAAGCAGGTGTACCTTTGCCAGCTCTCATGAACCAGTTGTCTGCCTGAAATCATAAACCAATGAAAGGCTAGGAGAGACTAGTGAGGATAGTTGCCAGTATCTTGCCACACAATGAACCTAACTAAGAACTGCTCACAGGAAAGTTCTTTATTTTCACAGCTACTGTTTTTTGACAGCAAAAGTATGTTGCTTAATGTACTCCTGTATTATTAGCTGGTACATTCTATAAAAAAATAAAATAAACTGGTGATCTTTAACTCTCTTTTAATTCCAAAAACTTCCTTTGGAAGTTCAGAGCTAGGGGATCCAGCATTATGTGTAGTTAAGAAGATTAGTAACTGCAGAATGAAATAAAACATTCAGGAAAATAATATGTTTTGCACTTGAAAAAATGTTGCCATAAACTACAATACTTACTGCACATTTGAAAACCAAAAGTGATTTTCAGTTTAATAACTACTAGGTATAACAATTCCTCATGAACAGTTTATAAAGGACCTCAAATGCACTCTGTCACAGTTAAAAGCTTCTGAAAGCTCATCCAATAGGCTATTATCTACAACTTATGCATGAAAGTAAAAAAATAAAAAAAAGTATTTTCCATACACAGGTAGCTTAATGCCTGAGGAGAGTTTCCATTGTTCATAGTTACCACTGCAACCACCTGTAGTTGCTCTATTATATAGCTAGCTCCACTGTATCCTACTCTTTCAATGCTAGCAATTTCACTTTTTTCTTCAGACACATTCTTTATGCATTTTTCTTCAGTCTGCATGTACATTTCCAAGTACAGAAAGGATGTAAAATGTAGTCAAAATGAAAGGAAATCAGCATGCACCTCCACCAAAAAGGAAAAAAAAATACAGATTTATGGTGTGGGGTTTTGGCTCCAAAATTACCTGCTGAATGCATTGTAAATGGTTTGCTTACTTATCACTCATTACAAAGCAATGAAATGACAGGTTTATATAAAAATGTATAAGAAGATCATTAAGTTGGACCATATGATGCATTAGCAGGGCCCCCGGTGAATATTTTATATTGTTAACTGTTATGAGAGAAATAAATGTTATTTTTATGACACATTATTATGGTTCATACTTGCAAGTCTGTTGTTGCTGCACAAAATAGAATGCTGCCACATTCCTGATTAACTCTGCAGGGGTTCATAATTTATCCTACATTTTTTATTTCTCTTTATGTTGTTGGTATTGTTAGGTTCCTACTTTTTAATACTACCCTGAACATGATATGTATTCATTTTTTTCTTAGTAAAAATATTTATATGCATATGTAAGTAATCAATTTCATTTCACACATCTACTCATAAAGCAAATTGTTTGATATGGTAAAGAATGTAATAACAACACAAAGTATACCTATAAGGTTAAATTGTCTTGCAAATTACCCACAGGCAGATGCATCTCTAAGGCTAGGTTTACACTATTGCAAATTGGATGCGGGTTTTTTCCACATTCAATTCACATGTCGGGAAATTGTGATTGCCTCTCAATGGTGCCAATTCACACATCTCCGGAGCGACGCCTCAAAATTTCAGACCGAAATCGGACTTGAAACAGTGAACAGGGACGTACTGGACCCCCACTATGAGCCGCGCCGCACTGCAGTGTGAACCCAGGATTACATTGTTAGTCTGGTTGAAAAAGTCCTTCTATTTCAACCAATAAAAGGAAAAAAAGTACTATTCATCTCCTGTCCCTTTCAGGCATGATATATAGCATAGTGCTTTTCAGTGTCAGTGCTAATCATGACTGCTGATCCATGATAGCATGGTCAGTTTACATCCCTCCATCATCCTGCAGTGTGTGCATCTCCCCCTCCCTCCCTGCCATTTCCCTAGTCTGTGTGTGAGCCGATCTCCTTCCTGTTCCTCCCTTCTCCTCCTGTCTTGGCTAATTAATACTATTCCCCCACAGCTGCTCCTCTCTTCTCCTCCTGTCTTGACTGAGTAATACTATTCCCCCACAGCTGCTCCTCCCTTCTCCTCATGTCTTGACTAAGTAATACTATTCCCACACAGCTGCTCCTCCCTTCTCCTCCTGTCTTGACTGAGTAATACTATTTCCCCGCAGCTGCTCCTCCCTTCTCCTCCTGTCTTGACTGAGTGAGTAATACTATTCCCACACAGCTGCTCCTCCCTTCTCCTCCTGTCTTGACTGAGTAATACTATTCCCCCGCAGCTGCTCCTCCCTTCTCCTCCTGTCTTGACTGAGTAATACTATTCCCCCGCAGCTGCTCCTCCCTTCTCCTCCTGTCTTGACTGAGTAATACTATTCCCCCGCAGCTGCTCCTCCCTTCTCCTCCTGTCTTGATTGAGTAATACTATTCCCCCGCAGCTGCTCCTCCCTTCTCCTCCTATCTTTTTTTTTTTAAATCAAATAAGTTTTTATTGTAAAACACTTATGGTACAAACCAAACATAGGAGTAAAGTACAGTCTTACAGTAGCATTGGTTTTTACATCCAAAAGTATACAGGAAATATAAAAATACAAATAGGTTCGGTTTGAAGACTGTTGAGACATGGAAAATAACAATAAAACCAAAAAATAAAGAAGAAAGGAGGTAAGAAGAAGGAACCAAAAGTAAAAACAAAAGTAACGTTCTCTCATAGACCACTCCGCATCAGGAAACAGCCACATAGGTACCTTAAATATATACTACGGCCCACAGCCCATCACACAGTCCCACTGGTGTCTCCCTACACCCCGTACAATTACCGGATAAGGGAGAGACATAGAATTAGACCCATCCTGGAAACATGACCATTTATGTACCTCCATATACCGGTCCTAGGACCTTCAGTCAACCCTGTAAAAGTCTGTCCTGTATAAGTTGGTGGGGAGCTAGTCCCGGGACCTCAAGCCAACCCCCCTACATGGCATTAAATTTGTGCGGTGCGTTTCTGTGTTGGTATGTTATCTTTTCTCTGATCAGCATCTGGTTCACCTGTTCTATCCATTGCTGCCTGGTGGGAACCCTGTGGGTCATCCACAATCTCGCTATCAATTTTCTAGCTACATATAGTAACCTGATAATGGGTGTATGGGCCGAGGGCGTCAATGATTCCTCATCCAGGGCCCCCAACAGGCAGACCAACGGACACCGCGGAATACCAACAGAGAACACTGAGGATATAGTGTCAAAAATTCCCGCCCAATATCGTTTTAATTTCGGGCACCTCCAGAACATGTGCATAAGATCCCCATGGTCCCGCATACATTTAGGGCAAAGGGGAGACCCTCTAACACCCCAACTGTGCAGTTTAACTGGAGTTCTATAGGTCCTATGTAGTAAATATAGGTGGGAGAGCCTATGGGAGGCCGATACCGACACCAACGGAGCGGAGGACAAGCAAAGGTTCCAGGTCTCCGCGTCCACGGGCCCCAGGTCCGCCTCCCATCTCTGCCGACATGGAAGACGTGCCGGGTCCTGCACCGCGTCAAGAAGCATAGCATACCCCCTAGAGATCATGCCTTTACGGTCAATCTGCATAAATATCCCCTGCACCACAGGATGGTCTGTTAGGGAGAGCTGCACACTCCGTGCCTGTGTCTGCAGCGCATGACGTAACTGTAAATATTTAAAAAAATCCCTATGTGGGATGTCAAACTCCGCTTGTATTTCCATAAAGGACTTCAGTACCCGTCCACTATACAGTTGCGAGAGATACTGAAGACCACTCCTACTCCAGTTACCAAATCCCTTGAGCTTAAAAAGTTCACCATAATCAGCGTTCCGCCAAATAGGGGTTAGGGCAAGGAAGCCACGTATTCGTAGCAGTTTTTTAACATGAGACCACAGGGTATTCAGCAGTATAATAGTCGGGGAACCCCTGTCCATATGAGGGAAGCCTGCCTCCAATCTAGACAATGCTGTGTCCGAGGCGACCGTGTCAGCCAGTATCCTTCGGATCGGGTCCAATGGGTCATCCAACCCCCACCCACCCAGGTGCTGGAGCTGCGAAGCTAAAAAATACATCCTAGCGTGTGGAAGTGCCAACCCCCCTTCGTCCTTATTATATTGCAAGGTAAGTAAACTAAGTCTGGCCGTCTTTCTACACCATATTAATTCCCTAAACTGAGAGTCAATTTTATCGAACCAACGTTTCGGGATCCAGGTCGGGGAGTTATGACAAATATAGAGCAACTGCGGGGCCCACACCATTTTAATGAGGTTTACCCTGCCCACCACCGATAACGGTAGTTTACACCAGATCTTACATTTATCCCTGAACTTAAGTAACAATGGCATAAGATTCAGTTTGGCATATTCCGTCACCTCGGGGGATATCTGCACCCCCAGATACTTAAAGGATGTAACCGTCTGGATCATGCTTGCACAAGGGGGTAAGGGAGCCGTTAGAGGGGACAAAGGCATCAGTACAGATTTGTCCCAGTTAATCTTAAAACCTGACAATGTACCAAATAGGGTAATCAGGTTCATGGTGGCCGTAAGGGAGCCCTGGGAGTCCCCCAGGTATATAAGCGTGTCATCAGCGTATAGCGATACCACATCCATTCCAGTGGGCCTGCAGAAACCCACAATATCCGGAGCCGATCTCATTCTGGCTGCAAGTGGTTCAAGCGCCATGGCAAAGAGCAGGGGCGACAGAGGGCACCCCTGTCTCGTGCCTCTATACAGCACGAATGGGTCGGAGAGCTCCGCATTAGCTCTGATTCTAGCCGTAGGCTTGGCATATAACAGTCGGACCCAGCTAATAAATGTGCTGCCCAGCCCCATCCGCTCCATCACTTTCCACAGATAAGGCCACTCAACACTATCAAAGGCCTTAGCCGCGTCCAGCGAGAGGATGGCCTGATTACCGGGGTTATCCACAGGGACCTGTAGGTTTAAGAATAAACGGCGAATATTTAGGGCAGTGGAACGTGAGGGAATAAATCCTGATTGATCCCTATGGATCAGTTTGTGTATTACCAGAGATAATCTCGTTGCCAAGACCCGAGCCAATAGTTTAACGTCTGTCGTGAGCAAGGAGATGGGCCTATATGCGTCCGGTGATGTTGCTACCTTACCCGGTTTCAGAAGTACAATTATGATTGCTTCATTCATAGAAGCAGGTAGGACCCCCGTCTCTAAGGCGTTGTTGAACACTTTTAAAAGGGTTGGCAAAAGAACCCCGGCATAACGCTTGTATACCTCGGATGGGAGACCATCCGCCCCCGGAGCTTTGTTATTATGAGAGTGTTCCAGTGCAGAAGCCAATTCCTCCTCCGTTAAGGGGGCGTTATCTCCCCATCACCGGGCTGCACCTTAGAGGAGTACAGGTCTGCATAAAAGGATCGAAATACCCGCAAGATCCCAGGGGTGTCCGAATGGGTCACTCCCTGCGAATCGCACAGTGAGTGAGTCATAGGCGCGGAACCCTGGGCCCTCGCCAGCAGAGCCAGCATATGGCCTGTCGATTCCCCCTCCTCAAAGTGTGTTTGTTGTAAGAAAAACCTTTTATTTTCTGCCAGTTGTAAAGTTACCTGTCTAGACATAGATTGCGCCCCCAACCAAGCCCTCTTAGTGTCCTCCAAGGGGTTGTCAACATAGGCCTGCTCCGACTCTCTAAGTGCTCTACCGACCTCCATTTCCCAAGCTTTAGTGTTCCGTTTTATATCAGTTATAGTAGTGATAAATTGTCCCCTAAGGAAGGCCTTAGCTGCATCCCAGACTACATCTATAGATGCCGAGCCTAAATTGTCCTGCAGGAAAAGTTTAAGGGCACTTGCAATGGGGTCAGGCTGCGGGAATAATGCAAGCCAAAAGGGGTTAAGCTTCCAACTCCTAGGTGCGAGGTCAGTAGACAGGGACATCTCAATCCACAAAGAGGAGTGGTCGGATACATGTCTAACCCCATAACCAGAATCTCTAATTAGGGGGAGGAGGGCAGAGTTTCCCAGTCCCATGTCTATTCTGGACAAGCTCCCAAACGCTGGAGAGCAACAGGAATATAAACGGGAGTGGGGGTGGGCTTTCCGCCAGACATCCACCAACCCAAGTTCAGCTAACAGAGCTGCAAAAGGAGTATCGCCATTAGGGCGTGAGGGGACTACCGGAGGAGTTGGAATCTTATCCCACAGGCCGTTGACATAGTTGTTAAAATCACCCATCGCCAACAGGGGTATGCCAGGGAACTGTGCCATGAACCCAGCTAGGCGCCTAAGAATCTCTGCCGAATACGGCGGCGGGATATAAACATTGGCAATAATGCATTGTATAGTAGCAAGCTTACACAGCAAAAAAATATACCTCCCCCCGGATCAATAACCTGTTGGGAGCAAGAGAAACGTGCATGCTGTCTAATTAGGATACTCACTCCTCTTGCATAGGCAGAGTATGTGGAATGGTATTGGTGGATATACAGTCTAGAACCCAGGCTAGGAGTACCAGCAGGAGCAAAATGTGTCTCCTGCAGACACACAATGTCAGCTTTCATATCTTTAAGGTGCCTAAGCACCGCCAGCCTCTTCACCGGACTGCTCAGCCCCCTAACATTCCAAGAAAGAAATCTAATCTTAGCCATCAGAGATACAAAACATAAGTGCAAGTAGGAGTAACCATAATAACAGTCGTAAACCACCAGGGAGGAAAAAGGCAATTAACACACATTTATCAGCGACTAGCGACTGGGAAGTCGCATCACCTGAGATGTCCCAAAACTGGAGAGAAAAAAGTCCGACAGGAGCTGTCGCAGCTAGGAAGAGGCACCCAGAGGGGTGCAGACAGGCCGGAAAATAGTCCTTGTCCGTTGCGATCCTGAGAGAGAAAAAATGAACCAAAAAGAAAAAGAAAAGAAAAACAGTTAAACAGCAAAAAACCGTAGCATCTCCTGTATTGAAGCCCATGGGGCTCACACACGGGAAAGATAGCAGAATAATAGGCCCCATCCGAAACTTGGGGGCTGGGGGAAGGCCATGGAAACACCCAGAGACGACTCTCCCAGATGACAAGTGGGGTTTCACATATGCAGGCATGTTGTAGTTCTAGTAGGGTTACAGTGGAACCACAAACCTCAGCCTTCTGCCGGTCTTGTAAAAGTGGAAGTCCAGTCAGCCTGTCTGAAAGTGCCGTTAGCGTGGAGGAGATCTTTGAAGTTTGGCGGCTTTGAGTGCGTTGTACTCCTGGTCAAGCCACTGTGCTGCCGCCGCGGGGCGATCAAAAAAGTGCGTTGAACCCAGGGCCGTAACTCTGAGCCTGGCTGGATATAGCATTCCATATTGAACGTTAAGGTCCCGAAGGCGTCTCTTAACTTCAAGAAATGTTGCACGCTTTTTCTGGAGCTCTGCTGAAAAATCCGGAAATAGTGAAATCCTGGAATTCTCAATCTCCATCTTGTCCGACAACCCCCGCGCTTTAGAAAGAATGGTGTCTCTGTCTCTATAGTTGAGGAGTTTAAACAAGAAGGGCCTGGGACGATTGCCCGGAGGTAGGGGGCAAGACGGCACCCGGTGGGCACGTTCCACTGCAAAAAGCGGTGACAAGGATTCTTTACCAAAGGTGGCAAGAAACCAATTTTCAATAAAGTCTACCGGGTTTTTACCCTCAACACGTTCCGGAATCCCCAAAGCGCGAATATTATTGCGTCTCATGCGATTTTCCATCTCATCAAGTCGCATAGCGTGCTGTTCAGTAAGATGGCAATTATATTTTAGATCCCTTTGCATGGGGGCCAGGTCATCCTCTACTGTGCTCAGTCTGCCTTCCAATGCAGCCGTTCTCTCCCTGAGCTTTTGCATGTCATGGCGGACAAACGTTATTTCAGCTTTAACCCCTTTAATGTCCTCAGAGAGGGCTGCAATAGAGTGATTACAGGAGGTGACAGCAGTGAATATGTCCCTTAGTGTAGGCTCATTTTCCAGCGCTGGGGAGGAGATGGTCTGTGTTTCAGGCCTAACACTGTCCCTGGGTGTACTCACTGTTTGCCATGCTGCAGACAATCCATCCTCATCCTCCAAGGGGACTGTGTCATCTGCCTCAGGAGAGCCTCCAGGGGTAGCTTGAGGAGAGGGCTGGCCCGCCAGGGCATCCTTGTATGATTTACCGCCATAGAGGAGCTTCTGTGCTGCTTCCTTGTATTGGTCTTTGGCTGCGCGCCGCGCGCCGGCGCCATCTTGGCCTGGGGGGTCCGTCAGCCCCTTCCCTCCAGTATGGCATCTGGACATCACAGCGGGGGTCCCGGGATGTACCGCGGTGGTCCGGGATGCTTCACCTAGCGTGGCAGGAGGTAGGGGCCCCGAAAACGGCGTTTCAGGGCAGACTGGAAGGATGGAATCACGGATGGCCGGCGGAGCTCAAGGTAAGCACGTCTTCCTACATCCGCCGCTAAGCCACGCCCCCTTCTCCTCCTATCTTGACTGAGTAATACTATTCCCCCGCAGCTGCTCCTCCCTTCTCCTCCTGTCTTGAATGAGTAATACTATTCCCCCACAGCTGCTCCTCCCTTCTCCTCCTGTCTTGACTGAGTGAGTAATACTATTCCCACACAGCTGCTCCTCCCTTCTCCTCCTGTCTTGACTGAGTAATACTATTCCCCCACAGCTGCTCCTCCCTTCTCCTCCTGTCTTGGCTGAGTAATACTATTTCCCTGCAGCTGCTGCTCCCTTCTTCTCCTATCTTGACTGAGTAACACTATTCCCCCACAGCTGCTCCCCCCCTCCTCTGATGCTGAAAAGATGAAACAGAAACCAGTTACCACAAGGTTATAGTGAGAGAGGAATAATAGCCCCTCCCATTGGAGTCCCTCTGCTTGGGAGCGAGAACAGACTGAACCATGTGAACCAAGAGCTTCTCACTAAAGGTATTTCAAAAAAGAAAAACACTCCTTATTCCTTTAGATTTTTGGTTTACACTTTGATTCTTTTTGCATAGTAACATACGATACTATACTAACATTGTAACTGAACACATCAGTGTCATACTATGGTAATATTTTCTTTGTACTGCTTACATAAAAATTATAAAAAAGAACTATAGTAAAAAAAAACAATTGAGGATGTGAATTGGATAATACTTAAAGCGGAACGTCAGTCATTTTTTTTCATCTTTCCATCTAGTAAATCTTCTGCCCTTATTGTTTTAACTTTGGATAGTAAAACTTTTTTTTATGCCAGTAAATTACCTTATACAGCCCACTTCCTGTTTCTTGTCTGGTCATTAACCTAATCTTATGACATCGTGCACAGCCCCCTCTCTCACTCTCCTGAGAGTTTGGAAGGGGGGATGAGTCATAAGAGGGCCAATGAAAGCTGCAGAGATGGAGGTGTGTGTCTCTATGTAAATCCAAGAAGTGAACAGGCAGCAGCTTCAGCTGCCCACAGCATCATATTTGGCAAGTACAGAATCACAGTATATATAAAATAATGAAAAAAAAAACACCTGGTGCGTAAAGCACAGTAAAACCCGTCATGGATTTTTTGACGGGCAGACCAACATGTTTGTAAAAATATAAATATATTTTATTATAACAACATGGTAAAATAGTACAAATCAACAATGAACATCACATAGGAATAATGCAATTATGAATATAATATCATTATACTTAATAACCAATATAACGGCCTTCTGTATGTCTGGCACATACTGCCCATAGATACTGGTGGGCTAGCTGTCGTACATACTGGGTTAGACACCTTACATGTTTCAGACTAATTATAGTCATTCTTTAAAGGTTTTATGTGAAATGGGTAGTAGTAGTGCTACAATATAAATATATCATATTAGTAACATAAAAATGCATATAGAGAAAAGGAAAATTGGAATGCAAAAAGTGCATTTGTGTATCTATATGTGGCATAAACAGATCATATGTAGGCAAATTCGAAAGCCGCAAAATGCCTTAAAGTCTATGGGACACAAACATAAACAAAATCCTCATTTTAGAGCTAATATGCAAGTTATTGTCATAAAAAGTGTTTGGGGATCTGGGTCCTGCCCCAGGTGACATGTATCAATGCAAAAAAAGTTTTAAAAACTGCAGTTTTTTGGGAACAGTGATTTTAATAATGCTTAAAGTGAAACAATAAAAATTAAATATTCCTTTAAATAGTGTGTTTGGGGTGTGTCTTTAGTATGCATGTAAAGTAGCCCATCTTTCCTGTGTTTATAAGAGTACCACAGCAAAATTAAATTTCTAAAGGAAAAAAATAAGTAATTTAAAACTGATCGTGGCTGTAATGTATCCTCGGGTCCTGGCAATATAGATAAGAATCGTTGAACAAAAACGTCTGGTATGGATATTAAGGGAAACCCCGCTGCAAAAGTAAAAAAAAATGGCGTAAGGGTCCCCCCAAAATCCATACCAGACCTTTATCCCAGCATGCAACCTGGCAGAAGAGAGAGTGCCCCCCCCCCCCCGAATCTACCAGGCCACATGCACTCAACATGGGGAGGATGCTTTGGGGGGTCGCATGTTGATGGGGACAAGGGCATCATCCCCACAAACCCTGCCCAGTGGTTGTGGGGCTCTGTTACATTACGCCAGAGGGGGGCGGGGTCACCTGTTTACGTCACCGGGTGGCCCTGCCCTCAGCTATATAACAGCTGTCATAACGAGAGGCTTCAGTTAGCGGGAGCCTCCCATGGAGGCAGAGTTTTTTCCGCTTTTTTTTTATTGGGTCATCGGACGCTGTGATTGAAGATAAATGGACATCACGGGACAGTTTTTTTTTTTTTAAATAAAGGACTTGTCCCAAATTGTCTCTTGTCATTTTCAAAATTTTTACACTTTTTTGGTGAATGTATAGGTGTACAATGTACCCTATACCCATTCACATGGGGGTGGGGCAGGATCTGGGGGTCCTCTTGTTAAAGGGGGCTTCCAGGTTCCGATAAGCTCCCCCTCAACAGACCTACACAACCACCAAGCAGGGGTTGTGGGGATGAGGCTCTTGTCCCCATCAACATGGGGACAAGGTGCTTTGGGGGCGAGTTTATTATGATGCTCATTTGTAGAGATAAGTAGATATAAAGAGTTGGTAATGTGATGTACAGGTATGCAGGGACATTTCGATTGTAATATAGTCATGAGCAGACAGCATGTCCCACATTATTAGAATGGAAGGGAGAGGTAGATAAAATAATGGAAGCTGAAAAATGGATATACAATCTAAAAGAACAACAGGAAAAACATAAAAATATGTGGGCAGGCTGGAAGCACTATTCCCGAGAAATAGAGTAAGAGTAGGCCATGACGGATTAAAAATTCAGATAATCTCACCTAAACCCCCCCATAGATCTCCAAGAGGAGAGGGGGAGGGGAGGGAGAGAACAATTAAGAAGTTGCTGAGTAAGCTCGTATCCCCCAAAGGTACACCGTAGAAAGGGGAGGGGGGAAGGGAAGGGAGAGGGAAGGAAAGGGAAAGAGGGAAATGAGAACCGAACCACAACCGTTAAAACTTTGTTGTTTTGTTGTTTTGTTGTACTGTTATTGTTTGTAGTATGTTTTAAGATAAATGGGAAGCGAAAAAGGGCAGGAAAGGGCCTGGGGAGGGGGGGGTGGGGAAGAGCGGAGATGACCATTTGTGGAGACATTAATATAAATGTTACAATCACAATTTTTTTTTTTTTTTTTTTTTTTTTCTTCTCTCTCGCACAAAGTATAAATAATGGACCAAAGGAAGGTCACAGAAAGAGAAAGGATAAACATAAAAATTTTCACCCTTTTTTTTTTTTTTTTTTCTCTCCGTTGCACAAAGTATAAATAATGCACCAAAGGAAGGTCACAGAAAGAGAAAGGATAAACATAAAAATTTCCACCCCCCCCCTTTTTTTTCTTTTTTTTTTTTTTTTTTTTTTTCTTTTTTCCCCTCTCACACGGAACATCTCCGCTCCAACAAACCCCCCCCCCTCTAGAGCCACCATATAATGTTATTATGGATATGTAAAGGAATGTATGTCTGTGAAGATACTGGGGTATATGTGTAAACCCCAAATGTTTTAAGATTGAAAGTAATGGTCTGATGTATTTGTTATAAGGAAAATAATAAAGAAGATTTAAAAGAAAAAAAAAAAAAATATAGTCATGAGCAAGGTACCTATAGATTAAATCTGTTTAATATTCAGTTACATATCTCATGATGGAAATCAAAAAAGTCTACCTCATAGTTCAGCATACCTTAGTCTCCACAGTCAGCTCCAGTACAACCTATTCCCAGATGTATGCTGTAGAAATGACCGCACACGAAGGAGCAGATATACCCAGCTGGAGGGCTTGATAATTCGGCAAGGAAGTGAACAGGCAGCAGCTTCAGCTGCCCACAGTTAAAATGGTTGCAACCAGACTTAGTGGATGAAGATTTCTACAGCATATTTAGCAAGTACAGAATCGCAGTATATATAGAATAATATGCAAAGTAGTTGGAAGGAAGCTTCAGAATGGCAAAGATGTCTGTATTACAAATTATGTGAGCAGACTGCAGTTCCACTTTAAGGAAGGTTTCATTCAAAGGTTTAATTGAAAGCAGCTTGAAATATATATGTAGCACTGACCCCCGAAGGAGCGGCTGGTTTTAATGGGCTTACCGTTACCTTCTTCACCTTGATTTACATCTAGGGATTTCCCATGGTAGATGCCCAGAAACTACAAAGATTGACGACTGATCCGCTTAAAGGGATTTTTATTTGCAGAACATGTAGTTAAACAACAGTCTCTCAGTATAGGATCAGGGGGTTTAGGCGAAAAGTCAAGGTACTCTTATGCCGCGTACACACGATCAAACAAGCGGGTGGAAAAGTCCAGCAAACTCAAGTCCGCCGGACAATCCCCCCGTGTGTAGCCTCCGGCATACTTTTTTGACCGGAAAGTACGGCGGACTTAGAATGTAGTTTTATGCCGCGTACACACGATCAAACAAGCGGGTGGAAAAGTCCGGCAAACTCAAGTCCGCCAAACAATCCCTCCGTGTGTAGCCTCCGGCATACCTTTTTGACCCGAAAGTACGGTGGAGTTAGAATGTAGTTTTACACTCCAATCTTCCCGCCGGACTCGCATTTCGGCGGACAATCCGGCCGTGTGTATGCCAGTCCGCCGTACTTTTGAAATGAACCGACTTTTCCCGGAGAAAAGTCCGCTCATTTCAAGCGGGTCTCCAGGTAGGCGGGGCCCGCGAAGGATACATCGCTGGCCCCGCCGCCTGGTATGGACTTAAAGGGGAACCCCAACGCCGAAAAAAATCGGCGTGGGGGTCCCCCCAAAGTCCACAACAGACCCTTGTCCGAGCACGCTACCCGGCCGGCCAGGAAAGGAGGGGCGAGCGAGCGCCCCCCCCCCCACTCCTGAGCCGCACCAGGCCGCGTGCCCTCAACATGGGGGGTGCCTTGGGGAAGGGGGGCCACGCGGCCCCCCCACCCCAAAGCACCTTGTCCCCGTGTTGATGAGGACAAGAGCCTCTTCCCGACAACCCTGGCCGTTGGTTGTCGGGGTCTGCGGGCGGGGGGCTTATCGGAATCCGGGAGCCCCCTTTAATAAGGGGGCCCCCGGATACCGTCCCCCCACCCTATGTGAATGAGTATGGGGTACAGTGTACCCATACCCATTCACCTGTAAAATAAAGTACAAAAAAAACCACAACACACAAGATAAAATAATTTATTGCACAGCTCCAGGGGTCTTCCGTCTTCGGGGGTCTTCTCGCCGGACTCCTCCGCTATCTTCTTATAGCTCTTTTACTAGCGGAGGAGCCCGGCATTCTTCTTCATTGCCGCGGCCTCTTCTTCCGACTTCGGGGGTCTTGTCCCCCTCTTCCGTTCTTCTGTCGCCGCCGCTGCCACCTTCCGTTCTTCTTCTTCTTCTTCTCCTGGAGATGTTGACTCGACATTCTCTCCGGCCGCAATGCCAGGGATGCGCTGCGCTGCGACTTATACAGGGACAAGGGGCGGTGTCACATGGGTTGATGTGACATCAACTCATGTGACACCGCCCCTTGTCCCTATATAAGTCGCAGCGCAGCGCGTCCCTGGCATTGCGGCCAGAGAGAACGTCGAGTCAACATCTCCAGGAGAAGAAGAAGAACGGAAGGCGGCGGCGGCGGCGACAGAAGACCGGGCCATCGCCTGTAAAAGAGCTATAAGAAGGCGCGGTGGCCCGGCAGAAGAACCGAAGAGGGGGACAAGACCCCCGAAGTCGGAAGAAGAGGCCGCGGCGACGAAGAAGAATGCCGGCTCCTCCGCTAGTAAAAGAGCTACAAGAAGATAGCGGAGGAGTCCGGCAAGAAGACCCCCGAAGACGGAAGACCCCTGGAGCTGTGCAATAAATTATTTTATCTTGTGTGTTGTGGTTTTTTTTGTACTTTATTTAACAGGTGAATGGGTAGGGGTACATTGTACCCCATACTCATTCACATAGGGTGGGGGGCTGGTATCCGGGGGCCCCCTTATTAAAGGGGGTTCCCGGATTCCGATAAGCCCCCCCGCCCGCAGACCCCGACAACCAACGGCCAGGGTTGTCGGGAAGAGGCCCTTGTCCTCATCAACATGGGGGAAAGTCCGCCAGACTAAGTACGTCAGACAGACGGCTACGTGTGTACGCGGCTTTAGTGTCAAAGCCAGTAATAAGAGAACTTTATTACTTTGAAAAAAATCCAGAGAATAGCCATTCACAGCTGGATCTTCACCCTAGTTGGATAGTCCTTCTCTCACCAGGCCTAGCAGCCAACAAGGTGCTTGAGTCAGGAACAAGTCTCTGCCACAGACTTTGTTGTAGAACATGTAGGAATAAGTCTCTGCCACAGACTTTTGTTGTAGAACATGTACAGGAAACTAGAAAACTTATAGAACACTTGTGTGGTAACAGTATCTTGCAGCCAGTCCGGCGACACCACACGAGATCGGATTCACTTAGGACCCTCAGCTTTACCAGGCTCTTGCTAAGAAGCCAACCCTTGCGGGTCCTTCTTCTGAAGAGTCCTCCCCTGGATAACTACGAAATCGCTGGGCCGCTCCACAACCTGAGACGGCACCGGACCTTGCTTTAGTTTCCTTGCCTTGGGCTAGCCAACCCCAAGACATAAAGTTGGGTGGATCTGCACCCCAGGCCATTGGCGTTCTGGGGACTGGTCAGGAGGACCAGGACCATGGAGTCAGAACATACTTCTGTACCGTAAACCTGAAACACGTGACATCCGAGTCCCAAGTACCCTCTCCCTGAAAGCACAGCAAGAGTGACACTCCCACTGAGCTGACTCCGAGAGAAAGTAACCCTAAAGCACCCAACCAGGCTGTGTTTCCATGCCTGCCGAAAGAGACTGTGCTCCCTAAGGCCAGGCCGAACACCCTATACTCTAGTCAGACTGATGCTGAGGTCAATTTGGAGTAATTACCCAAACCAAACTTTAGGTGTAACGTTAAATTTCAAAAACACATAGCGCATGCTCTTCAGGAGCCGGCGCTACACATATAAGAATGTTTGTGCTAGTGCTGAAATGATAAGTTTGGTTTTAAATTAAAAGTCGTGTGCGGCTTTGTGTAATACTGTTTGTGCTGCATGGGAGGAGTGTGCATCTATGAGCTAGAGAAAGGGATATTGATGGTCATCTGAGCAGCTTCACAGCAATAATGAGTAATATATTAACCCTACCTATTTCAGCACTGTGAAGTACAAAACACACTCCTCCTATAGGTAATCAAAATAAGGGACATTGGCGCTGCTTATGAGTATATAAATAACATGTGTGTTAACCAACCGTGATGATTTAAAAAATGTGTCGAGGTCACCTGTGCTGGATGTGGATGCCACACACAACAGACTGGCACTGCAGCCATGACGTGATACAGTCCTAGCAAAAAGAAAAAAAAAAACTGCCACTCTGTGCTACCAGCTTTACATCTATACATTAAATATACCAGTGCCCATTTTTGATTTCATGTGGATACCTCATTGCACAAACCATGTTACGGAGCAGGAGTGTATACCGTTTCCCGGGACACCAGGATTGGAGACCTATTTGGCTACATGCTCTTTACCCCTGCAGGGGTAGTGGCTTCTGGTAAGTGCATTTACCTAAGGGGGAGCACGAGAAGTGACTTCATTTTTCTGCACAGACGTTAACATAAAGTTGCATCACCTAGAAATCAACACAAGTCCCTTTTATGGGAATATGAACACTTGATGTTGAGAGATTTCTTTTCTATATGTATTTTTATTAACGGACTTAATGCTATCACTGTTACATACTTGCTTTATTTTTTTCAATTGATTTGGATGTTTACATATGTTTCTAAACAGTATACTTCCGTACTTTGCTATATAGGTTTTCTTGCTATACCAATAACACCTGGCAATTAGCAATAGTCACATTGTGGTAATATGTATATCTGATGTGGATTGATTTTTTTTTATTATACACTTGTTTGGAAGTAGGATGGAAAAGGATCTGGGGGTCCTAGTAGATGACAGGCTCAGCAATGGCATGCAATGCCAAGCTGCTGCTAACAAAGCAAACATAATATTGGCATGCATTAAAAAGGTGATTAATTCCAGAGCTAAAACAATAATTTTCCCGCTCTATAAGACTGTGGTCCGACAGCACCTAGAGTATGCTGTCCAGTTCTGGGCACCAGTCCTCGGGAAGGATGTACTGGAAATGGAGTGAGTACAAAGAAGGGCAACAAAGGTAATAAAGGGTCTGGAGGATATTAGTTATGAGGGAAGGTTGCGAACACTGAACTTATCCTCTCTGGAGAAGAGACGCTTGAGAGGGGATATGATTCAAATTTATAAATACCGTACTGATGACCCCACAATATGGGATAAAACTTTTTCACAGAAGAAAGTTTAACAAGATATGTGGCTACTCATTATTATTAGAAGAAAAGTTTAACCTTACACTATGTAGAGGGTTCTTTACTGTAAGAGCGGCAAGGATGTGGAATTCCCTTCCACAGGCAGTGGTCTCAGTGGGGGACATTGATAGTTTCAAGAAACTATTAGATAAGCACCTGAACGACCGCAACATACAGGGATATACAATGTAATACTGACATATAATCACACACATAGGTATGACTTGATGGACTTGTGTCTTTTTTCAACCTCACCTACTATGTAAATGCTCAATCACACTTTTTGGGATTTATACATTTATTTTTCCTGTCCCAAACAGACAAACACATTTATGTGTATATATATATATATTTTTTTTTTTTTTTTTTAATCATCACGGCTGGTTAACACATATGTCATTTATATACTCAGTATAAGCAGCACCAACATCCCTTATTTTGATATTTTGATTACCTATTCTTTGGACACCACTAGTGGAATCTTTGTTCAGGGAGGCTGCAGCTTTATTCATTCCTATGTGCAGAATTGTTAGTTTAATACACTCCTACTTTACTATGGAGAATCTAATGAGCTGATGTTCATGTGCTCTCAGACAATGCTGCACCTTTTTAAGTTAGCATTGTACCTAGTTCTCCTTGTGAACTACAAAACACATTGTCTTATGTTTTAGATGTGGGGGGGGGAGCTCTGTAGTTATAATATGCTTTTTTTATTACTTAGGCTCACAACGCTGCTCCTTCATAAATACATCACAGTGCATGAGCATTGTTACCCTAGGAAGTGCGGTACTGGCTGGATTACCACGTAATAATAAAGAATCTAGAGAGATAAGAGAGATAAGAAATAGTTTTTTTTTTTTTTTTTATAGTTTTTGGAAATGATGTTTGGGAACACATAACAAACATACAGCGGAGGGTTTTTAAATGTGACTGCATAAAGGGAAATATATTATAAAGCTACATCATTTGCACCAGCTGAACTAAAAAAATCATATCCTGCATTCCACATACATCCTGCAAACTCAACCATACAGTACATAAACCAAATTATCCCTCTCCAAGCCAAACACAACTTGCATACTCACCACAGCCCTGCACCCCCTGCAAAAAATGAATACAGTATTTATCATATACTGTATATTTTACATTGGTGCAAACCCCAATATTTGATTCAATACACACACTTTGTTATAAATAAATAATTATCCTTTATATTATTAACACATAAAGTTAAATTTCCTTAACACACCTTTTTTTACTATTCATCTAAAATGTATTTCTCTGTTAGTAGAAAGTTTGCTAGCCAGATTTAGTAAAATACTGTGTATATATTATATCACATTATACTAGAAAGCCTGTGCATGTTTTGTACCTGTGTAGACATAAAATATGTAGGGACATATTGATCTTACTGAAGGATTGTAGAGAGCATGTGGTTTTTAATCAGCTTGGTGAATCTTTTTGGCCCAAAGGCGGTTTAGCTGCTGTCTCCCTAAAGAATGACAGACATGGAAATGTAGTCCACCTAAAACTACAATGGCAAATTCAATTTCACTGATCATAAAATTATATGTCCTCTTTCAACATTTTCCTTTTTTCCATTTTATCCAGTTGAGAAGATTTCACAAGGTCTGCAATCCATCTCTCTTCCTTTGTGCTTTGAGCTGCTCTTGGCATTTTTCTCCAGCTAGGAAATTGGATGACATTGTACTTTGGGTCGCTGGTCAGAAGTATGATGGAGCTGTGATCTATAAGATGCTACTGCTGTCTAAAAGCTAAAACTGCAAAGAGGAATGAGTATTTCAAAACAATCATTAAATGTTTGGTAAAGTATGTTGCTTTGAAGATCAATTTCTCTTCATCTTGTATTACTATTGATACATGCAGTAATTGCAGTTTGACTTATGGAAAAATCTGAATATGAAGTCTTAATTATATTTGTTTAGGCTAACTTATGGTACTGTGGAGTATTAAAGTGGTTGTTAACCCACTAAGTAAAATGTACACCGTCTTCTGTTTATTAATGTAATCTGCTCCTGTATCTGTGCCTTATAAAAAAAAAAGTATTTGCCCCTTTTCTGATTTTTTATTATCTTTGTATATTTGTCACACTAGGATTTTCTGGTAGAGCTCAGAATTCATGGTTCCATCAATTATGGTAGGTCGTCCAGGTCCTGAAGCTGCAAAGCAGCCCCAGACCATCAAGCTACCACCACTATGTCTGATTCTTGGTATAATGTTCTTGTTATGAAATGCTGTATTAGATTTATGCCAGATGTAATGGGATGCATACCTTCCAAAAAGTTAGATTTTTGTCTCATCAGTCCACAGAATATTTGCCTAAATGTCTAGGGGATAATCAAGTTTTTTGGGTAAATGTGAGATGAGCCTTTGTGTTCTTTTTGGTCAGCAGTGGCTTTGGCCTTGGAACTCTCCCATGGATGCCAATTTTGCCCAGTCTCTTTCTTATTGTTGAATCATGAACACTGATCTTACCAGAGGCCTGCAGTTCTTTGGATGTTGTTCTGGATTCTTTCATGACCTCCTGGATGAGGGATCGGCATGCTCTTGGAGCAAATTTTGTAGGCCGACAACTCCTGGGAAGGTTCACCACTGTTCCAAGTTGTCTCCATTTGTGAATAGTGGCTCTCCCCATGGTTCAGTGGGTTCCAAAGCCTTAGAAATGGCTTTGAAACCCTTCCTAGACCAATACATGTACATTACTTTGTTTCTAATCTGTGATGTGTGGCTTTTTGTGATCTGTTAGTTTGCTTCACTTTTGTCTGACAGCTTCTATTTATGTGATTTCTTGATTCAACAGGTCTGATAGTAAACAGGCCTGGGTGTGGCGAGGAAAATTTAACTCAGCTTTCCAAAAAAAATCCCAGGTCATTTATGATTCAGCATGGACTTTTTCACATATTGCCAGACAGGTTTAAACAGTTTTTTTTCCCTTAAAAAATGAAATAATAATTTAAAAACTGCATCTTGGAATTACTTGGGTTATCTTTTGTGTAATATTAAAATTAGTTTTATGATCTGAATCATTTAAGTTTGAGAAATATGCAAAAAAATAATTAGGAAGGGAGTAAATACTTTTTCACAGCACTATATATACCGATTGGCACTCATGCGACCCGCCGGCTCTCTCCTTACTCGGACTGACAGCTGCAGCGAGCGTGGCTGAGGATCCCCCGCTGACATCAGTCAGGAGGAGAGAGGAGGTGGGTCACATGAGCACTGGTAGACACTCTGAAAACAGGTATATAGCTGAATTTTTTTATAAGGCACAGACACAGGAGCAGATTACATTAATAAACAGAGAGGATGGTGTAAAAATTGAACAGTAATTTCAGCAGCAGGAGGGGAGGGGACGGGCACAGACACTGAATTGACAGCCAGGAAGGGGAAGGGGAAGGGGGAGAAGACGGAGGAGAGTACAGAGGAGGACAGAGAAGATAGCGGATGATGGAGGCACATAAACTGACCATGTTGTCAGGGCTCAGCATCCATGATATACCGTGGTCCGTTTACAAAGCAGAGGGAAGAACCAGGCAGGATCAGCCAGGCATTTTAGGTTTTACAGGGGACCAAATGACACAGCACAAGCACTGTGCTGAATAACATGCTTTAGAGGAACTGGATTTTTTTTTTTAGATTAACCATTTCGCACCCGCTCTATAGCCAAAAGATGGCTACAGAGGGGATGCTAACTGCCAGGAGGCTGTCCCTGGACGTCCTCCTGTTTACTTCCCCAATGCACACCGGCACGGGCACGCATCAGGGAAGTTCTGTGTTGGCCGTGTCCCATGGACACAGCCAATCACAGATTGTGCTAAATAGCCAATCACAGCGGCCATTTAGCACTCGATCGGCCTGTCCAATGAGCGGTGATCTCATATGTAAACATATGAGATCATCTCTCATCGCCGGCTCCCCTCCTCACACACAGACAGCGCGTGAGGAGGGAGAGCTTCCGTGCTGCAGCTGCAGCGTCAGTGACAGTACACGCACAGTAAAACACACACACACACACACAAACACACAGTAAAAAACACACACAGTGAAACACACACACATGCCCACCTGTCCCCAGTGCCACCTATCAGTGGCATCTGTTCCCTGTGCCATCTATCAGTGCCATCGGTCCCCAGTGCCACCTATCAGTGCCATCTGTCCCCAGTGCCACCTGTCCATGCCATGTGTCCCCAGTGCCACCTATCAATGCCACCTGTCCCCAGTGCCATCTAACAGTGTCATCTGTCCCCAGTACCACCTGTCCCCAGTGCCACCTATCCATGCCACCTGTCCCCAGTGCCACGTGCCACCTGTCCCCAGTGCACCTGTTCCTAGTGCCACATGTCCCCAGTGCCACCTGTCCCTAGTGCCATGTGTCCCCAGTGCCACCTGTCAGTGTCACGTGTCATCAGTGCCACCTGTCAGTGTCACATATTGGTGTCCTCTGTCATCAGTGTCACGTGTCATCAGTGCCACGTATTGGTGCCATCTGTCATCAGTGTCAGGTGTCCTCGGTGTCACGTATTAGTGCCATCTGTCATCAGTGCCACGTATTAGTGCCATCTGTCATCAGTGTCACATCAGTGTCACGTACCATCTGTGCCACGTATCAGTGCCATCTGCCATCAGTGCCACGTCAGTGTCACGTGTCATTGTCCTGGTGCTCCAGGGCCTTCAAAAGTGTAATAGGTAGTCAACAAGTTAGATGTGTAATTTATGCTCCTAGAACACGTAACGGTGCTCCCTGCATGTTGGGCCTCTCTAAGTGGTCAGGCTGTGAAAAAGTCCCACACATGTGGTATTGTAATACTCAGGAGGAGTAGCAGAATGTATTTTGGGGCATTATTTGTGGTATACACAGGCCATGTGAGAGAAATAACCTATTACAATGACAATTTTGTGTGGAAAAAAAAATAAAAAACAAAAAAATCTTCATTTTGCAAAGAATTGTGGGAAAAAAATGACAACACCAAAAACCTCCCCATTCCTCTTACTAAATACCTTGGAATGTCTACATTCTAAAAAGGGGTCATTTGGGGGGTATTTGTACTTTCCTGGCTTGTTCGGGTCACAAGAAATAAGATAGGCCACGAGTACATCAGATGTGATACATTTTTTATGATTCGCACCACAGCTTGTGGACTCTAACTTTCACAAAGTCCAAATAATATCCACTAATTTGGGTTATTTTTAACAAAGATATATAGCAGTATAAATTGTGGCCAAAATTTATGAAGAAAAACTAATAATTTGCATAATTTTATCACAGAAACAAAGAAAAATGCATTTTTTTTCAAAATTTTTGTTTTTTTTCATTTATAGTGCAAAAAATAAAAACCCAGAGGTGATCAAATACCACCAAAAGAAAGCTCTATTTGTGGGGAAAAAAGGACAAAAAATTCATTTGGGTACAGTGTTGCAAGACTGAGTGATTGTCATTCAAAATGTGAAAGCTGAAAATTGGTCTGGGCAGGAGGGGTGTTTAAGTGCCCAGTAGGCAATTGGTTAACAAACACTTTGAGCTAGGATTTCAGGACACTGTCGATAATTGTCACTCACATTGACTGAACACAATCTCAAGGGTATAGGTGCAACAACATACACTCTTATTTACTGATTGACATTATGGGAACACAATTAGCTTGTATGCAGCCACCCATCACAAGACACACCATAAATACAGTTGTGCTCATAAGTTTACATACCCCGGCAGAATTCATGATTTCTTGGCCATTTTTCAGAGAATATGAATGATAACACAAAAACTTTTCTTTCACTCATGGTTAGTGTTTGCCTGGAGCCATGTATTATCAATCAACTGTGTTTACTCCAGTTATTAATATTGTGTATTGCCCCCTTTAACATCAATGACAGCTTGAGTCTTTTGTGGTATTTGTGGATGAGGCTTTTAGAATTCTCAGATGGTAAAGCTGCCATTCCTCTTGGCAAAAAGCCTCCAGTTCCTGTAAATTCGGGGCTGTCTTGTATGAACTTCACGTTTTGAGATCTCCCCAGAGTGGCTCAATGATATTGAGTTCAGGAGACTAAGATGGCCACTACAGAACCTTAATTTTATTCTGCTGTAGCCAATGACAGGTTGACTTAGCCTTGTGTTTTGGATCATTGCCAAACACTCAGTCAAACACTAACCATAAGTGAAAGAGCACAACTGTAAATCACCCAAAGGTAACGTGGGATATTTCATCCACTTTCTTAAAATCCTGACACTTTATAAAACTCTGGTTCGGCCGCATGTGGAGTATTCCAATCCAGTTCTGGTCACCAATCCTCAGAAGGTAAGTTCTGAAGCTGAGAGAGTCCAGAGAAGGGCAAATAAATTAATATGAGTGACTGGAGGACTATAATTATGAGGAATGACTACAAGCCCTACATGTATTCTCCCTGGAGAGGAGATATTATAGCACTGTACAAATATTCCAACTGTGATCCCAGCATAAGTATGAAACTTTTCAGTCCCAGGAATGTAAGAAGACACGGGGCTACATGATGAGACTGGAATAGAAGCGGTTTAAACTTAAGCTGCCTAGGGGGTTTTTCACTGTCAGGGCGGTAGGGATGTGAAACTCTCTTCCACAATTGGTGGTGTTGGCAGGAAGTATGGATAGTTTTAAAAGACTCTTAGACATGCATCTTAACAAAAACAATATATGGGGAATTATTTTCTACACGCACACATGCACCAACATAGGCTGAACTGGATGGACTGTTGTCTTTAACCTTACCAACTATGTACTGTAACTGTGAAAAGGTCCTATTCTTTTTTTTAGCAAAATTGAATAACTTTCCAATGTTCATATATTTTTATATCACATATTAATTCATGTCCAAACATAGAAAAGTAAAACCATATAAAAATAAGTATAGCCTCTGGGGAGGATTTACTTGCAAATAGTAGGTTTTCGTGTTCAATACTGCTTGCTTCTTGTGCTAGTTACAGTGTACCATGCTTCAGTTAAATTAGTTATTCTGAATAAATATGTATTGAAATTATGTGCATGTTCATTAAGAGAGTAATTTTGTCAGTAGGTGCTGATTGGTGTAATTTTGTGCATGTGGATTGTAGGTTATTTCTTTTTTTGTTTATGTAAGTATTTGGAATATATGTTAATGATGCAAACCTGGGTAGAGAAGGGAACACGGAATGTAAAATCTCTGACACTTGTTAAATGAAATAGCATTAAAAAGCCCACTGCAAAGTAAAAATTGCCATTCAAATTAGGAAGTATTGAGGTATTCGCACAATGGACATAACAATAAGTGCTTAATGTCCATATAAAATGTCTTTAGCTCATTAACTCTTTAGGTTAGCCGTAACTATTAGGCTACTTTCACACTGGGTTGTTGGGGGCAATAGCAGTAAAGCACTGCTATTTTTAGCAGCGCTTGACCATCATTTTTTGCGGCCCTTTTCGCCCACTAGCTGAGCGCTTTTAACCCCCGCTAATGGTTGAAAAAGGATTAAAAGCCCTGCTGCAGCTGCTGTTTGCCAGCATTTCAGCAGTGCTGCCCATTGATTTCAATGGGCAGGGGTGCTTTAGGAGTGGTGTATACATCGTTCCTACAGCGCCTCAAAGATGCTGCTTGCAGGACTTTTTTTAGCGTCCTGCCAATGCACCGCTTCAGTGTGAAAGCACTTGGGCTTTCACACTGGAGTGAGAGGAAAGGCTCTTTACAGGCACTATTTCTAGCGCTATAGCACCTGTAAAACACCTCAGTGTGAAAGCAGCCTTAAGACAGACCAGTAAGAGGCTGTGAACAAGCTGTAACAACACAGTAGCAGCCCTGGCTCATTTTTACTTTTTACAGGCGGCTTTCCTCTTTTAAGTAGAAATTATCTGGGTAGATTTGAATCTACCTAAACATAACTGCCTGTCAACTTAGAAATCCAATAAAGTATATAGTGATCCTGCGCAAAGGTATGTATATATGAACCTCAAATATAAATAATATAGTGGTTATAAAAGGCACAGAAAGTATCGATGTACAAGATATGTCCATAAATAATTAAACTGAATGTCAGAAAAAATATTAAATGTACTTAATAAAATATAATTCATTAAAATAAAGAGCCTTTTAAGATGGTATATAAAAAGAACTGGACTTCCGCAAGTAAAAGAGAATATTTCATCAAAGATGCAATCCAACACTGAGCTCTCAGAACTCTCACCTCCACTCCTTTGTCATAACAGCATCTCTAGATAACTCTCCTGCTTGTCTCAATATCCACCACCAGGGGGCCTTCCGTTCCTGTAATTTCACGACTTAATAATGTGGACACACGTATGTCTAAGGTGATCTCCTTCTCCTTTTCGCTCTATACCACCAGGGGGCCTTCCATCCCTGAAGCTGGTTTAATGGACGCCAAGCCACCACGTCCACTTCCACAATAACGTGAAACTGGAGCTCGGGGACCGATCCCTGCGGCCTCCCACCCCAAAGCACCTTGTCCCTATGTTGATGAGGACAAGGGCCTCTTCCCGACAACCCTGGCCGTTGGTTGTCGGGGTCTGCGGGCGAGGGGCTTATCAGATCCGGGAACCCCCTTTAATAAGGGTTCCCCCAGATACCGGCCCCCACCCTATGTGAATGAGTATGGGGTACAATGTACCCCTACCCATTCACCTGGTAAAAAAAAAATGTAAATAAAACATAACACAAGGTTTTAAAATAATTTATTGCACAGCACCGGGGGTCTTCTTCTGTCTTGGGGGTCTTCTCGCCAGACTCCTCCGCTATCTTCTGCTCTTTTGCTAGCTCTTTTACTAGCGGAGGAGCCCGGCTTTCTTCTTCGTCGCCATCCGGGGATCTTCTTCCGACTTCGGGGGTCTTGTCCCCCTCTTCGGTTCTTCTTGCCGGGCTTCCGCTCCTTCTTCCAGCTCTTTTTTACTAGCGGTGGCCCGGTCTTCTGCCGTCGTTGACATCGCCGCTGCCGTCTTCTCTTTTCTTCTTCTCGTCAACATCTCAAGGAAGAAGAGGAAGAAGAAGAGAAGAAGAAAAGAGAAAGCGGTGGCGGCGACGACACAGAACAGAAGACCGGGCCACCGCTAGTAAAAGAGCTGAAAGAAGAAGCAGAGGCCAGGTAAGAAGAACTGAAGAGGGGGACAAGACCCCCGAAGTCGAAAGAAGAGGCGGTGGCAACAGAAGACCGGGCCACCGCTAGTAAAAGGGCTATAGGAAGATAGCGGAGGGCCGGCAAGAAGAACCGACGAGGGGAACAAGACCCCCGAAGAGGGGGACAAGGCCCCCGAAGTCGGAAGAAGACCCCCGGACAGCAAAGAAGAAGAAAGCTGGGCTCCTCCGTTAGAAAAAGAGCTAGCAAAAGAGCAGAGGATAGCAGGGGAGTCTGACGAGAAGACCCCCCCAAGACGGAAGAAGACCCCGGAGCTGTGCAATAAATTATTTCAACACCTTGTGCTGTGTTTTATTTACATGTTTTTCACCAGGTGAATGGGTAGGGGTACATTGTACCCCATACTCATTCATATAGGGTGGGGGGCCGGAATCTGGGGGCCCCTTTATTAAAGGGGGCTCCCGGATTCTGATAACCCCCCCTCCTGCAGACCCTGACAACCAACGGCCAGGGTTGTCAGGAAGAGGCTCTTGTCCTCATCAACATGGGGACAAGGTGCTTTGGGGTGAGCGGCCCTGACCAGCTGGGTTGCGTGCTCGGATAAGGGTCCTATATGGACCTTGGGGGGAGACCCCATGCTGTTTTTTCGGCGTAGGGCTTCCCCTTAAAGTCCATACAAGGTGACGGGGCCAGCGATGTGTCAATCTCGCTGCCGAAGTTGCCGACATTGACTTCCTTCGCTAGTCCCGTCTACCTGGAGCTGCGTTCAAAATGAACTGACTTTTCTCCGTGTGCGGGAAAGTCCTGCGGACTAGCACACAGATGGCTGGATTGTCCGCCAGACTCGCAGTCCGGCGGACAATTTTTGAGTCAAAACTACTTTCTAAGTCCGCCGGACTTTTGGGGAAAAAAAGTGTCTGCCGGAGCCCACACACGGGCGGATTGTCCGGCGGACAGTCTGATCATGTGTACGCAGCATTAGACATACGTGTGTCCACATTATTAAGTTGTGAAATTACAGGAACGGAAGGCCCCCTGGTGGTGGATATTGAGACAAGCAGGAGAGTTATCTAAGAGAGATGCTGTTATGACAAAGGAGTGGAGGTGAGAGTTCTGAGAGCTCAGTGTTGGATTGCATCTTTGATGAAATATTCTCTTTTACTTGCGGAAGTCCAGTTCTTTTTATATACCATCCTAAGAGACTCTTTATTTTAATTAATTATATTTTATTAAGTACATTTAATATTTTTTCTGACATTCAGTTTAATTATTTATGGACATATCTCGTACATCCATCAATACTTTCTGTGCCTTTTATAACCACTATATTATTTATAATCACTATATTATTTATATTTGAGGTTCATATATACATACTTTTGCGCAGGATCACTATATACTTTATTGGATTTAGTGTTATGTGAACGCTATTAGACCCTGCTGCAGGTTCCTAGCACTTTATCTTTACACGTGTATAGTTTTTTGATATTTATTAATTCATTTATAACCTTGTTGGGATACTTTATTTGTAGTGCATGGATGCACTACTTACAAATACTTTAGCGATCTATTGCCTGCACTGAGATTTGTGAGAAATAATTTGCACTATTTATTCATTTTAGGGTTTACTTTTAGATACACTTGTTATATTATTGATTTACAATACAGGACAGCCTTGTCTATTTATAGTAGCGCGAAGGCCATTATTGCCATTTCAACTTAGAAATCTACCCTTCATCTTGTATAACCCCCTGCTTCCCCTTGCAGTTGCAATCTATTGGGTATCTGAATACAACTGATGTACTGGCATATAAAATAAGCTTTGTTTGGCCAGGCCCATTCCTTGCTGGTGGCTTTTTGGGGTTTTAAAATATCACTGACCACCATCGATTGTGGGATTATTTTTTGGACAATTTAAAGTGCTACCAATCACCAATGATTGTGGGATTGTTTTGGTGGTGGAATAAAGAGTTTTGAGTTCCTCCATACCATCTACCCATTGTGCATAAATGCAATTTCAGTCCAATTCAATTTCATCCTCCAGGGACCTTTCTTCCTCTAAGAAAATTCTGGCACTTTGCTTGAGTAAGCTACTTTTCAAGGATAAGCTTACCTTAAACACTAACTTAACTTTTGTTGAAAAAACATCACCTCTGATTGATCAATTTACAATGCAAGGATTTTAACAAACTTTGTTGCACGTTCCTACTCTGAAAGTGAAGCTGTTTGTTCTTTGAACTGATTATGAATGGGAGTTGCTGCTTCTTTACAATCAGCTGGTGCATCCTTCATGTTCTAACTAGACTAGCTTCATTG
The DNA here is from genome assembly GCF_037356315.1 of Lithobates pipiens. Classification (NCBI taxonomy): domain Eukaryota; kingdom Metazoa; phylum Chordata; class Amphibia; order Anura; family Ranidae; genus Lithobates; species Lithobates pipiens. The sequence continues at coordinate 229,968,000 of NW_027507748.1, forward strand.
TCTGAATTATTTTGGATGTATTTAAGACTGGAGGAATAGCTCCTGAAAACTAAACTTCCTATTGCAGAGAATGCCTAAAATTTGATTTGCATCTTAGTGTGAACTTTTGGGAAAATCAGTGAAACATTGTACAAAATACATCAAGGTTACCTATTGCACTGAATTTTACACTAAATTACAGCAGCTGTAAACTGAAAAAGAATTGTAATTTTAATAGCATTTAATAACAATATGGCTTGTGCAGCAACTGTATAGGTTATATTCCTTTTTTACTTGCTTTATTTTTTACAAAGAAAGTGGAGTAACCCTTCAAGTGCTCTGTAAGCCATAGACATAATTTTTTTTTTTTTTTTGAAAAAACACTCTTATAGGAAGAAATCAGAACTAATTCTGCAAGTCATTTTTAGCACCAACGTCACACCATGAGAGCTATGCGGAGCTTTGGGAGAGAGAAGTCATAGGGGACAGAGAATGCAAGTACCAAATTCATTTCAGAAAACTGCATGGTTGATTGAATCAGAAAGGTAATTTTAATAACAGTAAATAACAATATGGCTTGTGGAGCAATTGTAATATGCAGTATAGTTGTCAGGGCTGGCTTAGCCCTTCCTTCTCTGGGCTGGCTGCTCAGCTGTTGGCTAATTGCCAGCTCTCTTCTCTCTCCAGAGTTACCAGCTGTTCCTATTGATGCTCGCCTGACCTGCCTACTTAAAGCCTTCCAGCTCACTTCAGCTCTGCCTTCGTCTTGGTCACATCACTAGAAACCATCTCCTGTGGTTTGTTTGAAGACTGGCTTGCTGACATCCCTTCTGGCTCCTTATTCTGCTTGCTGTTGCTCTACTTGGATCCCTGACTTCTGGCCTGGCTGACTACCCGATCTGGTTACTGGACTCTGGCTATGCTTGACTATGCTTTTTCTATTTACCTTTTTATTTTTATTAATAAATAAGTGTGATTTAATTGTACTTCTGTCTCAGTCTGATTCATGGTTTTTGACAATATGCTGAAATCTTTTTTGTTTATTTGCTATATTTTTTCCAAAAAAGTGCTGTTATGCTTTAAGCACTTTCCTTCCTATGGTGTCAACTTCACAAATAATATTTTACTCAGGGGGTATCTGTAATATTCTGGTATTTTATTTGATATATTTTAGAACATAATGCAAAAAAATCAACATTTTGAATCTTTTTTTATGGCAAAAAACAAAACAAAACACAGAGTCTTTATTGCATAACACAAAAATAAAGTTTCTATCTGTCTCATAAATGATATTAAATTCATCTCTTTACAGTTTTGCATAACCAAGTAATTGTCAGTTAAATTATCACAGCTTTGAAAACTAAACTGAAAAATGACTTGGAAAGGAAGGGTTTGTAACATGTTGGCTTTGAAATGATTAATAAGTGGACCTTGCTTTTTAGGTGCAAGGTCTGCATTTTCTGTAGCTCTCTCAAACAATGCTACAACTCTCAGTCAATTTTGTATTGGCAGTGGACTAATTACTGTAACAAGGTATCAGTGAGCTGTGGTACGCCTGCTCTAAGAAGAACCAGTAGATCAGATACACATTTCAGGATCACACAATGCTGTTATCACACAATTTTATTTCCAAAAAATAGCACAGAACATTGTATCTTAGATTAGTTTTTTTTTCTAAATACTGCAAGGCTAAATGTTTGAAAACTTGTAACAAAAAATCAATGTGCAACAGTATATGAACAGTAAATATCAGATTTTATACATTCTTTTTTCATTTTTTTCATTTTATGCAATGATGTTTGGATGAATCATGCACCATGCCCTTTGGCTAAAAGGGAATACTTTGGTTATCTGGTGAGAAATTATTTACAGTAACATTAACTGTTGTGACAGTCTGTAACAGATTATATACAGACACATTATTTGATATGACAGGCAGTGAGAGATTACATAAAAGGATATAGTAATCAGTATAACAGCCAGTGCCGGATGATACGGAGTCGCATTAGTTAGCATGATAGTCATTGAGAAATTATGTACAGTGACAGCTGTTGTGACAATCAGCATGAGATTAAATGCAGTGATGGTGTAAAAGTTGATATCTTTCAATTAGCCCCAGTGTGTAGGTGTAAAGTTGGTTAAAGTGTTTCCAAAGTTAAAACATTTTTTACTTTAATGCATTCCCTGCAATAAGGTAAAAAGTGTTTTAGCATTTGCTGTGTGCCCCCCCCCCCCCCCCCATCCATTACTTTCCTGAGTCCTAAATTGATCCAGCACTGTACCTGTCTGTCAGTCTTCTCTCCTCTCCACCTGAACTCACAGGCTTTGTTGAGAACAATGGGAGTCCTGCTGCTGTCAGTCCAAGCTTGTGAGTAGAGAGTGTGGGAAAGCCAGGCTGTATGTGTGTGTCGACATCAATTTTGACCAAATTTCCTATACATTTGTAGCTCACGCATCCCCAAAACATCAGCCATCCACCTCCGTCACACACAGCCTGAACCCGCATGAGTGCCTCCATAGCAAGAGGCTTAAAGAGGAGGAGCCTACAGCATTGACAGGGGACCCCAGAAGAGGAGGTTTACAATTGCACAAGGCAGGTAAGTATTACAATTTTAAAATAATTTTTTTAAGGTGTTCGAACATGGTTTAAAGAAATATTTAGAAGAAAATCTCTCCATGTGAAGAAAAATTATCAGTCAGTGTCTCCTGGAAAATATCCCCCCCCCCCCCCCCCCCCGGAAGATTCTCCCTCATCTGTTGTTACAACTCAAAATTTTGGGATTTCTCATCGCTTTCTGTCTCAGTTCCTATGATCTGCATGTGAAGCTGACTCAGGCATAGAAGTAGATCTTTGCATTGGTATAACCAGATAGATGGCATTCCACCAAGGACCCCCTCATGAAAGTTTGAATTTAGCTGCAAGCTGTCACCAGATTGTCCAACAGGTACAGACACTTACAGAGATGAATAGGTACCTGGAGTATGTGGCAGGTTCTGTATGGAATAAAATGATGTCAGTATAACTTTTTCTAAGGACGCATATATGTTATCACATATAACTTTGTACAGCAATATTAAATGTTTCAAATTTAGATGTTATTAAAAAAATGCAATTGATAATCTCAGAATGCTTTAACCATGTTCATCCTCAGCTAATGTTTAAATTTTTATTACATTATAATATACACACAGATCCTTATGCTTGTCTCTGTGTGATTTTTAAGTCAGAAGTACACATTTTTTTACATTCAAATACAGCATAGACATCAAAATGCTGGAGGCAGATGCAACTGCACAATTTCTTATACAATAGTGGAACCTATGAATACGCCTGTTAATCTAAAAATAAATAATACATACGCTGCTCAATATGGTCATCTGGCGTTAGATATAGGTGGTAAAAGTGCGATTTGACCCATAGCACAAATTGAACAGTATCCATCGATCTTATTATTGGAACATAGTCACTTCATTCTATGAGAAACAGTAACCATCAACTGCTGCAACAACTATGTTCAGTGGCCAATTTGTGGCAAAGAGAGCAGGTAGGAAAACCAAGAAGAGGTGAGAGAGGAAAGCTAAAGAAAGGTGGGGGTAAGAGGAAGGGTGAGGTAAGTGGGCCAGGCCTTGCGATTCATAGATAATTAATGCCCACTGTCACTGTAACTATCATGAGAGGCCTGTGTGAATTGTGGTCAAGTATTCTTGAGTATGTTTGTAGATAAACCATGGTTGCCACGTTTTGTGGAATCTTTTAACTGTGCCTCTGTCTTGTGCCATGGTGTCTTCCATCTCAAAAATATCCCCAATTATGTTCAGCCAGTCTGAGATGGAGGGGACCCTAGAGGAATTCCAATGCAGTGGAATCAGACATTTGGCTGCGTTAAGGAGGTGTTTGATCAAGGAGTGTTTGTACCTCTTAAGTGAAAAGCTGGTTATGTGGAGGAGACAGCAGGATGCATCAATAGCCAGTGAAGTCTCCGTAATTTGTTTTATTAGGTTCATGACTCCGTTCCAGAAGGGTGCAATCAGGTCACAGTGCCACCAGATGTGGGCCAAGGTGCCTGTGTCTCTGTGACATCACCAGCAGACCTCTGGTATTCGGGCCTTCCATTTATGAAGCTTATCAGGGAGGTCATACCAGATTGACAATAGTTTATAGCTTGTTTCTTGTCTTCTTGTGTTCATAGAGTATTTGTGTGCCAAAATGCAGGCATACTTCCATTGTTTTTCTGATATTGGAGTGTCCAACTCCTCCGACCACCTCCTCCTGTCCTCGTCAGTTTCTGTGATTTTAGGGTGCTGTAGCCATGCGTAAACAATTGAGGTGGCTTTAGGCAATGGTTTTCTGTTATGACAGGTCACTTCTAGTGCTGTCAGGGGCCTGTGGAGGTCTTGAGGGCATTTGAATTTGCTCAGATAGCTGTGAATTTGAAAGTATTTGAAAGGCGTAAATGGGGAAAATTGTAATTTGATTTAATTGAGGACCAGTCTTTGAACATGTCTGGAGTGCACTTTGCGGTGTGGTTTGAAGTGTTGCGTTACGCTCTCCCGAGACAAAGTCCGGGTTACCTTATAGCAGTGTCAGGGGGCTTGGCAGTGTGGTGACTGATCAAAGAATTTAAGATCTCTAGTGTGGTCCCGGTCAAAGGGTGTCTATGTGTGTCGTGCGGTAGGCTTTTCCAGGGGATCCATGGTGCATATCTGAGCAGTGTCGGGGTTAAGTTTCTTTCTAATGCTACCCAGTCTTTCATGCGGTCATGGCAATGCCAGTCCATCACTCTGGCTATGTGTGAGGCCAAGTAATAATGTTTAAAATTTGGCAGACCTATGCCGCCCAATTCCTTAGGCTTCATCAGTCTAGTCAGTCTGATTCTGGGTTTCTTTTCATTCCAGAGAAATCTCAGGACCATAGAATTCAAGGTTGTAAACATTTTTTGGGGAAACCTTACTGGGAGTGTGCGCATCAGGTAAAGGAATTTGGGTAGTATTACCATCTTGATGATCGCAGCGCGGCCAAACCACAAAAAAAATCCCATGTTCCACTTCTTTAGGTCTCTTTCACAAAATTTCAGGAGTGGTGGGTAGTTTTTTTCGAAGGTAAGTTGGACCTGTGGGGTTAGCCATGTCCCTAGGTACTTAAGTGTGCTGTCATCCCATATGAATGGTGAATTTGTTTTTGTCAGCGTGAGAATTTTGTCAGGTAGGGAGATATTTAACGCCTCAGACTTTGTATAATTTATCTTTAGGTTCGAGAGGTAACCATATTGGGAGAATTCGTTCATCAGGTTAGGGAGTGAGACTGTATTAAAAAAAAATAGAAGGTCAACGGCGTAGGCCGCTAATTTGAACTCCCTGTCCCGCACCCGAAATCTGCTAATCGCAGTGTGTGCATTCACTGTTCTGATGAAGGGTTCTAGCGAAAGAATAAACAGCAGGGGTGAAAAGGGGCAACCCTGCTTGGTCCCATTTGTAATTTGTACACTTTGTGATAGGGTGCCATTGATTTTCAATTTCACGGATGGGTTTTGATATAAAGTGGTTATCCATGAGAGCATATGCGTACCCAACCTGAGATGGTCACAGACTGCCAGCATGAAGTCCCATGTGACTCTATCGAAGACCTTCTCCACGTCCGTTCAGAGGAGAAGGCCCTCGATGTTCCAGCTTCCTTCCTCATGGATCAAAAGAAGTGCTTTTGTCACGTTATCCTTGGCTTCTCTGCCCTGCATGAACCCCACCTGTTTCAAGCCAATCCATTTAAGGAAGAGCGGGCCCAAGCGCATAGCCAAAACTTTCACAAACAATTTGACGCCAAGGTTTAAGAGGGAGATTGGCCGATAGCTGGAGCATTCCCCCGGGTCTTTGCCCGCTTTCGGAATAACCATGATGTGCGCTGTGAGGAAATCTGGGGTAACTGTTCTAGGTGTGGACAGGGAGTTCAAGGCGGATCTGAGGGGATCTGTAAGAATGTCTATGAAGGTCTTATAGCAAGTTGAAGAATAGCCGTCTAGGACTGGGCTTTTGCCCGCTTTGAGTTGTTTGATCACCTGAGTTCGATATCTGAAATCGGTTCTTCTAGTAGGTTAGAGTCCGGGTCGTCAAGTGTAGGAAGGCTGGTTTTTACTAAGTAATCTTTGATAATTTGTGCCCTGTCTCTATTCATATGTGGCTGCTTGTGCTGTGGAGGTAGGTTATACAACTTTGTGTAATAGTTATTAAAGTGCTCAGCTATCGCCTCTGACGCTACGTCAAGCTTCCCGTTTTTTGTTTAATGCCTGCTATATTTTTGTGGGAGGTATGTTCCCTTAGCGCCCTCACCAGGTACTTTCCCACCTTGTCCCCTGTCTCTTAGTATATTTTCCTTTTTAAAAATAGCAGGCGTTTAGCTTTCAAATCAAATATTTGTTGCAGTTCTTTCCTGGCATCTAGCAACTGCTTGGCTGATGCTGTAGAAATGGATTGCTTGTGTAGTTTTTCTTGTGTGCTAATCTGTTCTATCAGTTTTTTGACAGCCACTTCCCGTTTCCTTTTATGCCCGGCGCCAAGTTCAATCAGAACTCCCTTAATAGTGCATTTATGTGCTCCCCACATGACCAGTGAGTCTGAGTCCGGTGTGGCATTGTGTCTGAAATAATCTGTTAGGTGTTGTTTTATTGAGGGGAGAAGGTTTAGATTGGTCAGGAGCGAGGTATTGAGCCTCCATGTAGGGTGTCTCTGGGAAGGGGGCCACAAGTCAAGGGACAAGGCAATAGGCGCGTGGTCCGAAATTGCCTGTATTCCTACACATGCCCCCACTAGACGTGCAAGGTCCCTTTGTGACATGAATAGTTAGTCCAACCTTGCATATCTAGAGTGCGGGATGGAAGAATGTGTGAAGTCCTTTCCGTCTGGGTGTAGAAAACGCCATGTGTCTATTAGTTGCAGTGACTGCAGGAGGAACTTAATTTTTTTAAGAATTTTGTAAGTGATACAGGTCTTCCCGTTATTGGTGTCTATGGGCGGGTTCAATGGTATATTAAAGTCTCCTCCTAGAATCAAGCAACTCGATGCGAATCCCTGTAATTATCTAACTATACGTTGACAGAACGTGACATGGGCCCTATTTGGGAAATAGACGTTTGCTAGTGGGATGTCCCCGTAAGTCCCTTTGAGAAATAAAAACCTGCCTCCTGGATCACTCAGCTGAGCATGCAGGTCAAAGGGAGCCTCTCTACTGACTAGCACAGAGACCCCCCTGGATTTAGAGTCAGGGTTGGTGGAGTGAAACACTCTCGTGAAATACGAGTCCGTGAGTTTTGATGTTTGTAGTGTCTTAAAATGTGTCTCCTGGAGGAACACGAAGTGTGGCCTACCTTTTTTCAGCTCCCTCAGGAGGGTGGTACGACGTTCGGGTATGTTTAAGCCGCTGATGTTGTGTGAGATCACAGACGGACCGTGCCCCAGTGATGAGTAGGCCATGACGAGTGGTCAGGAAGAGGTGGTCGCGAGCAGCCCTGCAACAGAAACACTATGACACACAAATTAGTACCCTTTATCAAACACTATATACTATTCGGCTTGTGGGCTTACAATTATGCGTTACTTATGTAGGAAGAAGAAAAGAGGAGAAAAGGGGAGAAGGGAAAGAGAAAAGGAGAAATGAGAAGAAGAGGTTTACAAGGGATATTATGCTCTGGTAGGATTTCCCCCGGGGCAACAAGTGTTCCCCCAGATAGGAGGCCCCACCAGTGTTTTGTAGTGTATCCCGGGACCCAATCAAGGGCCACAAGAAACTTTGCGGGGACGAAGGGAGACTCTAACGACAGGCCGCAGCACACCTGTCTGAACTTAAGATATCAAGTTTAAGTAAACAAATGTTTAAACAATTCAACGATTTAAACAATCTAACGATTCAACTGAAAGAACAAATTTCAACATTTCCCACTCGGCCGTGAGGGCTGCATTTAGTGTGAGTTATTGTAGTTCAATATACACCCAACCTAGGTGCTGATCAAGGACAGGCAGAGGTTACAAAAAAAAAAGGGAAAGGACCAACCCCCACCTCTAGGGATGCCGATAGTATGGGGAAAAAAGGGACATAGAGGTAGCAAGATGTAATTGCTCAGTTTTTCCGTAGTGGGGACAGACGCATCTTCCTCAACCAAAGTATAACAACTCTGATTGTGTTGGGGCAGTCATTGTGGCCCGAAAAACCACAGGTAGCATGGAAATTGGTAAGTGGCCCATGTGGAATTTATAGTAACTGTCTTGTGCTAAAGCGGAGGCATCAACCCACCCCATATTATCTTGTGTGTCACCTTTCAATCATAGGTAAGGCCCTCCATGCTGTGGCATAGCTACCTCTGGTACAGGGGGGCTCAGAAGCAAGGTATGTCCTCAGTGACAATGAGTCTCTGTGGGCCCTTGAGAAATTCAGGAAGCGAGTCTGTCGTCCTGGACTTATCAAGGGGTTAAGTCAGTACAAGGTGAGAGGGAAGGCTAAAACTGATAAGCTGCTTCAGGCCTCGTCCGGGGCTCTAGGATCGTCGGCTTGTCTCCGTGGGGTGCCCGACTTGGAATAGCCCCCTCGGTTGTTTTTGGGTTTCTTTATCATCCGTTTGTCTGGCAAGGCTGACGGGGAGGACGGCTGGCTCCTCTCTAGTGGTGGGTGCAGGAACTCGGCACACCACTTTGGAAGGTCCACCTGGCCCAGGTCTAGTGTTTCTCAGAATTCCTGCAGGTCGGAGGGCATGTGGAGAATATGTTAGTGGCCATTAAGCGAAACTGTGTGAGCAAACCGAAAGGGCCAGGTATACCTCAGATCTTTCTCCCTCAATTTCTCTAGGAGTGGGTGCAGAGCGCAATGTTTTTTTAGAGTGATCTGGGATAAGTCTTGATACAACATAATGGTTGCTCCGCTAAATATAATTTGATCATTCCTCCTTGCCTTGCGCGTTATCTCTTCTTTCAGGGCAAAACTTTGTAAGCAACAGATTATGTCCCTTGGTCGCACAGTCCTTTAGGTCTCAGAGCCATGTGCACTTTAACAAAGTCTATGTCCGAGTCTTCCTGTCTCTCATGCAGGCTATTAAAAACTCTCCTCAGTACTGGGACAATTTGATCTGTCTCCACCGATTCAGGGATCCCCCTCACTCTAACGTTACACCTCCTGTCCCTATTGTCAAGATCTTCGATTTGTCTGTTAACATCTATGAGGTGCTGGGTTTGTGTAACAGTGGCTCTCTCAAGTCTGTGTATCGCCTTATCACTGAGCTTCCCTGCTGTCTCCGTTGCCCCCATCTTCTCATTGAGCACTAACATGCTTGTCTTCAGATCGGTGATGGCAGCCCAGAAGGTGGCTTTAATGTCCGCCGCAAACACTGGCATGTCCGCAAAGGTTAAGGGGTGGTCTGGGCATGACTTACCCCTGCCTGTGTGCTCAGTAGCTGACAGTGAGTCCTCACTGCCCTCCTCCTCGTGGTATGTCGGCGCCATCTTAGACCTGGACGTTCCGCCGCGAGTCGTCTGCTTGGCTTTGAAGATGTCCGCTATGTTTTTCGCCGCAGCAGGGACGGTGTCACAGCATGTGTGGGAGTGAGGGGTCGAGTACAGCTTCCTGCCCAGCATCTGAAAGCTGTCGGTCGGGTGTAGGCTTCAAACGGCCGCATGTGCTGAGGAGCTCTTTCAATGTGCTGCCATTCCCGTTGCGTGCCAAGCCACGCCCCTATATATATTTTTAGCCATTACCTTGCTGTATACAGTATGTACATAATTTTTAGTGTAGCATTACTTTAATAACCTCTTCCAAACTATAAGATATAAAGGTTTAATGTGTATCTATTGCAATACTATTCATTTCCTAGCATAGACTTATAGGAGTCTAAATAAATCTTAGTGAGATTATTCTTTTTCACACGATTAATAATACCCAACAAACATGCAGGGGAATTTCAGATATTTGAAAGTCAAAAACTATCTGCAATAAAGTTAGTAACACTTGACCAGAATGATCTAATTTCTTCACATCCCCATATCATATGGAGAAATGTTCTTTCTGGGGCTTGACATCTTTGGCATAGCGAATCATTTCTTTTACCCATTTTGGAAAGTCTATAAGGCAGGAAATATGATTGATGCAGTCACTGCAACTATGTAATCTCAAGAATATGACTTACAGTATTCACATACTGTAGGTATTTAGGACTTTGTCCAACAAATCCTTAAACAAGACTAACACATTATCACTCCATTTATTCATACAATGATGTGGTTTAGCATGTTTAACCTGCGTTAAAGAATTATAGTATTGTATGGTTCAAGAGGGGGGTGCTCTCTCGCCCCCCTCTTTTTCTGCGGCCTTCCAGGTGAGCATGGTGGTTAAGGGTCTGGTATGGATTTTTGGGGGGACCCCACATTACTTTTTTTTACATTTTGGCATGGGGTTCCCCTTAAAATCCATACCAGACCCTTAACCACCATGCTCACCTGGAAGGCCGCAGAAAAAAAGGGTCTGGTATGGATTTCGAGGGGGACCCCCATGCCATTTTTTTTAAATTTTGTTTCGGGGTTCCCCTGTGGGGAAATTCCATGTCATTTATAATCAATGAACTTTTATGTGTATTGTCAGACCGACAATTTATTATACCCGCGAGTTCTTTTAAAGTACTTTTTTTTCCTTTAAAAATGTCATTTTGCACTCAGACTGTTCTAAACATGGGAACATGCGTCACTTTACAGGCATACTATAGACACCCCCAGGTACGAAATTTAAAGGAATATAACACTTTTATTGTTTCACTTTAAGCATTATTAAAATCACTGCTCCCATAAAAATGGCAGTTTTTTTTAAACTTTTTTTTTGCATTGATACATGTCCCCTGGGGCAGGACCCAGGTCCTCAAACCCTTTTTATGACAATTAGGCCGCGTACACACGGGCGGACTGTTCGTCCAACTTTGTCCGCTGAACAGTGTTTGGGCGGACAGTCCGCTCGTGTGTGGGCTTTCAGCGGACAGTTTCAGCGGACAGTTGGACGGACAAGGTTTTTCGGAAATTCCGTAAAACTGTCCGCTGAAACCTTGTTTCAGCGAACAGTCCGCTCGTGTGTAGGCTTGTTCGTCAAACAAAGTTGCGCGCATGCTCAGAAAGGATTTTCACGCCGAAAGCTATAATGCAGTGTATAGGACGTCGTATTTTTCGTCCCGTCGTACGTGCCGTTCACGTCATCGCGCACGGTTTCAGCAAACTGTTCGTACGTCGTGTGTGGCCATGTCCGTCCATGCTAAGTTTGAGCGGACTGTTTGCCGAAACTGTTGGACGGACAAAGTTGGGCGAACAGTCCGCGCGTGTGTACGCGGCCTAACTTTCATATATGCCTTTAAAATTAGCACTTTTGATTTTTCCCATAGACTTTTAAAGCTTGTTCCAGGGCTTTCGAATTTGCCGCAAACACCCCAAATTGTTCAATATTCGGCGAATGGGCGAACATAAAGCCCATCCCTAAACAGCTGTCATCACAAAGAGGCTTCAGTCAGTGGGAGTCTTCCATGGAGGCAGAGTTTACATTGCGGGACAGTTTTTGTTTTTTTAAATAAAGGGCTTGTTCTAAATTTGTCTCTTGCCATTTTTAACATTTTGACACTTTTTTTGATGAATGTGTAGGGGTACAATGTATCCGATACCCATTCACATAGGGGAGCGGAATCTGGGGGTCCCCTTATTAAAGGGGACTTCCAGATTCCGATAAGCCCCCCACTTGCAGACCCCCACAACCACCGGGCAAGGGTTGTGGGGATGAAGCACTTGTCCCCATCAACATGGGGACCGATGTCCCCAAACAATTTTTATGGCAATAACTTGCATATAAGCCTTTAAAATTAGCACTTTTGATTTTTCATGTTCAAGTCCCATAGACTTTAACGATGTTCACGTGTTCATACAAATTTTTTGCCTGTTCACAAGTTCTAGTGCGAACCGAACCGGGGGAATGTTCTGCTCATCCCTACTAATAACTGGTTGTGCCACCCTTGGTGGCAACAACTGCAATTAAGTGTTTGTGATCATTGGTAATGTGTCTTTCTCATTGCTGTGGAGCAATTTTGGCCCACTCTTCTTTGCAAAATGGTTTCAATTCAGCTATACTGGATTTCCTGCATGAACGGCCTGTGTAAGATCATGATACAGCATCTCAATTGGATTTAAGTCCGGTCTTTGATTAGGCCACCCCAAAACCAAAATTTGGCTTTGCTTGAACCATTTGGAGGTGGACTTGCCGTTGTGTTTCGGATCATTGTCCTGCTGCATAATCCAAGTGCACTTGAGCTTGAGGTCACAAACTGATGGCCAGATGTTCTCCTTTAGGATTTCCTGGTAGAGCTCAGAACTCATGGTTCCATTAATTATGGTAAGCCGTCCAGTTCCTGAAGCTGCAAAGCAGCCCAGACCATTACGCTACCACCACCATGTCTGACTGTTGGTATGATGTTCTTGTTATGAAATGCTGTATTAGTTTTATGCCAGATATAACGAGACGCACACCTTCCAAAAAGTAATATTTTTAGTCCACAGAATATTTGTCTAAAAGTCTTGGGGATAATCAAGATGTTTTTTGGTAAATGTGAGATGAGCATTTGTGTTCTTTTTGGTCAGCAGTAGCTTTGGCCTTGGAACTCTCCCATGGATGCCATTTTGCTCAGTCTCTTTCTTATTGTTGATTCATGAACACTGATCTTAACTGAGGCAAGTGAGGCCTGCAGTTCTTTGGATGTTGCTCTGGGTTCTTTCGTGATCTCCTAGATGAGTCGTCGTCATGCTCTTAGAGTCATTTTTGTAGGGCGGCCACTTCTGGAAAGGTTCACCACTGTTCCATCTCCATTTCTGGATAATGGCTCTCCCCGTGGTTCACTGGCGTTAAAGCCTTTTGCCGTGTACACACGATCGGAATTCTCGTCGGAAGAAGCTCTGATGGTTTTCCCGACGGAATTCCGACGGAATTCCACTCAAGCTGTCTTGCCTACACACGGTCACACCAAATTCTGATTGTTGACATCCACCACGTATTATGCGACTAGAAAAGGGAAGTTCAGCACCACGTACCGCACCCTTTGGGCTCCTTCTGCTGATCTCATGTTTATCGCGCGTTTAGCAGAAGTTTGGTTAGAGACGATTCGCACTTCAGACTTGTGCTTCAGATCGTTCCTGCTCTACAGTTTGTGCTTGTCGGTGCATATCTGCCTATCAGTGCTTGTAGTCAGTTTACATTTGTTTGTCATTGAAGACTATATCTTGGTATATTACGATTTTCAGTGCTTATTGTCTGCTCATTGTTAATTTGCGTTTTGTTCTTTCAGGCCTTGCTGTTTATCAGTGCTTTCTGTTGTCCGTTCTGTCCAGCCAACCAATTTGAAGCCATGTTGTGTGTACGTACTCATCATAGAGTTCATGCTGTGCAGGGGCTTGTTGTTGGAGTTCTTACTTTGACACAAGCCCGGTCCATGAACAGGGTGGGGAGGAGTTCATGGACCAAGAATTGGTTGCTCCAGCGTGACCAGTTCTCTCATATGCCTTTGCTGCGTGAGATCCGGGAGAATAATCCAGATGATTTCAGGAATTATCTCCGGATGACGGACCCCATTTTTCACCGTCTGCTGGCTTTGCTGTCCCCTTATATCAGCAGGCAGGATACCTGCATGTGGCAAGCCATCACTCCGGAGCAGAGGCTAGTTGCCACGTTGCGGTACTTGGCGACATGGAGAAGCCTTCAGGAGCTCAAGTTATCGACAGGCATCTCCCCCAGGCTCTGGGAATCATTTTCCAAGAGACCTGTTCTGCCATCATTCGGGTCCTGCAAGAGGGAATATATGAGGGTAAGTTTTCTCCTTTAACTTCACATTCTATGTATTTAATGTTTGCTGTTTGCTAATGTATTGTATTTCTTTCATCATTCTATAATTAACATAATTGTAATAAGCTGGGAATTTCCTCTTTGTCCTCATGCATGTTGGATTTTTGTATGCTCCTTTTTTGTCCTTTGTGCATATTTGCCTTCACTAACCCCCCCAGCATGCTATCCGAAGCCCATATACCCCTATAGTCTAGTCAATTAACAATGTATTTTGTCAGCTCCATTGTAATGCTTTACCCTAAAGACCCCCTAAAATGTTTACAAATGTTATTGGTGTCCTTAAATTCATGCAGAGTGCCAAAGGCTTTTTTGGGGGCCCAAAATCATTTGGAACCCCCTCCCCCCAACCGCTAAGTCAGATGATAGCTATCCTCTATCTGCTGACTTTTCCAAACCCAATACACACTATACCTCCTCTTTTGTGATCAGATTTATGAATGAATTTCTCCAAGCATGTAGTGCAAGGGCCTGCCTGAATACTTTCAAATGCTACTGTTTAAATTTTTCTTCTCATATTATTATCTTGATAGGTAATTGCAGACTCTACAAATGTGCTTCCATTTATTAATTTGTTTTGATGCCACATCTTATTACCTGTCCAGTGGGCTGCCAATAGTGTAATTAAGGAGGGGCTGGCCAAAGTAACACTCATTACTTTTTTATTACACCCCTACATAGTGGAAAGGGTGGTTACCTGTCCAAAACATACCTCCCCCCCTAAAATATTTACAAGGGGCCATCAGAGGGGGTGATGAATCTGATAAGTGGACCTTATATTTTAGCCTTTAAATACTCTTTACAAGAAATGTTATACTGATGTTGGCAAACAATGTTTGTGTCTAATCTGCTTGTAATGTTTCTGTGCAAAATGACTAATTTGATTTTTTTGTTTGACTCCACAGTTTCCTTCAACGCCACAGGAATGGCAGACTGTGGCCTCCCAGTTTGCTCAGCGGTGGGATTTTCCTAACTGCGGAGGGGCAGTAGATGGGAAGCATGTCCACATCGTCCCACCACCTCATTCGGGGTCATACTATTTTAACTATAAGGGGTTTCATAGTATCATGTTAATGGCGGTGGTGTCAGCAACATATGAGTTTCTATATGTGGATGTGGGGAGGAATGGCCAGATGTTGGATGGAGGAGTATTTACCCAGACCGAGTTTTAACGACGTCTCGATAGTGATGGCTTGGGACTCCCGGAGGAGAATGTGGAAGGACTGCCATTTGTCTTCGTAGCAGATGAGGCTTTCAGGCTGGGAAACCATATCATGAGGCCATTCCCCCAGAGGACCCTCGCCCCTGAGAAAAGGGTTTTTAATTACCCGCTGGCCAGAGCCAGAAGAGTTGTGGAGAATGTGTTTTGGATTCTGTCCAGCTGGTTCCGCCTGTTTCAAACGGCCATTAATATGGCAGAATACAAACTTAATACCATTGTATTATCTTGTTGCATCCTGCATAACTTTATAAAAAGAAACAACCCAAATTATGTGGTCACAGTTGGGCCTGACACCAGACTTCAAAAAACAATGATGTCCCTGGAAGCGGCCCACAAAGTGCCCGTGAAGTACAACAAAATTATGTGCAATATTTTTCGGGGAGAGGGGCCATTGCCAGCACATGTTGAATACATTTTACATTTAATCTGCAAAAATCTTGATTTTGAATTCCTGCTTGTGTTTATTTTTTCTGTCTCCTAGAGCACTTGTAGTACCAAGTGGTTTGTACATTATTATCTAAACCCATTGACACTGTAAACACCAATTTAAACACAAAAAATTGTATTCATCATTGAAAGAGTAAAAATCATTTTACTCTGTACACATTCACATGTGCGTTGTAAAACATTTTTTTGTAAAAAAAAATATAAAAAATTTTGAATTAGCTACATATTTATTTGTTTTAAGGTCACATAAACAGCCATATTTCAAAACAGAACATACACAGCACAATATTGAAAAGGCAAGATCACACATTATATTGTCCAAAATGTGTGGATCTTGCCTTCAACAGCTGGGGTAAAGTCACCCCTGTAAAAGCCTAATTTTGAAGATGCACACAAATTTGGAGTCAAACTGGAGATTTGCATTCTGATCCCATGCCTAATGTCAACATGTGCTATCTCCCATCATGGGGGACAAATGGACGTGTTTTGGGGGTGAAACCCCTTCCTCTCACCTACTTGAGTTTTGAGGAAGGGCTTGCAGGCACAAAACACGTACATTGATATCCCCTGATGGCAGATAGCACATGTTGACATACTGTGTGCATCTTCAAAATTAGGCTTTTTTAAAATGTAAAAATGTAGGAAAAAAACACTAAATAGTGCCAATTTTTTGGAAAATTAAATTCTTCCAAGGACATCAATCATGTTCTTAAGTTTTACTTCAATATCCATAGTTTTCTGTTTGATAATGTGTAAATCCTGACTGCACCACATGATGTCCTGGATTAGCCTTTGGGCACTGTCACTGGTGAAATTATCTGATTGTTCTTCCACAACCTGTACATCACCTAAAAATCTAAAAAACACACCATGTATTAGAAATATGCAAGCATACATCTCTTATTACCTGAAGCTGGGGTGTCAGACACTCACCTGTTGTGGTCTCAATCTCGAGCACCTCTCCTTCCTCTACATCCTCTGGTTGTGACCTCTGTTCCCCTTGTTCAGGAGGTGAGGGGTCCCTGGTGACCTCATATTTCCCGATTCTTTGCTCCCCTATGAGAATGAAACAAAAGGTATACTTAGCACACAGATATTTGAAGCAACAAATATGAATGATAAACATTGCTTGGAAGTGGGGTACAATTGTCTGTTTGGGCAGAATTACAAGCTGAAGACATGATTTATGCCCTTACTAAAGCTGGAATACATACCTTTTTTGGGCCCCCAAGTATCCAATGGAGTACCTATGTTTGACACCCTAAAAAGTTTGTTCTTGTGTCCCACACTAGTGCAACTGAGTCCAGATGTGTAAACAGCTGCTGACTGTCATCTCCATACATTACACTGAATCTAGTTTGCTGTTCCTTCTAGGTTCAAACACATCTAGACAACAATGTCCTAAACCTCTTTTATTAAATTAAAAAATAACATGAACAAATGTATTTAATCAGGTATCTGGGAAAACATCGTATTTATTTAGTAAACTAACGATTTTTACTACGACCACTTACTGTGCGTATGAACATGAAAGTAGCCATTTTTAAATGTACAACACCATAAAGAAAAACACATGGAGCAGCATGCACTATTGATAATAATAGGAACACATGACAAATACTTACTTTTTCGAAGAACTTTCTTGATCTTTCTATATTGATCCTGCTCCCTTAATTTGAGGTCCGACCAGCGTTTCCTCAATTGATCCTTGGATCGTCGTACCCCAAAATTCCTGTACAGACTCTTCACAACTTTAGTCATGATCTTGGCCTTTCTCAGATTTGGGTTTGGGTATGGACCATAATTCCCGTCATAGTCGTTCCTCCTCAAGATGTCCACCATCTCCAATATCTCAGCAAAGGACATATTTGTGGACTTAAATCTCCTCCGGGATTGGTATGTTCCTGGTTCCGGGCTTTCCTCCTCCTCGTTACTGCTATTATGCACTTGGTGTGTCTCCGCCATGTTCCTCTCCCACTGCGATGAAAGAGACGGGGCGGGGAATATTCTAGAAAGAACGTCAGGGGTGGGCGACATGGGCAGAGTTTTTACGCAACCGCAGTGTATATAAAGCTTAAACACGTGTGTGACGTAACTATGTTCTGTGTGCAGAGAAAGGAGGAACAGAAGCGATGAACGTTATAACGAAGGTAAGATTTGAACTTTGGTGACATGAGTGGACTATACTGAATCTAGATTGATGCCTATATTGGCTTTTAAGATTATCCTAAGATGAGTGTTTTTGTCTTTTGTTTGGTCTTGCAGAGAAAATGTATCCATTTAAAGACCAAGAATTCCTGAGCGAATTCCTGGATAAATATTGCGATATGCGCAATTTATGGGAGGTGAAAAACCCATTATATCACAATAAAGCAGCTAGGAAGGCAACGCTGGAGAAGCTGCTTAAATTTGTAAAGACCCGGACCCCCAATGCAGACATGAGGTCTCTGGAAACAAAAATTGGTAGCACCTATAGGAAGGAGTATCAGAAGGTCCAGCAATCCCTGAGGTCAGGAGTAGCAGCAGATCAGGTGTATGTATCCAGTCTGTGGTACTATAACAGAATGCACTTTCTTGATTACCAGATTGAGGGCAGGGAATCGCTTTCAACTCTTCCGGCATCCCTTCCCTTCAGCCTTCCATCCAGCCTTCCCTCAACCCCAGCTGAGGCTTCCATGGACCAACCTGGGCCTTCCATCCAGGAGGAGATTGAGGAGCCCAGTTTGAGCCAGGTATAGGATTTTTAAACATATTTTTTATGCGAAAATGATGATTGTTAACTAGATGTTATTATTGATAAGAAATGAATGATTTAACAAAAAGTGTTTCACATATCAATAGACAGTAGTGGCCAAAAATGATTGGGACAAGAATGAAAAATGCTGGGCTCAGAATCATAGTCTTTTTTATTTAGTAACATTACATTTGCAACAGTCATGAGCTGAAAATTGTGTGTGTTTGATGAACAAAAAACTAAAACTATGTCCCTTTTTCATACACAGGAAGACCTAAGCCAGAACAAGGCTCTGGCAAGTGGCACACAGGAGGAGGCGGGGGAAGGTGTCAGCCAGGAGGTGGCAGGGCCCCTCGTCCTTAAATACAAAAGGCCCAGGAAGGGGACTAAAACAGAGGAGGCAGCACTGACCCTCATCAAGGAGGCTAATGACACCCTGAAATTCCCCCCTTGATGCTGTAGAGGCCTATGGCATCTACATAGCCTCCAATTTACAGCAAATAGAGGAGGGTCAACGGCGCAAATGTGAGAAACTCATATTTACAACTATCCACAAGGGGTTGAGTGGTAAACTAACTGACGACGACCACTTGTGTGCGCTCCCCCATCCTTCTCCTCCTCCTCCTCCTGCCACAGGTCCACCTCCAGAGCCACAGCCTCCAGGGAAGGCTGCAGGGAAGGCTGCAGGGAAGACTGCAGGGAAGGCTGTACAGAAGACAAGTGATTGCCTGCCTTCAGTCTGGTCTTACAGAACACGCAGCCTGTTGAAGTACCACAGCCTGGGTACAGATGTCATCTGCTGCTGTTCCTGTTCTTTGGGATTCCTGGACCAGATTGACCTCCTTTCTATATGGACTTCTCAAGCTACCAAGTTTTTGAGCCACAAAGTTCATGTGTGTCTTGGGGGCCAAAGTCTTCGCAAATTCAAGCACTTTCTCCAGCGTTGTTAAATAAATTGTGTTTTTTGTTTTGTTTTGTTTTTTCAGAAAATACTTGCCTATGTGTTTTTCTTCAAATAGCAAATATACACATTTTTGGGTGAGTAGGCAGGTACATTTCAAAAATACAATGTCAAAATTAACAAGGGACTCCAACAACAAACAGGTTTACAAATACAACATAATAAAGGTGTTGTGGAAACGTGACATAAAAAACTAAAAAGGAGAGCACTAGAAAATAATACAATAATCCAAAAATGTATATTAATGAAAAAAAAGGACTTTACAAAAAAAAAAATATATATATATATATTATGTAGATCTGGCTTAAATTAAAATAAAGATTATTCAGGAGATACCTAGAAATAATAAAAAAAATAAGTTTGTGATAACTCTGTGTGACTATGAGCAGCAAAACAACTTCATTCTTCTAGCATTATATAAAGAAGAGAATGCACGGCATTGAACAATTTAAAATTTGCAGTGTGAAGAATTTTCTATCTCCATTACGAACGCTAGTTTTACCAGACCAAGCGGTTCCATCTCGTACTGGATTCTGAACATGCGTGATTTTTTGGCGTGTCGGAATTGCATACACACGATCAGAATTACCAATAGAAAGTTTTTCCGTCTGGAAAATTGAGAACATGCTATCAATTTTTGGCTGGTGGGAATTCGGACAGCTAAATTCCGATGGGGCATACATACGGTCTCATTTTCCAATGAAAAGCTCTCAAAAGCTCTCAAAAGCCGGAATTCCGATCGTGTGTACGCAGCATTAGAAATGGGTTTGAAACCCTTCCTAGACCAATACATGTACATTACTTTATTTCTAATCTTGTTCTACATTCAACAACCTTGCATTTCTTACCAAACTTAATTTTGAAATGGATGTGGCAAGTAACAATCCATAACATGTGGCAGGTGACGTGGCAAGTGAAAATCCGTTTTTGAAATTAATTTGTCTGAATCAGAGATCCTTAAAAACTGCCTTTGGAAACTGACTCATTAAAACCCCTATTCCCTTTTGACTGGAGGCAAGATAGTCTAAAATATTTAGGTATTTATCTGACCCCGTGTCTTTAGGCTGGGTTTACACTATTGCGAATTGGATGCGGCTTACACCGCATCCAATTCACATAACATTTGCAACCATCTCATTTTCAAGCATCGTTCACTTATGTGCATTGCATCCGCACTCCGCATTGCACAAAGATCGTGTGCAGTTTCTAGGCAGTGCGGTGTGAATTGCAGGCACATAGACTTCAATGGGAACACATCTGATTCACAGATGAGTTCTGTTCTGAACAGGAATGCTCTCCCCCCTCCTCCTACACCTCCCCCCTCTCCTAGGTCAGCTGATCCACAGCTACACTGGAGAGGAACCTCTGTATGAATCATTTTTACCTTTGCACAGAAAACTAAGCTGAACGATGGCTGCCGCGACCCGCCGATTGTTCAGTGGAGAGACGGAGCAACAGTGTGCATATGTAAACAAGGCAAACCACTGATCTGTCAGGGAGCAAAAGAGAGATTATGGGGTTGATTCCCTAAAACTGGAGAGTGAAAAATCTGGTGCAGATGTGCATATAAACCAAGCAGCTTCAAGTTTTTCTGTCAAAGCTTAATTGAACAAGCTGAAGTTAGAAGCCCACTGGCTACCGTGCACAGCTGCACCAGATTTTGCACTCTCAAGTTTTAGTAAATCAAACTCATTGTGTTTCATTCAAGCTGAAACACAGATCTCTCTTTTACTCCAGTGTATCCATCCCCCACACAGTAAGTAAGTACCTCCCAGGGACACACTTAACCCCTTGATTACCCCTGTTTTTAACCCCATTCCCTGCCAGTGGCATTTATGCTGTGACAGTGCATTTTTTTGGTGTTGGTGTCACGGGTCCACAAAAAGTGTCACTCAGTGTCCAATTTGTCTGCAGCAATGTTGCAGTCCCACTAAAAATTCCTGATCACCGCCTATACAAGTAAAAACTATTTAAAAAATGCCTAAATCTATCCCATAATTGTAGATGCTATAACGTTTGCGCAAACCAATCAATATACGCTTATTGAGATCTTATTTTACCAAAAATATGAATATTATGAAATATATGTATATGAAATTAGATTTTTTTAAAAAAATTATTGTGAATGTTTATAGCAGAAAGTAAAAAAATATTGTTTTTTTATTCAAAATTGTTTCTTTGTTTGTTTATAGCGCAAAACTAGGTGATGGGGGGGAGGGTCCAGAGGTAGAGATAGTCAGCGCAGAACATATTCCAGAGGTTGACCAAAGCACATAAACCCAAGGTAAGTATAGTAGCAAATCCTAGTTGCAATCTCGGAACACCCAAAAAGAGGATAATATGCGACTGGTCTAAGCTACGTGGCATGTTCACCAATGCCAGTAGCCTGGCGGACAAGATGAATGAACTAGAGGTACTGTTGTACAAGGAGGATTTGGATTTTGGTTGAATTTCAGAGACCTGGTTCAACAGCTTTCATGATTGGCTGGCAAACATTCAAGGGTGTACCCTTTATTGCAAGGATAGAGAGGGTAAAAAAAGGGGGAGGGGTATGTCTATATATCAAGAATAATATACGAGTGAAAGTGAGAGATGACATCACTAAGGGAGCTAGGGAGGAGGTGGAATCCTTATGGGTAGAGCTCCAAAGGTATGAAGCTAAGGGGAAAATAATACTGGGAGTATGCTATAGGCCCCCTAACCTGAGAGAGCAAGGGGAGACAGATCTCCTATCTCCTATCACAATTTGGATTAGCAGCAAGGGCGTGGCGTCTAAGGGCCAGCCAGTATTCTGCCAATGACCCCCTCAAGAGTGTTTGGGCTTAGCTGTGTGCTGACCCCAGGTCACGACCCCCAGGTTCACCCTGCTTGCTAGGGGAGTACCAGAAGACACAGTCAGAGAAGGATGGATGGATGGATGAAGCAAAGGAGAGCCAGATAGCGAGCCAAGGTCAGGGGGGGCTGCAGACAACGTAATTGGGACAAGCCGAATCAGTACACAAGAGATCAGTTCACGAGAGGTCAGGTTAAAGCAGGTTACAGGAAGGGTGCTCAGAAACAAGTGTCGCTCAATCAACCAGAAGCTGATCTGGAATTAATTTAAATAGAGAAGCACATGGGGGGCTGGACAGGAAGTAGCAGGAAGGAATGATATAATTAAGAAACAGGTGGAACCAGTGACATCTATAGCTGCAGCATGCAGCAGAGCTGAACACAAGCTAGTGGAACAGCAGGTGCCACCGACCCACAGCAGTAAAGGTAAGCTGATCTGTGACAGTTATCATAATGGGGGGTCTTTAACTATCCAGACATAGACTGAGCAGAGGGAATCGCTCATTCATCTAAGGCTCACCAGTTCCTAAATGTCTTGCAGGTCAATTTGATGGGTCAGATGGTAGATGCACCAACTAGAAATAAAGCGTTACTGGATCTCCTGATTACCAACAATACAGACCTGATAACGGATGTGGAAATACAGGTCAATTTAGGAAACAGCGATCGCAGGTCAATTGGCTTCAGTATAAATCACACAAATAGGAAACATGAATGGAATACAAAGACACTAAATTTCAAAAGAGCCAACTTCCCTAAACTACAAACCTTGCTAGAAAGCATAAATTGGGATAAAATATTAGGAACAAAGAACACGGAGGAGAGATGGGTCTGCTTTAAGAGCATATTAAATAAAGGCATTAGCCAATGCATCCCATTGGGTAATAAATTTAAGAGAGCAAACAAAAGTCCTGGATGGCTTAACTCCAATGTAAAAATGCATATAAAAGCAAAGGAGAATACCTTCAAAAATACAAGGTTGAGGGATCATCATCAGCATTCAGACTTTATAAAGAATGCAGCAAGAAATGTAAGGGTGCAATAAAAACGGCTAAGATAGAAAATGAAAGACACATAGCGGAGGAGAGCAAAACTAATCCCAAGAAATTCTTTAAGTATGTAAACAGTAAAAAAGGGAGGACAGATGATATTGGCCCCATAAAGAATGAGGAAGGAAATCTGGTTACAAAGGATGGGGAGATGGCTAAGGTATTGCATTTGTTCTTCTACTCAGTCTTCACAAGGGAATCGGGGGGCTTCAGTAACCAAAAATGCAGTGTTTATCCTCATGACACATCACAGGAAGCACCTCCATGGTTAACAGAGGACAGATTTAAAATTAGACTTGGGAAACTTAACATTAATATATCACACATGGATCCACATGGCTTGCACCCGAGGGTACTTAGGGAACTCAGTGAAGTATTTGCCAGACCATTGTTCCTAATTTTTACTGACAGTCTACTGCCTGGAATGGTACCAGCTGATTGGAGAAAAGCCAATGTAGCACCAATATTTAAAAAGGGCCCAAAATACATCCCTGGGAATTACAGACCAGTTAGCCTAACATCAATAGCATGTAAACTCTTGGAGGGGATGATAAGGGACTATATACAAGATTTTACTAATGAGAATGGTATCATTAGCAGTAATCAGCATGGATTCATAAAGAATCATTCTTGCCAAACCAATCTATTAACCTTCTATGAGGAGGTGAGTTGCCATCTAGATAAAGGAAGGTCTGTAGACGTGGTGTATCTGGATTTTGCAAAAGCATTTGACACAGTTCCCCAAAAACTTTTACTGTACAAAATAAGGTCCATTGGCATGGACCATAGGGTGAGTACATGGATTGAAAACTGGCTACAAGGGCGAGTTCAGAGGGTGGTGATAAATGAGGAGTACTCGGAATGGTCAGGGGTAGGTAGTGGGGTCCTCCAGGGTTCTGTGCTGGGACCAATCCTATTTTATTTGTTCAAAAATGACCTGGAAGATGGGGTAAACAGTTCAATCTCTGTATTTGCAGACAATACTAAGCTAAGCAAGGCAATAACTTCTCCACAGGATGTGGAAACCTTGCAAAAAGATCTGAACACATTAATGGGGTGGGCAACTACATGGCAAATGAGGTTCAATGTAGAAAAATTTGGGTGGCAAAAATATGAATGCAATCTATACACTGGGGGGAGAACCTCTGGGGGAATCTAGGATGGAAAAAGACCTGGGGGTCCTAGTAGATGATAGGCTCAGCAATGGCATGCAATGCCAAGCTGCTGCTAACAAAGCAAACATAATATTGGCATGCATTAAAAAGGGGATCAACTCCAGAGATAAAATGATAATTCTCCTGCTCTACAAGACTCTGGTCCGTCTGCACCTAGAGTATGCTGTCCAGTTCTGGGCACCAGTCCTCAAGAAGGATTTACAGGAAATGAAGCGGGTACAAAGAAGGGCAACAAAGCTAATAAAGGGTCTGGAGGATATTAGTTATGAGGAAAGGTTGCGAGCACTGAACTTATTCTCTCTGGAGAAAAGAGGGGAGATGATTTCAATATACAAATACCATACTGGTAACCCCACAATAGGGATAAAACTTTTTCACAAAGGGAGTTTAACAAGACTCGTGGCCACTTCTAAAATTAGAAGAAAAGAAGTTTAACCTTAAACTACATAGAGGGTTCTTTACTGTAAGAGTGGCAAGGATGTGGAATTCCCTTCCACAGGCGGTGGTTTCAGCGGGGGTATTGATAGTTTCAAGAAAATATTAGATAAGCACCTGAATGACCACAACATACAAGGATATACAATGTAATACCGACATATAATCACACACATAAGTTGGACTTGATGGACTTATGTATTTTTTCAACCTCACCTACTATGTAACTGTGTAACTGTGTAACTATGGTATACACGTGCATGGGTATATAAACATTAGTGTGTATAGGGTAAATATCTGTGTCTTTTTTCAAACTCACCAACTATGTAAAAAATAAAAACCGCAGAGTTGATTAAATACCACCAAAAGAAAGCTCTATTTGTGGAAAAAAGGGCATCAATTTTATTTGAGTACAGCATGCACGACCATGCAATTGTCAGTTAAAGCAACACAGTGTAGTATCGCAAAAAATAGCCTGGTCGGGAAGTGGGTAAAACCTTCCAGAGCTGAAGTGATTAATCTCCCGCTACATCTGGAAAGGGAGGCATTCCAGACTATCTAGGCCAACTTTATAAGGGGGGTCTTGCTCTTCCTAATTCTTAAAATATATTATCATGCAATTGCACTGTCAAGGTTATCTGACTGTAAATATGCAGGAAATGCCAAGCTTTGGATTAATCTGGAATCTACTTTAAGTGGAATTAGACTTAGCAAACATTCCTTGGATACCCCGCTCCTCAAGAGCAATGGCTCCCTCTACTTCACCTCTAACCACTGCCACCTTGGATATTTGGGACATGCTTCACAAACGCAATTCATGGACTTACAACTCACCCTTAATCCTCTTTAAAACCACTGTTTTTTCCTACCTGGTTCTTTGGACCCAGGCTTCAAAACATGGAATCCAGATGGTCCTCTATTTCTACACCATGTTCTCCATTATCACACAATTAAACCTATACACTCCATCTTGCCACTCAGAAAAGTAACCTTCATGGACAAATGGATATACTCAACTAACATGATTTCTTCACTCATTGCCATGGTCATTACATGAACTACAGGACTTAAAACGTATAGAATCTCTATTCAGCTTGAAATACCTGCCTCTGTACTGTGTCTCACAGTTTTTCAAGTCAATCATTTCATTACAAGGACCCTCATTCCCAGATTATCTTGCTAAATGGGAGGCCGATCTTCATTCCCACCTCACTGACAAGCAAAAGGATAAAATCTTGCAACTGTCTCATACATTTTCACTATCATCCAACATGTCTGAAACTAATTATAAAATCCTCACCAGATGGCATCACACACCAGCTAAACTCCACACCATGTTCCCATATCATTTTCCCATTATGTTGGAGGAATTGTGGAAACAGAGCCACTCATGTTCATGCCTGGTGGGATTGCCCAATAATTCACCAGCACTGGCTCGAGATACTTAGACCATGTATCCAAAGATAATCTAGAGCAGCTCTGGCATATGTTCACCAGGTGCTTAACGTGTTACTAAACCCACAAGAGTAAAATCGGTCTGTATATGCAGTAAAATAAGGGGTTAAAGTAAAGTAAGGGCTGTTTGATCCTGTCCTCTCTGTTTCACCCCTTCATCCACTGTCCCCACACCATCTCCTGATAGAACAAACCAGATATAGTGAATGCAGAGTCCTGAGTTTAGTAACACTTTAAGAATAGTCAAGCTGTCTCTAGTTGGGCAGTAAAGCCTGTATAGATAATTTGTGAGCACCTCATAAGATGTAGAAAGAGTAGCCTCTGGAGCTGTATAGATATTGCTGAGTTGGGGGAACATCTATCATTGCACATAAACAAGCTGAGATGATAAATCTCAGATCAAAATATGCCAACCCCTCCCCCCCAGTTGTATGTAGTTCTAGGGTATCCAAGGAGAATCTTGAACAGGGTGCACCCCACAAAAAAAAATGAGGCAATGCATGACTTAACAATCTAAGAGGTTATTTTGGCATAAACTGGAGAGGTGAGCAGTATATATAGACATTTTAGTAAGAAAGACATTTTAAATAGATGTTTATTTTAATAGAGTATGCTTCACAGATTGTCCCATATGACAAGGGAATAGCTAGCATCAAGTCTTGCACCTGTCTTCTAGTGCAAGAATGCATGCATGAGCAACACTGTATAAATTTAGTTCCTGCTGGAGCACGCACTATGTGGTACTGGAGTCACAGTAACAAGAAGAAGATGACCTCCTTGCTTCTCAAGGGTGACTATATCCAGAAGACACCTCTATGAGGCCACAGGAAAGACAGGAGAATCATGAGGGGGAGGAGGAGTATGGTTACAGTGTAAGCGTTGAGAATGATGGCATGACACCAGTCCTGTACTGGCCATCGGGACTACCGGGAGATTCCTGGTGGGCCGATTGGCTCAGTGGGCCGCTGGGCCGGTTGTCAGGTTGATCCATAGTGTGTGTGTTTTTTTTTTTAACACCGGCGGCCACAGTCGTGGCCGCAGCTCCGCTACAGCACCTGGGCCGGCCCACCACACAAGTTCCACCCCCTCATGACGCTGCCACTCACTAACCTTACTGGCAGCGTCCTTGTCCCAGCGTCGTGACGTCACACGCGGCCGGAGAGCGGAGGCGGCCCGGTGATATGGGAGGAGTCAGAGTGTAGCAGCTGCTGCCCAAGCTTAGCTGCCTAGCCTGGGACTGGAGAGAAAGCGCCGCCGAGGAGGAACCAGAACCATGCTCCAGGACTCCACTCCAGACAGCAGCACAGACAGGGTCAGGGTCCAGGGACAAAAGTCCATCACCTCACCAGTATCAT
This sequence comes from Lithobates pipiens, assembly GCF_037356315.1. Classification (NCBI taxonomy): domain Eukaryota; kingdom Metazoa; phylum Chordata; class Amphibia; order Anura; family Ranidae; genus Lithobates; species Lithobates pipiens. Next base: position 229,995,526 of record NW_027507748.1, read on the forward strand.
TCAAGTAAGTAAGATAATCAAATACTATACTGGATGCAGGCTGCATGGCATGTCTGTGATATCTGTAATATGCAGCATGGTGGGGGGAGGGGGTAGGGGTAAATGTACCGCCACTATCCACGGTAATTGATTAACCACTTACAGACCGGACCATTTTGCTGGTCAAAAACCAGACCACTTTTTGCGATTCGGCACTGCGTCGCTTTAACTGACAATTGCGCGGTCGTGCGACGTGGCTCCCAAACAAAATTGACGTCCTTTTTTTCCCACAAATAGAGCTTTCTTTTGGTGGTATTTGATCACCTCTGCGGTTTTTATTTTTTGCGCTATAAACAAAAATAGAGCGACAATTTTGAAAAAAACGCATTATTTTTTACTTTATGTTATAATAAATACCCCCCAAAAATATATAAAAAAAACATTTTTCCCCTCAGTTTAGGCCGATACGTATTCTTCTACATATTTTTGGTAAAAAAAATCGCAATAAGCGATTATTGATTGGTTTGCGCAAAAGTTATAGCGTTTACAAAATAGGGGATAGTTTTTATGGCATTTTTATTAATATTTTTTTTTTTACTAGTAATGGCGGCGATCAGCGATTTTTATTGTGACTGCGACATTATGGCGGACACATCGGACATTTTTGACACATTTTTGAGACCACTGTCATTTATACCGCAATCACTGCTATATAAATGCAGGGATTCCTGTGTAAATGACACTGGCAGTGAAGGGGTTAACCAGTGGGTGGCAGTGTAGGGGTTAAGTGTTCCTAGGGGTGTGTTACTAACTGTTGGGGGCTGGGCTTTAATTTAGTGAACACTGATCTCTGCTCCAATCACATGGAGCAGAGATCAGCGTCACTAGTTGCTAGGCAGAATGGAGAAATGCCGTTTACAACGGAATTTCTTCATTCGGCCGCTCCGAGACGATCGCGGGTATGCCCGCGGCGATCGAGTCTGCGGGTCCCGTGACCGGACTCACGGGGGTCCCGACCAGCGCGGGAGCGCGCCGCCGGCGGCGCGCTCCGGATGGCAGGGCAGCAAATTTAAAGGGACGTACAGGTACGCCCATTTGCCTGCCCGTGCCATTCTGCCGACGTACATCGGCGTGCGCTGGTCGGCAACTGGTTAATAATTTATTGTCACGGTCCACGGTAATTGATGATTTATTGTCACTGTCCACGGTAATTGATTGATAATTTATTGTCACTGGTCATGGTAATTGATTGATAATTTATTGTCACTGTCCACGGTAATTGATAATTTATTGTCACTGGTCACGGTAATTGATAATTTATTGTCACTGTCCATGATAATTGATTAATAATTTACTGCCACTGGTCGCGGTAATTGATGAATAATTTATTGTCACTGTCCACGGTAATTGATTGCTAAATTAATGTCACTGGTCATGATAATTGATTGATAAATTAATGTCACTGGTCACGATAACTGATTAATAATTTATTGTCACTGGTCACAGTAATTGATTAATAATTTATTGTCACTGTCCATGGTAATTGATTAATAATTTATTTTTTTGTGCAATTGCGTATAGTTTATATACTGTTTTTGTGTGTGTTTGCAAAATTAAAGTGGGCTGGTCTGGATGAAGTCCAGGGCCAAATTTTTGTCCCAGTCCAGCCCTGCATGACACAGACTTCCAGGGATGGGTTTTATTCCTCACTTTTGGTGAGTTACTCCCAAAGGATTATTACTTCTAAAAGGATGCAGACCCTGAAACCTACCTCATTAGAAAACAGTTGATTAATAATAGAGTTGAGTGGACACCTGGATGTTCGGGTTCGATGGGTTCGGCCGAACTTCGGAAAAAAGGTTGGGTTCTGGGCCGAACTTGACCCGGACTTGACCCGAACCCCATTGAAGTCAATGGGGACCCAAACTTTTGAGGACTAAAATGGCTCTAAAAAAGTAATGGAAAGGGCTAGAGGGCTGCAAATGGCAGCAAGATGTTGTTAAGAGCATGGAAAGTGCTCTGCAAACAAATGTGGATAGGGAAATAACTTAAAATAACATAAAATAAATAAAAAAATATATATATGCTGGAGGCCTCCTTCTCAGAAGAAGAGGTACAGGAAGTGATTAAGAACCTCAGAAACTCAACGGCACGATGCCACACATATGGTGGGAATGCCCCAGGATATGTCCTTTCTGGAAAAAATTATTCAATTGAATGGATAAGCTAGTGGGAAAATAAAATACTTTGAAATCGGTGCACACAATCTCTTCCACTTCTGTGGCAGGGCTAGGTGGATGGCCCTGGGAAACCCTGCTAACAGAGTCATCAAAAAGAGGAAGAGACTACTGCATGATTTGGGGCTCAGACTGCTTGGCTGATTTGCAAGGGGGTGATGTGAAAGACTGATGTAAATTGGCTGCAGGTGCCAACTCTGATCTTTCTTTAGGAGACTGGGTGGGAGACAATGTCAAGGAACCGTAGGCACTATCAACAACCCAATCTACTATCACCTGTACTTGTCCTGGCCTCAACATTCGTACAGCCGCATTAGGCCCGACCGAATACCACTGCAGGCTCTGTTGGCTACTCGCACCTGAGGAAGGTGTTTCACTTGTGCGTGTAGCTGGCACAGATTGACCACATCCTCTCCCTGCAACAGGAGCTCCACCAGCAGCACCACGACCGGAGCCACGTCCCTTCTTTGACGTTCTCCTCATATTTTCCAAATTTAGGATCTTGCCCTAAATGGGTGTTTTTGCAATAGCAGAATACACCCAGAGTATGTAAACGGTGTATCTCTGAGCTACAGAAATGCCGAAAATGCTATTCAAAAAAAATGTTTTTGCTCAAAAATTTGCACTAAAAAAAGCACAATAGAAGAAAAAATATATAAATTATGTAACGCACACCTCCATATATGCAGAAAACACTGCAAAATATTTTTTTTTTTGCCCTAAATGGGTGTTTTTGGAAGAGCAGAATACACCCACAGTATGCACAGGGTGTATGTCTCAGTAACATATGCAGTGCCGGTGCACTGAGCTTGCAGACAAGTTATATTTTCTCTGGCACTGGGCTCATGGCAGTGTAAAAAGACTGTGCACTGCAACCCAACCAGGTAAATCTATGTAGATCGCTGAGTTATTAGAATAGATTTCTGAATTTGGACTCCTACATAATTCTCTCTCCCTCAAAGCAGCAACATGAACCTTGCCCTACACTGTCTATCTTTTCTCTCAGTGCAGTGTAATAAGCTAAATCAATGTAGATCAATGACTAATTCGAATAGATTTCACGTGCTGTGCTGTGTGCCTCTAGCTTAAATAGAGGCTGGGTCACATGCTGCACTGGCCAATCACAGCCATGCCATTGGTAGGCATGGCTGTGATGGCTTCTAAGGGCCACGGCAGTTAAACGAATGTTGATTGGCTGCTGCAGGGCTTTTTAAAATGTGCCATTACGTTACCGAACACCGGACCCGAACTCGAACATACAGTCAATTGTTCGGGTTCGGGACCCAAAAAGCCAAAAGTTCGGTACGAACCCGAACTTATCTTCAAAGGGAGCTTAAGCAGGTAGGAATCCACAACAAAGTTTGTTAAAATCCCATGTACATTCATCACCCAGAGAGGATTTCTTTTTTTTTTTTCAACAAATGTGGAGTTGTTCTTTAAATACATTGTCTGGGCAAGAGCAATATACAAAGCCTTTAATCTTGAAGTGCAACTTCTAGTTCAGCACCCCTACCCCGGTACCCCTCTCCTTCCCAAGCATTGTCCTGTGAGCTCAGGATAGTTGAGAAAGAGTGTTGAGTGTTGAAGTGTATAGAGCACAGTGTGTATAGGGTGCAGCACAGAGGAGAAGGTGAATTGTAAGTGTAAACTTTCCTGTAGCTTTTACATCTGTTGAGGCTCTTACTTTCATGATTGAATTCTGGCCTAATACTGTGGGATAAAAAAAAATAAGTGTCTCTAATGATTGCATTCTCTAAAGCCCTATACACACTATCAGATTTTCTGCTGATTTTTGTCTTGAGATTTACCAAAACTATGCAGTGCAAGTGCCTGCCTGATTGCATACACATTGAAACTCCTAAGGTTTGACCTCATATTATATGGTTTTGGTAAATCTGAAGGAATAAATCTGCAGAAAATCTGATTGTGTGTATGGGGCTTAAGAGTGTCTGTGAGCCAGAAAAGTAGGCAGACTTCTGAAATGTATGTTTATGTGTATAGCCTTAGTCCCCTTTCACATGGGATGGACTTCATCTTAATCAACAGGGGGATCCGCTCACATATCAACCGCTGATCAGAGCAGGTGGATGACAGGTTTGTGCCTGCTCAAGTTATGCAGAACATACACGGACGGAGCCCGCTCTGCTCTACGGGCAGCTAGATGTAAATTGTCTCCACTGTATATTTATTCCAGACTACCTCCACAACAATTCACCTGCATGGAGGAGGACAGATCCCCTTCCGTTTTTTTTTTTTTTTGAGTGGACCAGATCGGATTCAAAGCATGTGAGTATAAACTCTCCCACCGGTCCATAGGGGTGAAAGGAGCATCCGATCAGGTCCATCTCTGTGCATGGGACATAGAACACAATTCAGCTGTGTTCAGATCCATTAAAAAAAAAGTTTACTAATAAAATCCCTTATAGTGAAAATTTCAGTACCTATGATTTTTCATTTCAGATTATCATTTACTGAACTAATTTTTGTGAAAACATTTCATGATTTTTTCTATGCAGAAATCTGGCTTATTTTGGTCAGAATTCAGGCTCATATCTTAATTGAGCAGCAAGCTTTCCCTGGCAAGATATCAAGAAAGTATAATCTATTTAGATCCACAGGAGACAGTAGTAACTATTACCACTTCTGCAGTACCATTTATCATATAGAGCAAATAACTGAAAAATACAAGTTTGATGTATTTGCTTATTCTTTAATGAAAATGTACTTATTTTTTTAAAATCCAGTTGGAAAATCATGCCTGAATATATGCATGCATGTGCACAATGAACCAGTAAAAACAGATTCGTCCTTTTTTTAATGAGTGAATCAGTTAACATAATTTAAGTACCCATATTGTTTTATTCTAGTTCTAATTAAATAATGCTCATAAGGGGGAGACAGCAAATGACCCATACCATTCTTTTTTTTATGTGCGCCATCTATTTCATGTCACCGACTGATAGTTAGGGTGCATACAAATGATTGCAGACTGTAGCTGAAGGCAACATAAAGTGTTTGTTTCATTCTGGAACATCAGCAACATTACCATATTTGTACATTATGACTTTATATTAACATAAAGTGCACAGTGGCAAATGTTTTATAATGAGCACACACAATTCCATCTCATAGTAAAATGATGAACTACACATGCTTATGTAAAATATGCACCCAGCTGTTTGAAAAGAATGGCTTCCAAATATTCATCCATCAAACTAATGTGCAAGAGCGGATTTCCTCAAATGTTCCTAATAAATGCACAAATCTTGCTGTCATATATAGAAGGTAAGAATTTTTACTTTTACCTGTACTTTTTAGTTATTGCAAGATCACCTATGTACCAAGTTCTGCATATAGCAATTGAACATTATTTAAATGAAAAAAGTCCTTTGTCCTTTAAAAGCCACATGAAGCATAATATTAAATTATGCCTAGTTATTTCCAAACACTGTATATACTGAATTTCCATGAAGCACACAGGATGCCTTTGGAGTGTTTAAATTAGCGTCATGGGCAGGAGGAAGATGACAAAGAAAAAAAAGAGAAAAGAAATTGTGTATTTGTTAAAATTTACCAGCACTCTATTACCATAAAAACACAGATTCCACCGTCTGCCACCGCTCACAAAGTATTGCAGGAGACTCACACTTCTGACACTTAAGGTCAGAAGGTAAAGCCTGAGAGAAGGGTCTTGCAGGACTTCATCAACATTTTGTTGTGATAATGTGACCTGCAGTGTTTGCCCCTGCTTTAGTTACAACAGAAGTCCATTAGGTTGTTGAAGAGACGATGTAGTAGTATACCAAAGACAAATAGGTTGTTCACTTCTCGAGAAAAGTTGAACTTTCCAAGATAATTTTCCTCAGAGCTTGGTGACGGAGGTAAAGCTCAACTGACTTCCACTATCTGATTGTGTGAAAACATAAATGCTGTATTTGTTGTATTTTCCTTCATGGTGATTGAGCATTTTTTGCTAAGTGAAATTTCACTACATTCACTAAACACCAGTGAAAATTCCTTTGCAAAGTTCAAGTTCCCTTGCAAAGTAAACAACCCATTTGATTTTAGTAAATCAATCCCTAGGTGTCTCATTTTGCAGCATAGCATACAACATAAAACTGCAGGTTGAAAAGAGACTAAAATCCAAACCGATTAATTCTCAACTCCAAGTAGAAATTGCAAACCTCAGCAAAAAGTTGGACAATTCAAGCTTGATCACATATCTTACATTTAATCATGGGTATACAGAATAAAGTTCAGACAGGTCTAGCTAACCATCGCTGAATGTCATAATTTCATTCTGACAAAGCAACAGCCATAAACCAATTATGTTCAATAGAGACTAATCAATTAGAGCTATCAATGTAAAGAGAATATTAGCTAATGACAAAAAAATGTATGTCCTCAAAGATTTGACTGTAGTTTAGTCAGTTATTGTGAAATATGCCTGTGTTCAGGTCAAGGCAGGTTTGTAGAGGAGTTTAGATGTTAAATCTGAACCCCACTGAAGACAAAGGGAGCCACAAACCACTTGGGACTTGGCACTGCCCTAGGGAACATGTACTAAAGCAAAAACAAATTAAAAAAATTCATTTTGGTAGGGAGTAGTGATTTTAATAATGACTTAAAGCTGACATTTAGCTCAAAATTATTTTTAACCCTACATTTTTATTGACCTAAAATACCTGTAATGATGTATGAACCATGTTGTACAGGTTTCTGGATCTCATAGATATCTTCACTGCAGGGATGTCCCATTTCTAACATGCAGGGGTTTAATAGCTCTGGGTCTTAATTCAATAGAAAAAAAGTCCAGGAAGATGCATCTATGCTGCTTTTAATACAGTTGATTGCCCTATCCTTCATAAAAAAAAAGAAACAAAAAAAAAAAAACTCCACTTCCATGGCCTCCAGGATACATTTTAGTCCCCCTTCCTAACTATCTCAGTGCATCTTCAGTATATGATACTAATTTATATTTTCCTATCCTCTTCCTCTTTTCTTATGGGTCCATCAAGGCCTTGTATCTGGACCCTTCCTTTCTATACCTACACCTGATCTCTACATAGGTAATAACCTCCCATGGATTACAATACCACCTCTATGGTGATGACAAAAATCTCTCTACTCCTCAGCATACCTCTTCTGTTTCCTCATGCACCACTAAATTACTAATTAACATATCAGTATGGATGTCACACCACTTCTTAAAACTCAATATTTCCAAAAGTAAGCTCATAATGTCCCTATCTACCACCTCGTGTTTCCTCCCCTCACATTCTACCTTTACGCATGCTAACTGACCTTCAGTTTTGCATTAATTTTGCTGCTAGACTTATACAATACAAAGCCATCCATAACTCTATCCCAAGCTACATCACTAACCTTGTCACAATATATGACCATAACCATCCCCTCTTCTCCTCCTAAGACTCCTGCTTTCTATCCCCCCTTATCACCTCCTCTCATGATTACCCCAAGGACTTCTCAAGTGCCTCTACCATCCTCCGGAATTCCCTACCTCATGTACCTCATTTGTCCGGTTATGTCTTACTTTGTCCATTTACTTTTCCTATCAGCACATCCACATCTTGTCTTAAACAGTATTATACCAGTGGCAGCTGTTTTTTTTTTTTTTTTGGGGGGGGGGGGTGCGGCAGACAACCCCCTCCCCCCCGAGGCCACCAGGGGAGTGGCACTAGCACAACTGCCAGCCACCCCCCCGTGGTACAGTGCTAACACACCCCCACCATCCCTGCTTCCCGATTGGCCAGGAGGAGGATCAGGGTTTTAACAGCGAATATTCATTTGCTGTTGCAATACCCCTGGGTGGGCTCTGGACGCATCCTCTGTGACCCAAGCCCACGCTATTCTGAAGCCTATTAGAGCCTATGGCTCTAATCAGGTGCTTAAAAAACCCTGGCCACTGTAATTATGCCTGGTGCCCTGAAAGGGGTCGGTACATGAATAGGGGTTGGCAGCCCCTCATACTATGCATGAATCTATCCACTGCATATAGGAGAGATATGTCCCCCCTAATGGATGGGCTGTCACTATATTGTACGGTCTCCTTTTATTTCATAGAGCGCTGTGGTGATGCTATATAAATCCTGTATAGGATTAAATTATAACAGAACAAGTTCCAGTGTCTTTTGCCTAGAACGTTTAGAATTACAGTACATCTCCTAAATGGGAGTGTCTTTCTATAGATTACACTGGGATCCAAGAGCAAATGTGGCCCAAATGACCTCCCCCTCTGGTAAAGAACGATAAAGCTCATATATTTATAATTTCTCTAGCACAACCCACTGAGCTACACTCCTCAAAAATTAGTTAGACTTATAAATATTCATACATCACAGTGCCAAGTCTTATAAGCTTGCTGGAGTTGCTCAATGGTAGTAGGCAAAAACATTTAACACTATGGGCCAAAGAACATATTGACTGATTACAACTTAAAGTGATATTAATGGATCACATTTTTTATAAAAATAAAAAAAAAAGGTTTGTACTTACCAGCTTTGTGCAAGGATATTGCACAGAGTGGTTCTTTACCTTCTCTTCTGGGGTCTCCTACTGGCACTGTCTGCTCTCTCTCTTCTCTGAGTACACCCTTAATGAGTTCCGTGCTATGGCGTTACCTGTTCTTGCTCGTACTGGGCAAGGCTGTGTGCAGACACACACAAAGCAGCTTTATAATGCCCCCATCCGCCCCCTCTGACGCTGGTGAAGGGAGCCAGGGGTTCCCCAGTGACGTATGGGTGACCCTGCCCCCTCTGATGTAACGCAGGTTTCCGTTACATCAGAGGGGGCAGGGTCACCCACACGTCACTGGGGAACCCCTGGCTTCCCTCTCCAGCATCAGAGGGGCGGGGTCAGGTGACGGGTGGCCCCACCCTCCTAATAAAAGAAACGTCAGCGCTGGGATCCCCGCAGTGTCTCCGCACTGGAGACAGAAGACAGATGTATGGACAGCGCTGGATAGCGCTGGACTGAGAGATCCCCCGTCGCTGGATATGATCATCCATCGCTGGACCCCGGAGATTTGTCGCTGGATAGCAAGAGTGGATTAGCACCGCTGGAATCTTTTTTTTTTTTTTTTTTTAATAAAGGAATTTTTCAAAAGTGTGTTTGTCTTATGTAACCATTTTGACACTCTCTTTGTGAAATGGTAGGGGTACTTTTGTACCCCCTTACCATTTCAAACAGGGGGGGGGCTGGGATCTGGGGGTCCCCTTGTTAAAGGGGGCTTCCAGATTCTGATAAGCCCCCCGCCCGCAGACCCTCACAACCACCGGCCAGGGTTGTGAGGATGAGGCCCTTGTCCTCATCAACATGGGGACAAGGTGCTTTGAGGGGTCACAGACCCCCAAAGCATCCTCCCAATGTTGAGGGTATGTGGCCTGGTACGGTTCAGGAGGGAGGGGGGGCCGCTCTCTCGTCCCCCCCTCTTTTCCTGCGGCCTGCCAGGTTGCGTGCTCGGATAAAGGGTCTGGTATGGATTTTTAGGGGGACCCCCACGTCAATTTTTTTTTTAATTTGATGCGGGGTTCCCCTTAATATCCATATCAGACCTGAAGGGTCTGGTATGGATATTTAGGGGGACCCCCACGTCAATTTTTTTTAAAATTTGACACGGGGTTCCCCTTAATATCCATGTCAGACCTGAAGTTCCTGGTAATTGAATTTAGGGGAACCCCCACGCTTTTTTTTTTTTTTATCAATGAATGAATGAATTATCGGCTAATACAGAGAACACTCATTGAGTGTTCTCTGTATTAAGGGGAGCCGACAATTTAGCCGCAAGTGATTTTAAAAGACTTTTTTTCCTGCCCAAATGATACTTTGTGCAGGGACAGTTCTAAGCACCAGAAACATGCGCCCCTTCACAGGCATACTATAGATACCCCCCAGCTATGAAATTTAAAGGAATATTACACTTTTATTGTTTCACTTTAATCATTATTAAAGAGGGATTCCGCCCAAAAAAAAAATATTAAAAGCCAGCAGCTATAAATACTACAGCTGCTGACTTTTAATAAATGGACACTCACCTGTCCCGGGTTCCAGCGATGCCGGCAGCCGAGGCCGATCGACCGCTCGGGCCTCGGCTGCTGCCGCCGCCATTCGAGGTGAGGGAATCAGGAAGTAAAGCGAATCGGCTTCACTTCCCGGTTCCCTACTGCGCATGCGCGAGCTGCGCCGCGCAATAAGAAATCTCCGCGCTGTCACTGGGACCCGTGTGTGTCCCAGCAGACAGCGCGGCAGGGCAGGAAATGGCGTAGACTCCCGTGGGAGTCTATGCCCGGAAGTGGGTGAAAATACCTGTCTTTGACAGGTATCTCCACCCCCCTCCCCCCTGAAAGGTGTCAATTGTGACACCGGAGGGGGGGGGGGGTTCCGATCAGCGGAGGTTCCACTTTAGGGTGGAATCCCGCTTTAAAATCACTGCTCCTGAAAAAAATGCAGTTTTTAAAACTTTTTTTTGCATTGATCCATGTCCCCTGGGGCAGGACCCAGGTCCCCAAACACTTTTTAGGACAGTAACTTGCATATTACCCTTTAAAATGAGCACTTTAGATTGTGAACGTTCGAGTCCCATAGACTTTAATAGGGTTCTAAAGTTCACACGAAGTTTAGGTCTGTTCGCAGGTTCTGGTGCGAACCGAACAGGGGGGTGTTCGGCTCATCCCTATTTGTGGTAATGCATGTTACGTGTGTCAGTGAGCTGCAGCAAACTGAGTGCCCATTCACACTAGCTGGTAGATATTATGGGGTGAATAATGCACACATGTGTGCTGTAGTTTGATGTTTCAACACATAGGAGTGCCCAAACTGCAGAAGTTAAAGTGGTTTAACCACTTCAATACCGGGCACTTATACACCTTCCTGCCCAGATGAATTTTGAGCTTTCAGCGCTGTGCACTTGGAATGACAATTGCGCGGTCATGCTACACCGTACTCAAACTAATTTTTTAGCAGTTTGTTCCCATAAATAGAGCTTTCTTTTGGTGGTATTTGATCACCTCTGGGATTTTTATTTTCTGCTAAACAAATAAAAAAAGGCCCGAAAATTTTGAAAAAATTTTTTTTTTTTGTTTCAGTTACAAAACTTTTAAAATAAGTACGTTTTCTTCTTCACTGATGGGCACTGATGGGGCTGCAGTGACTGGCACTGAGAAGGCGGCACTGATGGGCTCCAATGATGGGGCATCAATGAAGTGGAACTGATAGGCGGCACTGATAGGTGGCACTGATATGCAACACAGATAGACACTGATAGGTGGACCAAATAGGCACTGATAGGTGGCATGGATTGGCATGGATGGGTGGCATGGATAGGTGGCATGGATGGGCATGGATAGGCGGCATGGATGGACTTGGATGGGCACTGATATGCTGCATGGATGGGCACTTATAGGCGGCATGGATGGGCATGGATGGGCACTGATAGGCAGCATGGATGGGCACTGATAGGCGGCACGGATGGGCACTGATAGGCAGCACGGATGGGCACTGATAGGCAGCACAGATGGGCATTGTAGTTTACAGTATTGTAGGGATGGATGCCAATCAGTGCCAAACAATAATGCATGGCAATCAGGGATGCCCATTGTGGGCACTGATTGCCATCCATTATGGGCATTGATTGGAATCCATTGTGGGCACTGACTGGCATCCCTGGTGGTCTAGGGGGGCATACCTGGTGCTGGGCTTTCCTGGTTTTCTGGTGGCATCCCTGGTGGTCCAGTGATCAGCAAAGACCCCCCCCCCCCCCCCATGCCAGAAGAGCAGCTGATCGGCTCTCCTCTACTCGCGTCTGACAGACGCGAGTAAGGAAATACCGGCTCTTCCTATTTACACTGTGATCAGCCGTGATTGGACAGTGGCTTAATATCCTGATCACGTCATATGACGTCCGGTCAGGATATTAAAACCACGGTCATTTTGCTATATGGCTGGCGGCAAGTGGTTAAAGCCAAAACGTTTTTGCCTAATGCATTCCTTTACATTAAGGTAAAACATGTTTTATAACTTTCTGTGTTGCCCGTTCCCTGTATGAAGAGGAAGAGAGGGGAGACGAGATTCATCATTGTGTATGGCTGCATCTCTTCTCCTCAACCTTCCTCTTTACACAGTGGTGTCCAATTATGAAGCAGTGATCAGCAGTGATCCCGAGGATCGCCGCTGATCACAGCCCATAAACAGTTTATGAAACAGAGATAATTGGTGGAGAAGTGTTTGAATATGTTCTCCCGCCGATTATCTTCGTGCACTTAGAATCCTCATAGACTGACACAGTAAAGGCCAGTTTATGAAGCTGAGATCTCAGCGCTTCACTGGCAATTTGTGTCAGAATTCACACTCCCCGATTCACCAGCTCAGAAGTGGAGAATTGGGGAGTGAAGAGAGAATATGGGGGGTCTGAGGGGGAAAGAGGAAGATAATTAACTTCCTTATGCCTCGTTCAGACCCCCCAAGACAGTTATATATATATATGTATATATATGTAGCGCCGGCTCCTGACGAGCATGCGCTATACGTTTTTGAAAATTAATATTCCTGAAACCACAGTTGGGTTTTAGAGTTAACCGCAGACATCGCTCTCACCGTCGGTAAGTGGTTAGAATGCAGTCTAGTTGGGTGTATTAAGTGACACGTTTTCTCGGAATCAGCCCAATGGGAGTGTTCTCCTGCTGTGCACTCTGGGAGGTGGTATTTAAGGTATTGAGATCACATGCTTCAGGGTTCTGGTCCAGAAGATATTTTCTGTCTGCTTGGTCCTGGTCCTCCTGACCAGTCCCCATGGCCCTCCTGACCTGGGGTGCAGATCCATGCAATTCCCAGTCTCGAGGCTGGATAGCCCCAGGCGAAGTAACTGCAGGTTACCAGGGGAGGATTCTTCAGGAGGAAGTCATGAACAAGGCTGGTTTCTCTGAGGGAGCCTGGAGGCTCAGTTGAAGGACACTTCATGGACTTACAATCTTACGGTATCGCCGGACCGGCCGAGAGATATTGGTACCGTATGATAGTTCTATAAATTTGCCCATGACCCTCAGTTACACTCAAGTAATTCATATCCAAATTTGTGGCAGAGACTTTTCTCAAGTAATTCATATCCAAGTCTGTGGCAGAGACTTTTCTCAAGTAATTCATATCCAAGTCTGTGGCAGAGAATTTTCTCAAGTAATTCATATCCAAGTCTGTGGCAGAGACTTTGCTCAAGTGGTTCACATTCAAGTCTGTGGCAGAGACTTTTCTCAAGTAATTCATATCCAAGTATGTGGCAGAGAATTTTCTCAAGTAATTCATATCCAAGTCTGTGGCAGAGACTTTGCTCAAGTGGTTCACATTCAAGTCTGTGGCAGAGACTTTGCTTTACCTAACACCCTACCGGCTGCTAGGCCTAGTGAGAGGAGGTCTATCCGGAGGTTGTGAGAATCCAGCTGTGAAACAATTAATCTCTGGATTTCTTTTATGAGACTTTCTATTTTTGCAGTTTCAAAAGTACCTGAACTTTCTCCTAACCCTCTACCCTTCATTAACCACCTCCCGCCCGCCCTATAGCCGAATGACGGCCGTAGAGCGGGCGCTTTCGTCCGGGTGGCCGTCCCTGGACGTCCTTGTGTTTACTTCCGCAATGCGTGCCGCCGCGGGCGCGCATCCCGGAAGTTTTGTGCTCGCCGTGTCTCCCGGAGACAGGCAAACATAGATCGCCGTGAATGGCCAATCAAAGTGGCCGTTCACAGCGCGATCGCAGCTGCCAATGGGAGATGATCTCAAATGTAAACATATGAGATCATCTCCCATTGCCGTGTCTCTCCCTCCTCACACAGAGACAGCGTGTGAGGAGAGAGAGGATCTGTGAGTGACATTTTTTACTGTGAATAAAATCTGTCAGCCCCAGTGCCATCTGTCAGCCCAGTGCCATCTGTCAGCCCAGTGCCGTCAGCCCCAGTGCCATCTGCCAGTAGTGCCAGTGCCACCAGTGCCAGTGCCACCTGCCAGTGCCAGTGCCACCTGCCAGCGCCAGTGCCATCCATCAGCCCCAGTGCCGTCAGCCCCAGTGCCGTCAGCCCCAGTGCCATCTGCCAGCCCCATTTGCCAGAGCAATTAGCCAGAGCAAATAGCCAGCACCATCTGCCAGTGCCATCTGCCAGTGCCAGCCCCAGTGCCATCTGTCAGCGACATCTGCCAGCGACATCTGTCAGCGACATCTGCCAGCGACATCTGTCAGCGACATCTGTGAGCGACATCTGTCAGCGACATCTGTGAGCGACATCTGTCAGCCCCATCTGTCAGCCCCATCTGTCAGCGCCATCTGTCAGCGCCATCTGTCAGCCCCATCTGTCAGCGCCATCTGCCAGCCCCATCTGTCAGCGCCATCTGCCAGCCCCATCTGTCAGCGCCATCTGTCAGCCCCATCTGTCAGCCCCATCTGCCTCCAGTGCCATCTGCCTCCAGTGCCATCTGCCTCCAGTGCCATTTGTCAGTGCCACGTGTTGTCAGTGCCACGTGTCGTCAGTGCCACCTGTGATCAGTGCTGTCAGTGTCACCTGCCACATCAGCGTCACCTGTCAGTGTCATCTGCCAGATCAGCGTCACCTGTCAGTGTCATCTGCCAGATCAGCGTCACCTGTCAGTGCCATTTGTGATCAATAAAAATGTCACAAAGATTATATTCAGCTGAGGAGGCATATGATATTCTTGCAGCCGACGAGAGCAACAGGGAGGTTTCCACTTCGGATTCCTCCTCATATTCAGATTCTGAGTCTGACGTGGACTACGAGCCTGTCCTCAGCAGCGGTACCATGACAGCCTCAGAGGAGGAAGATGATAGTCCGCCCGTCAGACGAAGGCGTACTGGTGAGGAGGCGGTACCATCCACCAGCACCGCAGAGCCATCCATCGGCAACCCAGTGCCATCCACCGGCACCACAGTACCTTGGCAAAGGCCAAGTACCAGTGTGTCAACTCGGCCCCAAAGGGTTAGGTCCCATGCCAGCCTTCCCTATTCCCTCCAAAACCCCTTGTGGCTTCCTCCTAACTCAGGAGAAGCTAACGTTCCCCCTTTCACTGCCAACCCAGGAGTCCAGGTGGACACACACAATTTTTCCCTGATGGACTTTTTCCACCTAATTTTTACAGAGGACATGCTTGAATCCATTGTGGTCCAGTCCAACCTATATGCCCAACAATTTATTGAAAGCAACCCAACGTCCTCTTATGCCCGTCCCTACGAGTGGAGAGTCCTAACAGTGGAGGAGTTTAAAAATTTTTTGGGCCTCATATTTTGTATGGGACTAAACAATAAAAATGAAATACGTGCATATTGGTCATCCCACCCCATCTATCACATGCCCATCTTTTCCTCAATAATGCCCCGGACCAGATATCTCATGATAATGAGATTCCTACACTTTAACGACAATACCCAGTGCCTTCCCCGGAATGACCCAAATTTTGATAAACTTTACAAAATTCGGCCGCTAATAAACTATTTTTCTGAGATCTTCCCCCAGTTGTTTACCCCAGACCAACACATATGTGTGGATGAGTCCCTGATCAAATTTTCTGGCAGGCTGGGCCTAAAGCAATTTATTCCCTCCAAAAGGGCCCGCTATGGGGTGAAGATGTATAAATTGTGTGATCGAGCCACAGGGTATACATATTCCTTCATGGAATACGAAGGGAAGGACACCCAGCTACATCCCCCTAATTGCCCCGAATACATTGGATCGAGTGGAAAAGTTGTTTGGGAACTCATAAACCCACTCCTGGAGAAAGGCTACTATCTTTATGTGGATAATTTTTATACAAGTTCACCCCTGTTCCGCAACCTCCATAGAAAGCAAACTCCAACATGTGGCACCGTAAGAACGAACTGGAAGGGCTTTCCTCAAAGCCTCGTCAACAAAAGGTTAAGAAAAGGCGAAGCGGCGAGTTTATGGAACGAGGAAATTTTGGCTGTGAAGTGGAGGGACAGAAGGGATGTGTACATGCTTTCTTCGATCCACAACAACACTTTTGTTGAGATCACCAGGAGGGATGGCCCAATACAAAAACCCACTTGTATCCATGAGTACAACATGTACATGGGGGGTGTCGACTTGAACGACCAGATGTTCGAACCCTACCTTGCCACGAGAAGAACATGCAAGTGGTATAAAAAAATTCAATTTATTTCTTTAATTTGGCCATATACAACACGTATGTAATCTATCGTAAATCCACAGAAAGACCCATACCCTTCCTTGGCTACCAGGGGGAAATCATCTCTGCCCTTCTATACCCCAATGGCCCACCACAAAACATTCGATCCAATGTAATTAGCAGACTCTCTGAACGCCACTTTCCTGATAAAATCCCTCCCAGACCAACAGGCCGAAGACATCAGAAAAAATGTCGGGTGTGCAGCAAACGAGGATTGAGAAGAGACACCACTTATCATTGTGCCCAACGCCCTTCCCAACCAGGCCTCTGCATAGGTGACTGTTTCCGCCGTTACCATACTTCAGTGAATTATTAGTGAAGTATGGTAACCATAACCCTCACTTCCTGCCATTTACCTTCACACCCCTTATGCCTCTGCTTGCTCTGTAACTGACCCTGGCTTGTTATTCGACCATGCTTCTGCCTACTGATTCTGTTTATGCCTCTGCCTGATCTGGAACTGACCCTGGACTGTTATTCGACCACGCTTCTGCCTACTGATTCTGTTTATGCCTCTGCCTGATCTGGAACTGACCCTGGACTGTTTGACCATGCCTTTTTGCCTTCCTCTTGGACTGATCTTGTACCCTCTCAGTGGACTAGTGGGATTCATAACAGGGGTCTCACATATGTGAGGGGCTCCAGAATAGTTTTTTTGGATGAAGAAGACAATTTCCTTTGTCTTCTCATTCCTAGATTAGGGTCTGGAGACTCGGAGGCTTCAAAGAGATTTGGGTGGGAGAAGCCTCTACCCCTATCCCCATTCTGTCCTGAACAAGGCCCTACTTCTGCCTGCTGCCTGTAGGACCTATACCATCATGCCTCTGCCTGCCGCATGAACTGACCACACCACATGGATGGACCATGTTCCTGCCTACTACCAGGACCAATATTTTGGCAATGCTGACGATCTCTGCCTGCACTGACCTTGGACTGTATATGGACAGTATCCCTGCCTGCTGCCTATATTGACTATGGACAGTATACCTGCCTGTTGCCTGGAAAATTGTGTTCACTTTTGCTGACCAAGTCCCTGCCTGCTGCCTGGACCAGTGCTATCATCCTGTGGACAACTGCGCTGCTAAAACCACAGGTAATCTTTTGTTTACTCTTTTCTCAGCAGAATGTATTTTGGGGTGTAATTCTTGGTATGTGCATGCTATGTGTCCCTGGAACACCTGATGGTGTTCCTTGCATGTTGGGCCTCTGTATGTGGCCAAGCTGTGTAAAAGTCTCACACATTTGGTATTGCCATACTCAGGAGGAGTAGCAGAACGTATTTTGGCGTGTCATTTTTGCTATGTACATGCTATGTGTTGGAAATATCCTATAAATGGACAACTTTGCGTAAAAAAAAAAATGAGTTTTCATTTTTTTCCACATTTTCCCGAAACTTCTGGAAAAAAAAAAACCATTCAAAAAACTTAATATTCCTCATAGATTATACATTGGGGTGTTAGCTTTCCAAAATGGGGTCACTTTGTGGGCATTTCCATTGTCCTGGTGCTCCAGGGCCTTCAAAAATGTAATAGGTGGTTGAGAAATAGCAGGGGTACAGCCCCAGGAGGAAGTCAGCACAGCACAGGGATGGTGGGAGCCCCTCATAATGAGCACATGGCTGCCATGCACAGCTGCTTTAGTTTTTATACCCCGCACTGTACAGGGTCAGCGGGGATATGCGGGGTAACTGGAAATTGTTTGGTGTTACCAAGCATGTGCTCTCCGCACATCCCCAGTGACCCCAAACAGTGTGGGGTGATCAGGCAAAAACTGGACCAGCGATGCATGGCAGACAATCCGCTTTTCTCTTGTATTTTCAAATCTTAACGGAACAAACTGAAGAGAAGCTGATTGGTTGCCATAGGCAACTGCTCCAGATTCTGTTCGCTTCAAGCTTGACCAATTTCCCTAAATGTCTTTTTATCTGTTCTAGCAGTCATATGTGTAAATGAGAAGAATGGTGAGGGCACATCAGGGCACATTGGAGCACATCAGGGCACATTGGAGCTCATCAGGGCACATTGGGGCACATCAGGGCATATTGGAGCACATTGGGGCACATCAGGGCACATCAGGGCATATTGGAACACATTGGGGCACATCAGGGCATATTGGAGCACATTGGGACACATTGGGGAACATCAGGGCACATTGGGGCACATCAGGGCACATTTGAGCACATCAGGGCACATTGGGGCACATCGGGGCATATTGGAGCACATTGGGGCACATCAGGGCACATCGGGGCACATCAGGACATATTGGAGCACATTGGGGCACATCAGGGCATATTGGAGCACATTGGGGCACATCGGGCACATCAGGGCATATTGGAGCACATTGGGACACATTGGGGAACATCAGGGCACATCAGGGCACTCTGTTCTCATCCATCCCAGATGATGTCACAAGCAAATAGGGGTAGATGAGAAGCGAGGGGAGGGATTGTGTGGAGGAGGGACAGGGACCAACTACTAAGACCAAATGGCCATCTCTGCTGCAGACAGTCAGTTCAAGAAATGTTCAGAGTGAGGGAGGGGTACCCCAGCTTTGGCAAATTGATTTTCAAAAATGCTAACTGCTCCATTATCTGGGGGGACAAATGGGATATTTCGGGTGACAGGATGTTTCCCGTCACAGAAAACACCCGCTCACTCTGGACACTTGTCGGAGGGCAGGACAGTAGCTCCTTGGCAATATATGCAAGGGCAGGCCACTCCTCGCTCTTCCCCTGCCAAAAAAACATTGGATTTGTGGTGGGGTGCACTGGTGGGGCTGACAAATAGGACATGACAACCTCCTTTGCTGATATGGGTTTCTTGGGGTGCACTATGCTGGAGGTTCCCATTAGGGTGTCAAGTGCCTCAGCCAAGACAGAAGATGCACCGCTGGCAGGAGCTCTGCTCACTTCACTAGATGTAGATGATGCATGGGAGAGGCGGTCTTCAATATCTTCTTCCTCCTTTTCCTCTTCTCCCAGACTTACCATCTGCCTTTCCCTCTGACGCACCCTGTCGATTAGTCTGTCCCGCCATGTTGTCAGAGCACTACACTGCAAAGCCATTTTGCCCTTGATACGAGGGTCACACATGGCAGCCAGCATCAGTTCTGGGCAAGAGGCGGTCAACTCGTGCGTGTGCCTGCCCAACTCCATCAGAAATGTGTTTAGCAGAGCCAACACATCAGGTTGAGGGCCACCACCAGGCAAAGGTTCCTCAGCCAACTTGAACCGCTCCAATTTGCTCTAAAGGTGGTTGAATAGTGGGAGCACATGACCAATGCTGGCATCCTCGCGGCTTAGGTGTTCTGTGACAGAGAGGAAAGGCTTGAGGACTGCCACAATCTGCCCAATTATGGCCCAGTCCTCCCTGCCTAAAGGTCTCTCTATGCCAATGTTATGATCACAGGCCATGGCATGGAGAGCCTTCTGCTGCTCAAGGATGCGTTCCCGCATTGCTAGGGTTTAATTCCACCTAGTCCCCACATCCTGTTTTAGGCAGTGTTCTGGAAGGCCTGCCTTCCTCTGTTCCACCCTGAGGAGGTGGCTGTCCCTCACACTCCGATGGAAGTGGCCAGCCATCTTCCGACAAGAGTCCACCACTTTGGACAGCCTTCCATCGCCACCAGAAATGGTCTCCACCAACCGAAAACTGTCAGTTACCACCTGGTGGAGAAGGTGGGCTGAGCAGCGCACACCCACAAAGCTGCCATCCCTTACAGCCTTGACCATGTTGCTGCCTCCATCAGTGACAACATAGCCAATCCGGTAGTTGCTGTCTGCCTGTCCAAACCACTGCAACAACATTTTCTGCAGGGCTTGCAGGATGTTTCGCGCTGTGTGCTTTTCATCAAGCACTTCAGCGTGCAGGAGGAAGGAACGGTACCCATGTTTGTCAACTACTGACGAGGATCCAGATGTTTGAACTACATCATGGGAAACCTTGGCCTGCCACCAATGTGCCGTCAGGGACAGGAAGGCATGCTGGGCACTACACGCACTCCACAGATCAGTGGTCAGGTGCACTGCCTGTCCACCTGCCCTTTCAATCTCCTCCTTGAGCACCCCGACACAAGACCTGTATAAGGCTGGCACCACAGTTTGGCTGAAGGTCTTACGTGATGGCACACGGTACTGTGGTGCAACATCCTGCATCAATTGCTTGAAGGGCTCACCTTCCACCATGTTGAAAGGTGCTCCTCCAACTGCAATGAGCTGGCCAATCAGGCGTGTTATTAAAGCCACCAAAATCTTCCAGGGTGGCCTGGCTGGTATGGATTGGATGCGGGATGGTGGCTGTGGCGGGGCCACTATTGGTTCCCCTTTTGGTGTTTGGAGGAGTGGCCATGATACTTTTCTCCCCTAACAGCACTGCATGGTGGTGCATACGCATGTGCTGGTTCATGCCACTGTTACTGAGATGCCCTATGTCTCCGCCCCGGCTGACCTCCCTGCCACGGTGATTGCATTTGGCCTTCTGACCGACACCAATTCTTTGAAAATGCTGCCAAATGCTGGAACGGCAGCCACCACCTTGGACACTGCCTGATGGAATACCTTCCACTGCAGTGGTCACACTCTCTTTCTGAGGTTCGCAGGAGCGGAAGGAAGAGACCTGAACATCCCAGGTATATTGGGTGCTGTGATGGATTGAGGTCTAATGGTTGCATTGGCCCATTCTGATGCTGGAGGCTTAGAAAGCACTTGGGCAGGGGTCTTTTCAGGAGAAAAAAGTAGTGGGGACTGAGGGGAGATACTTTCTGGGCTGTCGGTGGTGCCAACATGGGTAGAGGGCTGGAAATTAAATTTGTCTACAACATTGTCAGGAAAGCCTGCTTCCACCTCTTTCACATTGCCAAGGGAACAGTGATCATTAGAAGCAGTAAACTCTGTCTCCTTGCTGACCACTGCCAAGCTCCCTGTAGTGCTGATGGTGATGGCACTGGCAGCAATGGTGGTGGTGACATCATCATGAGCCTCGGCCTCCTGACATGTTTCCTGCTGCATGGCCAGGATCTCCAGCTTTGGCTGCACAAATGTATGTGCACTGGGAACCCCATTGGCCTGCCCTCTTCCATAAAAGGTACCAATGGGCAGCATGTTACCAGCAGCAGTGGCAGAGGTGGTAGCACCACTTTTGCTATGAATTGTGCTGCTGGTTCTAGGAGGTAAATCCTAGAACAGCTGGCGACATGCAAATGTCTGCTGTTTGCCAGGCTCTTTACCACCAGCAGTCTTCACTCCCAGTCGCCTCAGCTTTATGGGAGGTGAGCTGAGCTCAGAGGGCGCAGAGACAGAACGTCCCCCCTGCTGCTCATGTACACGGCTCATAGCTCTCCCTCTCCCAGCAGCACTCTTACTGCTTTTTTGGCCTTGTTTGCTGCTCATTTTTCCTTTAAAAGTTAGAAAAATTTAGACAAAAAAAATATGATTTTGATTGCAGCAAACTAACAACAAAATCACCAAATGTACAAAAAAAATATTATACCAACAGAAAATAACAAAATATTAACTAAATGAAACAAGAAATGAAAAAAAAAAATGATCTCTCAAAACCAACCAAAAAAAGAATAAAACCAGAAACTAAACACTAAGAGATGATACACTTGCAAACTACAACTGATATAAACTAAAATGAACAGTGAAAAGCTAAAGATACAAATAATCATGTGATCTGCTCCACTACACTAACTAACCCACAAAGGGAAGTCACATGATCGGGCCTGCCCTGTAGGCCTCAGCAGCAGAAGAAAACCTCTGATTGGTCAACCAAGTCACGTGTTGTTTCGATATTTGGACATATTGTCATATTGAGGTATATATTTTTTCCTTTAAATTCAAGAAGAACGTTCGTACAAGTTAACGAACCTAACGACAATTCGTATTTCGTACGAATTAAAATTGAATTTCGGACACGAAATACGAAGTACGAATTAATTTTAACATGAATCGGAACGGAACGGAACGAAAAACAAATTTATTGACGGCGCCCATGTCTACTGGACGACAAACTGCGGGCCCTAAGGAGATGGGAAAACTTGCACACGAACTGCGGGGTGAGCTGGCCCAAATTGGTGAACGTACTGATGTCTTGGAAACTAAATTTGATGATTTGATACAATACGTGCACGTTTTGGAGGAAGACAGTGCCGGCCTGAAACAATCTATTTCCCAGCTTCTGTCCCAACAGGAGGACTTGGAAAACAGGGAACGCCATCAGAATTTACGTATCAGGGGTGTCCCTGAAACCATTGGTGAAGGGGAGATCAGACCGTACCTACTCAGCCTCTTTAATGTGGTAGCCCCTCGGATTCTGGACATAGACTGGAGATTAGATAGAGCCCACGGGTCCCTGGCCCCAAAACCTCCAACAGGAGCTAATCCCAGAGACATTATAGTACGCTTCCATTATTACGATAGCAAAGAAGCTTTAACCACTGCCACACGCAACAAGTCTCGTCTAGAATTTAAGGGGGCAAAGATACAGATCTTCAGTGACTTATCTCCAATTACTCTTGCTAAACGTCGCAGCTTCCGCCCTGTGACCATGTATCTGCAGAATTCCCAATTCCCATATCGCTGGGGGTTTCCCTTCCCCCTGTTGGCTACAAAAGACGGGATTCAATACTCCATGAGGGACCTGCAGGAAAGTGAAGCATTCATCTGCAATCTTGGCCTTCCACCACTACCAGATGAAGATCCCACACCTCTTCCAACGACGCCTAAACCCGCATTCATCCCAGGTTGGATTTGGACCCCTGCTCGTCAAAAGTCACAGAAAACCTTCTCCACCCCCCAGCGCAGTCCGTTCCCCAGACTTCCACCCTGAGGGGAAACCAACCCCACTACCTGGCTAGATCCAGCTTCGGCCCATATGTCACCATGTTTCCCCTGATTTGGGGCATTCACACCCATACACATGGGTTTTCATCGTTCTTATGGACTAGAGAAAAATGTATTTTTTGTTGCCTTCAGACGCTGATGGAAGGTGGCGAGGGTCACTCCAGATGAACTGGAACCCCTTGTGTGCCTCCTTTGTTCCACGGCCTCGGCTGTGAACTCCTGGGTGGTTTTTACCCCCCAGGCCTCTTTTCTACAGTTTTTTTCCTTTTTATAGGCCTTTTTTTTGGCCTATATTCCATTTTTGACTTGCCTAACTCACAGTTTTATATATCCTCATTTATCATTGTTGATGTTGTATTCTTTTACTTGCTTTGCATCCACAAGATACACCATGGTACATATTGCTTAGTTAGTCTGTATGGGTATTTATGGCCAGTATGTGTTTTTTAGACATGTGCATTCGTTTTCGTCCGAATGCATTTTCGTCCGAATTTCAGCTATTTTCGTTTTCGTTTTGACAAACGATAACGAAAGCACAAAATCCGAAAAACGAAAGATCCGACATAAATAAATGCTTTATTTTCGTTTTCATTGTTACAACAGTTCGATATAGAATAGGAGATTCGACATGACTCTGACAACAATCGGTGTCTATAGAACCTGTGGTCGAATGTGCTTAACCTTACCTCTATTAGTCCAAGATTATATAGAGAAAATATTCGACAGAGAAAAAAGATTTGACAGAGAGAAAAGATTCTGCAAGTTACTGTCCTAAAAAGTGTTTGGGGACCCGGGTCCTGCCCCAGGGGACATGCATCAATGCAAAAAAAAGTTTTAAAAACATCAGTTTTTTCGGGAGCAGTGATTTTAATAATGATTAAAGTGAAACAATAAAAGTGTAATATTCCTTTAAATTTCGTAGGGGGGGTTGTCTATAGTATGCCTGTGAAGGGGCGCATGTTTCCCGTGCTTAGAATTGTCCCTGCACAAAGTGTCATTTATGCAGGAAAAAAAGTCCTTTAAAATCACTCGCAGCTATTATGAATTGTCGGCTCCGTAATACAGAGAACACTCATTGAAAGTCATTGATAAAAAAATAAATAAAAAAAAAGCGTGGGGGTCCCCAAAATTCAATTACCAGGCCCTTCAGGTCTGGTATGGATATTAAGGGGAACCCTGCCTCAAATTTAAGAAAAAATTTGACGTGGGGTTCCCCCTAAATATCCATAACCAGACCCTTCAGGTCTGGTATGTATATTAAGGGGAACCCCGCGTCAAATTTAAAAAAAAATTGACGTGGGGTTCCCCCTAAAAATCCATACCAGACCCTTTATCCGAGCACGCAACCTGGCAGGCCGCAGGAAAAGAGGGGGGGACGAGAGAGCGCCCCCCCCCTCCCTCCTGAACCGTACCAGGCCACATGCCCTCAACATTGGGAGGATGCTTTGGGGGTCTGTGACTCCTCAAAGCACCTTGTCCCCATGTTGATGAGGACAAGGGCCTCATCCCCACAACCCTGGCCGGTGGTTGTGGAGGTCTGCGGGCGGGGGGCTTATCAGAATCTGGAAGCCCCCTTTAACAAGGGGACCCCCAGATCCCAGCCCCCCCCCCCTGTTTGAAATGGTAAGGGGGTACAAAAGTACCCCTACCATTTCACAAAGAAAGTGTAAAAAATGGTTAAATAAAAAAAACACACTTTTGAAAAAATTCCTTTATTAAAAATAAAAAAATAAAAAAAAGATTCCAGCGGCGGTAATCCACTCTTGCTATCCAGCGACGGATGGTCATCTCTCCAGCGATGTCTCATGTCATCCAGCGCAGTGAATACATCCTTCTTCTGTCTCCTCCACGGAGACACTGCAGGCATTCCGGCGGCTGGCGTTTCTTATATACGGAGGGCGGGGCCACCCGTCACCTGACCCCGCCCCCCTCTGACGCAAGGGGAAACCCGGGGTTCCCTGTGACGTAGGGGTGACCCGCACCCCTCTGATGTAACACAGGCAGGTTTCCGTTACATCAGAGGGGGGCGGGGTCACCCATACGTCACGGGGAACCCCCGGGTTTCCCCTTGCGTCAGAGGGGGGCGGGGTCAGGTGACGGGTGGCCCCGCCCTCCGTATATAAGAAACGTCAGCCACCGGAATGCCTGCAGTGTCTCCGTGGAGGAGACAGAAGAAGGATGGAGGATCGCTGCGCTGGATGAGATGAGACATCGCTGGAGAGATGACCGTCCGTCGCTGGATAGCAAGAGTGGATTACCGCCGCTGGAATCTTTTTTTTTTTTTTTTTTTTTAATAAAGGAATTTTTCAAAAGTGTGTTTGTTTTATTTAACCATTTTTTACACTTTCTTTGTGAAATGGTAGGGGTACTTTTGTACCCCCTTACCATTTCAAACAGGGGGGGGTCGGGATCTGGGGGTCCCCTTGTTAAAGGGGGCTTCCAGATTCTGATAAGCCCCCCGCCCGCAGACCTCCACAACCACCGGCCAGGGTTGTGGGGATGAGGCCCTTGTCCTCATCAACATGGGGACAAGGTGCTTTGAGGGGTCACGGACCCCCAAAGCATCCTCCCAATGTTGAGGGCATGTGGCCTGGTACGGTTCAGGAGGGAGGGGGGCCGCTCTCTCGTCCCCCCCTCTTTTCCTGCGGCCTGCCAGGTTGCGTGCTCGGATAAAGGGTCTGGTATGGATTTTTAGGGGGAACCCCACGTCAATTTTTTTTTAAATTTGACGCGGGGTTCCCCTTAATATCCATACCAGACCTGAAGGGTCTGGTTATGGATATTTAGGGGGAACCCCACGTCAATTTTTTTCTTAAATTTGAGGCGGGGTTCCCCTTAATATCCATACCAGACCTGAAGGGCCTGGTAATTGAATTTGGGGAACCCCCACGCTTTTTTTATTTATTTATTTTTTTATCAATGACTTTCAATGAGTGTTCTCTGTATTACGGAGCCGACAATTCATAATAGCTGCGAGTGATTTTAAAGGACTTTTTTTCCTGCATAAATGACACTTTGTGCTGGGACAGTTCTAAGCACGGGAAACATGCGCCCCTTCACAGGCACACTATAGACAACCCCCCCCCCCCCCCTACGAAATTTAAAGGAATATTACACTTTTATTGTTTCACTTTAATCATTATTAAAATAACTGCTCCCGAAAAAATGGCCGTTTTTAAAACTTTTTTTTGCATTGATACATGTCCCCTGGGGCAGGACCCGGGTCCCCAAACACTTTTTAGGACAGTAACTTGCAAATTAGCCTTTAAAATTAGCACTTTAGATTTTGAACGTTGGAGTCCCATAGACTTTAATAGGGTTCTAAAGTATGCTATATAGTTAGCTCCGTCGAATCTTCTTTATACATTCGACAGACACCATAAGCCTTCCAAGACAGATTCGACCGTAATTCATGTGGATTTTCGGACGAATGCAATTTTTGAACGAAAAACGAAATAAATAAAAACGAATTTCGGGAGTAACTAAATAAATTAAGTTTTCGGACGAAAACGAAATTCCGAAACAAAATATTTTACTCTGCACATGTCTAGTGTTTTTAATGCCCCGTACACACGAGAGGGATTAAGTCTGACAGACCTCCAAAGGAGTTCCGCCGGAGTTCCGACGGAGTTCTGGCGGACTTTTCGACTGAACGGACTTGACCACACACCATCACACCAAACTCCGACGGAGTCGAACGTGATGACGTACGACTGGATTCGACATAGGAAGTTCCTAGACAGTAGCCAATAGCTGCCCTAGCGTCGGTTTTAGTCCGTCGGAGTAGCACACACACGAGCGGATTTTTCAAAGGGGACCGGGTCCGGCGGAGTTCCGTCGGGAAAATTTAAAGCATGCTTCATTTCTAAAGTCCGTCAGACTTTAGCTTTGCTAAAGTCCGTTGCAGCCCACACACGATCGGATAGTCCGCCGGACTCAGTCCGTCGGAGTTTGGATGTCGAAAAGTCCGCTCGTGTGTACGGGGCATTATGGTTACCTTAAGCTAATGCCAATCCATAGCGATGGACCCCAGGTACACCAGTCTGACCTTGTTAGGATTTCCCTTTAGACTGTGGGAGGTATGCAGCTGCTGGTTCAGTAGGATTTTTGCCATCCCCTGGTATCTATACAAATAGAGTGGGACATATTTTTTTAATTCTATAAAGATACTACCCCATTATTACCTAGAACTAGACATGTGCATGACAAAAAAATGTGGACGAGTTTCGTTATTCAGAGAATCTGTTTAAATTGTAATTTAGGTATTCCGATATATTTGAATCTCTGGCCGCAAACACACGGGCGGACTGTTCGCTCAACTTTGTCCACTGAACAGTGTTTCAGCGGACAGTCCGCTCGTGTGTGGGGCTTCAGCAGACAGTTTCAGCGGACAGTTTGACGAACAAAGTTTTTCGGAAATTCCGAAAAACTGTCCGCTGAAACTTGGTTTGAGCGGACAGTCCGCCCGTGTGTAGGCCACTTTCGAAATGAGAAAACTGTTCCCGCTCGGAGGAAAGTCTGCTCATTTCGAGCGCGTCTCCAGGTAGGCGGGGCCCGCGAAGGAGACGTCGCGGGCCCCGCCGCCTGGTATGGACTTAAAGGGGAACCCCCAACGCCGAAAAAAATCGGCGTAGGGGTCCCCCCAAAGTCCACAACAGACCCTTGTCCGAGCACGCTACCCGGCCGGCCAGGAAAGGGGGGCGAGCGAGCGCGCCCCCCCTCCCGAGCCGTACCAGTCCGCGTGCCCTCAACATGGGGGGTGCCTTGGGGAAGGGGGGGCCGCGCGCCCCCCCCCACCCCAGAGCACCTTGTCCCCATGTTGATGAGGACAAGGGCCTCTTCCCGACAACCCTGGCCGTTGGTTGTCGGGGTCTGCGGGCGGGGGGCTTATCGGAATCCGGGAGCCCCCTTTAATAAGGGGGCCCCCGGATACCGGCCCCCCACCCTATGTGAATGAGTATGGGGTACAATGTACCCCTACCCATTCACCTGTAAAATAAAAGTACCCAAAAAAAAAACACAACACACGAGATAAAATATTTTATTGCACAGCTCCGGGGGTCTTCCGTCTTCGGGGGTCTTCTCGCCGGACTCCTCCGCTATCTTCTTGTAGCTCTTTTGCTAGCGGAGGAGTCCGGCTTTCTTCCTCCCCGCCGCCGGCCTCTTCTCCCGACTTTGGGGGTCTTGTCCCCCTCTTCGGTTCTTCTGCCGGGCCACCGCGCCTTCTTATAGCTCTTTTGCAGGCGGTGGCCCGGTCTTCTGTCGCCGCTGTCGCCTTCCGGTCGCCTTCCGTTCTTCTTCTTGTTCTTGTTCTTCTTCTTCTCCAGGAGATGTTGACACGTCGCTCTCTCCGGCCGGAATGCCAGAGCCGCGCTGTGCGGCCACTTATATAGTGACAATGGGGCGGTGTCACATGGTATATGTCACATGGGTTGGTCACATGGTGACCCCGCCCCCTTACGATGTCATAGTCCCCATGTGACATCAACCCATGTGACCAACCCATGTGACATATACCATGTGACACCGCCCCATTGTCACTATGTAAGTGGCTGCGCAGCGCGGCTCTGGCATTCCGGCCGGAGAGAGCGACGTGTCAACATCTCCTGGAGAAGAAGAAGAAGAACAAGAAGAAGAACGGAAGGCGACCGGAAGGCGACAGCGGCGACAGAAGACTGGGCCACCGCCTCTAAAAGAGCTATAAGAAGGCGCGGTGGCCCGGCAGAAGAACCGAAGAGGGGGACAAGACCCCCGAAGTCGGGAGAAGAGGCCGGCGGCGGGGAGGAAGAAAGCCGGACTCCTCCGCTAGCAAAAGAGCTACAAGAAGATAGCGGAGGAGTCCGGCGAGAAGACCCCCGAAGACGGAAGACCCCCGGAGCTGTGCAATAAAATATTTTATCTCGTGTGTTGTGTTTTTTTTTGGGTACTTTTATTTTACAGGTGAATGGGTAGGGGTACATTGTACCCCATACTCATTCACATAGGGTGGGGGGCCGGTATCCGGGGGCCCCCTTATTAAAGGGGGCTCCCGGATTCCGATAAGCCCCCCGCCCGCAGACCCCGACAACCAACGGCCAGGGTTGTCGGGAAGAGGCCCTTGTCCTCATCAACATGGGGACAAGGTGCTTTAGGGTGGGGGGGCTGCGCGGCCCCCCCTTCCCCAAGGCACCCCTCATGTTGAGGGCACGCGGCCTGGTACGGCTCGGGAGGGGGGGCGCGCTCGCTCGCCCCCCTTTCCTGGCCGGCCGGGTAGCGTGCTCGGACAAGGGTCTGTTGTGGACTTTGGGGGGACCCCCACGCCGATTTTTTTCGGCGTTGGGGTTCCCCTTTAAGTACATTCCAGGCGGCGGAGCCCGCGACGTCTCCGTTGCGGGCCCCGCCTACCTGCACACGCGCTCGAAATGAGCGGACTGTTGCCTCGTGTGTGGGCGAGTCCGTTCATTTCAAAAGTTGCGCGGACTTAGTACGACGAACAAAGTTTGCCGTATTTGTCCGCTCAAAAAGTGCCGTGTGTGGGCGTGTTCATTCATTCAAAAGTTTGAGCGGACTGTTTGACGAACTTAGTTTCCGCAGACAGTCCCCGCGTGTGTACGCGGCCTCTGAATAATGAAAAATTTGTCAGAGTATTCATTTGGAACGAAACGAACCACACATGTCTACCTAAAACTACCATAATCCAGCCCTATTTAAGGCTGATTACACAATAACAGTTGTTATTTATAAATTCTATACTGCATACATGTAAATGTATATACTTATATGAAATGAATTCTGGGATTTTGAGGCTTACCAACCTCCACCATTAGAAGAACATTTATTTTTAACATACACTTACTTAACTAATTAATTAAAATTACTATTATCTCTCGAATGCTAATCAGCTCTACAAGAAACTCTTGCATGTTTCTTTCATTATCACAGTTGATTACAGCACTGTATCTTAAATGTAACTTGCAGTTGCAGCCAGCTGTTAATGTGGGCCATATTTGTCACCATCACCCCCCTTCAATGAATTTCCCTGCAGCTTTAGAAAAAGTAATAGCCAATTGACATTTAATCTGCATAAACTGTTGTCACCAGTGCTGTTTCGAAAATTAGTGTGGTGATAATGAGTCACCAGCCTTTATCAGTCATACAAAAGCCAGGGTAGAAAATGTAGAAAGTAATATAATATTTTCTGAATATCTCAATTCCACTGGCACTTATGACTAGTAATGGGGTCATAATCAAAGATTAGTACGATAACATATTCCTATTATTCTAGAGGAAGGAAATAAAGAATAGAAAATATTTTAAATGGAAATTTTCTTTAACCACTTCATTACCAGGTCGTTTTTTCAGTGCTTTCATAGTTTGACTGACAATTACTCTGTTATACAACACTGTACCCAACAGTATATCCTTTTTTTGAGACAGATAAAGCTTTCTTTTGGTGGCATTTATAAATACGGATGAGCCAAACACCCCTCAGGTTCGGTTCGCAGCAGACCATGCGACCTGCAGCAAATGAGTTTGAACACGCAAACACTATTAAAGTCTATGGGACACGAACATTAATAATAAAAAGTGCTAATTTTAAAGGCTTATATGCAAGTTATTGTCATAAAAAGTTTTTGGGGACCTGGGTCCTGCCCGAGGGGACATGTATCAATGCAAAAAAAAAGTTTTAAAAACATCATTTTTTTCAGGAGCAGTGATTTTAATAATGCTTAAAGTGAAACAATAAAAGTGAAATATTCCTTTAAATTTCATACCTGGGGGGTGTCTATAGTATGCCTGTAAAGTGGCGCATGTTTCCCATGTTTAGAACAGTCTGAGAGCAAAATGACATTTATAAAGGAAAAAAGTAATTTAAAAGTATTTGTGGCTATAATGAATTGTCTGCCCCGGAAATACACATAAAAGTAATTGAAAAAAACAGCATGGGATTCCCCCGTATTCCATTACCAGGCCCTTTGGGCCTGGTATGAATATTAACCAAAATTTTAAAAAAAATGCATGGGAGTCACCCCAAATTCCATACCAGGCCCTTCAGGACCCTTATCTGAGCACGTAACCTGGCAGGCCACAGGAAAACAGGGGAGATGAGAGAGCACCCCCCCCCTTCTGAACGGTGTATCTACCGAACACTAAACAAAATCAATTCTTGAGAAGGATATGGAAAAATGGAACCTCCATGAAACAAGGTCATGTAATATTCTGCGGAGACTTTAATGCTATTCCAAATAAAGACATTGATCTCTCCAAGCTAACACTCCAGAAAAACCACCGGCCTACTCTGGCTCATTTTATCACATCTTCTGGTCTTTTTGATGTATGGAGATGCCAACATGCTTCTGAAAAAGATTTAACTTTTCTTCTCTAACGTGCATCATACGTACTCACGTATAGATTTATTCCTTGTGGATAAATTCATACTACAAAAAAATTGTTAAATCTAACATCCATGTTATATCGTGGTCGACCATGCTCCTATTTCCATGAGTGTGGGGGATCGCAGTGCTGAAACGAGAGCGAATAGATGTGATATTTCTTCCATCTCACTACCAGAAAATATCAAATTAATCAGGAAAGTCATGAAAGAATTTTTCGACTTGAACACTCCCTCGATAACCTATCCGTTCACACTCTGAAATACGCACAATGTATTGATAAGAGGTCTGCTTATCCAATTAAGTGTTAGACTTAAAAGGCAAAGGATAAAACGGCTCAACAATCTGTTAACCAATATACAAAACCTAGAGACCTCTAACAAACAAAATTCCACACAAAAAACAAGAGCTATGCTATTCTATGCTAGAAAAGATCTATGCACGCATATGATTTCCCAGCAGAAGAACCACTTCCAAACATTAAAAGCGTACAGCTATCAAACTTTTGTGAAATAAAAAAAAAAAAAAAAAAGCGTACAGCTATCGATATAGCAACAAAGCAGGGAAAATGCTGGCAAACCAGTTGAAAGAAAGAATAGTACAACAAAAAATAAAACTCATGTCGAATCCCAAAACCAAACAAACGGTATATAATCCTAAAGATATAGCAGGCGATTTTAGCGACTACTATAAAGCTTTATATAATCTCAAAGATGACCCAGACACATACCAACCCTCTGAAAATGTAATCTCAGATTTCTTAGCATCGATAGACCTACCAAAAATATCCCAACGCAAACTAACTCTCCTAAATACACCCGCCACAATTCCAGAGATACAAAAAATAATAAAAAATATGCCCCACAATAAATCACCAGGCCCTGATGGGCAATCAGCCGAATACTTTCAGCTGTTCCACAACGATGTATCCCCATACTTGAAACAGATCTTTGATGCCACAGTGTCCAATACCTCATTCCCAAGCGAAATGTTAACTGCAACCATTATTACGAAATCAAAGCTGGGCAAAGATCCCTCGGTCCCTCAAAACTTCAGACCGATATCTTTATTGAATGTCAATGTAAAACGGTATGCAAAACTGGTGGCTAACAGACTTGCCTCCCTGTTACCAAAGCTCATCAACCACAACCAGGTGGGCTTTGTATCAGGCCGGCAAGCGAAGAACGCAACTAGAAGGATGATAAACATTCTCCACTCAGCTGAAAAATCTGCTCCTCACTTTGGAGAAGGCCCTCGATAGAGTCCATTGGGGATACATGACCAAGGTTGCAGAAATACGGCCTGACTGGTCAAACTCAACTGGCCATACTAGCACTTTATTCCTCAGCATTTATGTACACAGAGGGTATGTTCTCAAAAAATTTTCATATCTCAAACGGGACTAGGCAAGGCTGCCCACTTTCACCAATAATTTTTGCCATGATGATGGAACCCCTAGCAAAGAAGATTAGACAACATACATCAATCCAAGACTTTCCCTCTCAAGACAAACAACACAAAATCTCACTCTTTGCTGATGATGTCATATTGACACTAACTGACCCCTGTAAGTAAATTTTTGCTGCACATGAAACTCTGGTAATGTTTAGTAAAGTAGCTTACTACAAAGTAAATGAGAACAAATCCAGCATCTTAGGTATAGCAATCAATGACTCCATAAAATCTAAACTACAGAAGGATTTCCCATACCCGTGGTCTCAAGACTCTATATCCTATTTGGGAATCCATCTAACACCCTCTATCTCTAATTTATATCAACCCAATTACCTCCCACTAATAAATGCACATCAAAAAGACACCTCTAGAATCCAGAAACACTATATCTCCTGGCACGGTTTAGCTGCATACAAAATGCTAATACTCCCGAAAATAACATACCTATTCAGGGCCCTCCCGATACCTCTACCTTCCTCCTACTTTATGTCCCTACAAAAGCAAATATCAGACTTTATCTGGGTGGGTAAGAGAGTTACATTTCCACTTCAAATGCAAAGGAAACACAAATGAGCAGGAGGTCTAGGCATCCCAATTTTAAAAGATTATCACACAGCAGTAGCTCTAGATCAACTAGAAGTTCATTCACTCTAAATGATCCTAAACCCCAGTGCCAATTGGAACAAGCATGGATACAACCTATGTCCTTAAAATCACTAATAATAGCTTACAACCTGCAACAAACTAACTTTACCATAGATCACCCTACTATACAAGCCTCTCTATAGGCTTGGAAATACTTAAATGAATCATCTCAATCTAAGGAACAAACCCCTAATGTCCTCCTCATACCCTTAGAATCACTCACTTGGTTGATACTAAACATATCCTTGTCCATATGGCAATACAAAGGTATAGTCTATTTATGAGTCCTCGTGCATGGTGATAAACTAATATCTTTCAAAGAAGTACAATCCAAATTTAACATTCCTGCCTCGGAATTCTTGACTCATTTGCAGTAGGGATGAGCTTCGTGTTCGAGTCGAACGTACGTTCGACTCGAACATTGGCTGTTCGTCCGTTCGGCGAAATCCGAACTCTTGGTCCGTTCGCGTCAAAATTCGTGTGGCGCGCACGGCCCACAATGCACTGCGATGGCGCAGTGCATTGCTGGCTCATGATTGGCCAAGCATGCACTGTGACCCCACATGCTTCGCAAATCGCAGCGCCAGCAGCGAGGAGAGCCATGATTGGCCACAGGCAGGATGCCTGTGGCCAATCATAGCTCAGGCTGTGTAGTGCACGCCCCACACTATATAAGGCCGCCTTTGAGGTGGCCTCGTGTAGTGTGTTGGCATCTGAAGCAGTGGGTGTTCTGTGTACCTTCAACACAGTTACACACCGATCGTTTTTGGCTGATTTCCTATCTTGCTTTTGTGTAGTGGTTATTGTCTGTGCCCTGACCGCAGTATACATCACTATATTCACCTCATCTATATAGCTAGTGATCTATCTTTAATAATAGAGCTTGCAGTCAGTAGTGTTAGGAGATAGTGCGTGCTGTCTGCGTGCTCTGTACCCAGTACATACCGCTATAATCCACCTACATAGCTGTTCTCTATTTGAGCCCAATTGCCATCTGCAGGAGTTATTGGAAGTTGTGTGTGCCTCCAGCACAGCACAGTATACATCTGTATATACCCCTTTATCTCTGCTGTTTTCTGGTTATTGTCTGCGTGCCCTGACCGCAGTATACACCGTGATATTCACCTCACCTATATAGCTAGTGATCCATCTTTAATAATAGAGCTTGCAGTCAGTAGTGTTAGGAGATAGTGCGTGCTGTTTGCGTGCTCTGTACCCAGTACATACCGCTATAATCCACCTACATAGCTGTTCTCTATTTGAGCCCAATTGCCATCTGCAGGAGTTATTGGAAGTTGTGTGTGCCTCCCGCACAGCACAGTATACATCTGTATATACCCCTTTATCTCTGCTGTTTTCTGGTTATTGTCTGCGTGCCCTGACCGCAGTATACACCGCGATATTCACCTCAGCCTAAGGCCCAATTTTTCTGCCCCTGTTTAACAGGGGCGTTTAAGTACAATTTTTGATGCAATGCTTTGCAGCAGGGCTAATTCCAGCAAAAAAACTAGAGTATATGGAAGAGGTTGCAGTGTGGTAGCACCAGCAGCAGTGCCTAAGGCCAAATTTTTCTGCCCCTGTTTAACAGGGACATGTAATTACAATTCTTGATATAATATTTCACAGGAGGGCCCCTTCCTGTGCCCACCCAGAGTAACGGTGAGGACTTATAGTGTTGTGGCACCAGCACCACAACCACCAAAGGTCAATTTTTCTACCACTGTTCAACAATGGCATGTAATTACAATTCTTGATATAATCGTTCACAGCAGGGCGCTCCAGCGCCCACCAAGAGTCACTTTGAGGGCTTACAATGTTGTGGCAAAACCAACACCTTGTTCTGCCATTTCTGCAGAGCATATAGGGCAGGCCCCTACTTTCAAACATCCAACTTACAAACATCAGACAGCAGCAAGTGAGATGAAAAAAGATGGACGACAAAACAAATTATACAGGGGTGATAACCCTTCCCTATGTTTTCCAAAAAGCTTAAAAATAGTTTTTTTGACTGGAGCTACACTTTAAAAATGTACCAGTTGAAAATTACAAACAGATTCAACTTAACACAACAAACCTACACAGTCCCTGTCTTGTTTGCACCGCCTGTATACTGCTGTTCTGAGTATATAGGGCCTGGGGGCCACACGCATTTCCTTTTTTTAATATGGGTACAGGGTTCCCCTTAATATGCGTACAAGACCCAAATAGGCTGGTAATGGGCAGGGAGGGCTACCCATGCCATTTTTCTCAATGATTTTCAACCATATTGCAGGAACCAGATATAACATTAAAACCGCAAGCAGTTTTAAATGGTGTTATTTCCGTTTAATGTCATTTTGTGCAGGGACTGTTCTAAACACGGGAAACACGTGGCACTTCACAGGCATACTACAGACACCCCCCAGGCACCATATTTAAAGGAATATTTCACTTTTTTTCCACTTTAATCGTCATTAAAATCAGTGCTCCCGCCAAAACGGCCGTTTTTAAAACTTTTTTTTGCATTGACCCATGTCCCCTGAGGCAGGAGTCAGGTCCCCAAACCCTTTTTAGGACAGTATCTTGCATATTAGCCGTTAAAATTAGCACTTTCCATTTCGAACGTTCGAGTCCCATAGACTTCAATGGGGTTCTAACGTTCGTAACGAACGTGGGGTCCGTTCGAAAGTTCTGGTGCGAACCGAACCGGGGGGTGTTCGGCTCATCCCTAATTTGCAGATATCTTCATGGTATCACCAAATGAATACTGCATATTCAACATTCTTGACTCCAATATGGAAACACTTGAAGACAGTCAATCCCAAGATTAAATGTATCTCATTATTGTATGAACTAATTAAAGCCAAATCATCCTTCCTTAAATTTAATCATCTTACAAAATGGGAAAAAGATCTTGGTAAAACTTTTACAGAAAAACAATGGCTATCAGCAATTAAAAACAATATTCAATTCTCAAGATGTTCGAACTATGAGGAGCTGGCGACAAAATTAACAGCTAAATGGCATTTCACCACCTACATAGTAGCCAAATTTTCAGGCGGAAA
This sequence comes from Lithobates pipiens, assembly GCF_037356315.1. Lineage (NCBI taxonomy): Eukaryota > Metazoa > Chordata > Amphibia > Anura > Ranidae > Lithobates > Lithobates pipiens. Next base: position 230,032,313 of record NW_027507748.1, read on the forward strand.
CTCCAATTTATGTTGGAGGGGCTGTGATCAGGTAAGAACATTGGTACACATGTTGTGGGCATGCCCTAATTTCCGCAGCTTCTTCAACAAAGTATTTAAACTGATAGCGAAAACTACAAGAGTTCTCACCCAGCCCTCTCCTGAAAAGGCAATCCTAAGCATTAATATGACTGAATACCCAATTTCAGTCAGGTCAAAAACAATGAAAATCATATTTGCTGCCAGGTCCTTAATAGCCTACAAATGGAAAATGAACAAAATACCAAATGTACAGGAATTATTTGCAAAAATCAACACAGAATCAGAATACGAGAAAATACTGGCTTATAGAGATGGTTCAGGCACTAAATAAGTAACGAACCGGTCTATCTGAAACTCTTTATTTCATCCTAGAACTTAATTATTGTTTTATCTACAAAGTACCTCCACATGTTATCTCTGTACCTCCTCTCTCCTCCCCCCCCCCCCCCACACTTTTCATCACCTCTCTAACGGGTCAAGGTGAGAAGTTTAATGTCACCGAAACTATGTTGGTATTGTTAGCAATATGCTATAAACATGTATTGCTCAGACGGACAAGCAAGAATAAACTCTGTCTGTTCAATACAGGTATTCTTTGCAATATTCTTTAAAATATTCTTATTTTGTCACAACCAATTGGTAATAGAGTGAACCCTGGTCACAAAATTATACTGCAGTGAATATACGCTATGACTATAACATGTATCCGCCTAATTGTGCATTTTTATTGTTATCCAGCAGTCTATTATTTGTACTATGTTAATCCCTTGTTCTTTCAATAAAAATGACTTGAATTAAAAACATTTTTGATGATATTTATTATAGCAAAAAGTAAAAAATATATATATATTTTTTTTAAATTGTCGCTCTTTTTTTGTTTATAGTGCAACAAATAAAAAATGCAGAGGTGATAAAATACAATCAAAAGAAATCTCTATTTATTGCAGAAAAGGGACCTGTTAAACAGGTGCGGAAAATTTGGGTTTTCGGTGTTGGTGGTGCCTTGACACTGTAACCCTAAAGAGGTAAAAATAATAATATGCACCTGTCAAACAGGTGTGGAAAAATTGGTCCTTGGGTGTTAATTGCTCACAATCCTTGTTGCGTCCTAAAATGGTGTCAGTATAGTGCCTGTATCCTTTATCAGCAGCATTGGCATGGGGAAAAAAGCTGAGGAGCCCAAAGCCTGTCCTTGTTCCAAACACACACAGGTATTCGTTGATAGCCCTCTTCTGTGTTTACAGCCACTGCAGAATTGCCAAAGTCAAGTTCCACCTGGTGGGCATGTCACAAATCAGGTTGTTTATGAACAGGTGGAACTCCCAAAGAATTTTAGCCAACCAAACACTGGCTGTGTATGACTACCTGAAATGTCTACAGACTCTTCTGGCCTGCCTTAGAAGATCTTGCAAACCTGGGTACTTGTTTAGGTAGAAAACCACCAAACTGAGGACATTTTCCAGGCAGGGCACTTGTGTCAACATTCTGTGTCGAAGGACGGACAGAAGGTTAGTGCCATTATCACACACCACCATTCCTGGTTCAATATTTCATGGCATGAACCACCTCTGAGCCTGCCCCTGCAGAGCTGACAGAATCTCTGCTCTGGTGTGGCTCCTGTTCCCTAGGCAGCTGAAGCGCTGCATGGCATCTTTTAGCCTGACTCATTAATTAGCCCCTTGAATGCTTAGGGGGTACTGGTGGTTCATAGGACAATTTAGCAGAAGAAGGCATATAGGAGGAGGATGAGGAGTGGGTGGAGCTGACAGATTTCACATCATCACCACTAGCTGTATGGAAACATGGCCAGCAAAATAAGATCCACCACTAAGCCCATACTGCATCCCTCTTAGTTGCAAGCAGAGTTATCCAGTGTGCTGTGAAAGAAATAGATCCTCTCTGACCATGCTTGCTGGACCACGTGTCAGGAGTAAGGGGGCACTTTATGCTGACTGCCTTGCCCAACAATGCTACAACATTGACTTCCATGTGATTGTACAGAGCTGGAAGGGCCTTATGTGCAAAGAAATAGTGACTTGGAACCTGCCATTGTGATACAGCACATTCTTCAAATTCATGGAAGGGGGAAGAATCTACCAGGCATAAAGGCAGGAGTTGTAAAGCCAGCAATTTGGACAAGCTGGAATTTATGTGCTGGGCATGTGGGTGGCAGGGAGTATATTTTTGCTGTAGGCAGGATGTCTCTATGTGGTAGGCTGGATCCATGCACGCATTCGGAGCAGCCTCCCACACAGAGACTTCCTGCCTACAGCTTCCTCCTACACTCTCTCCATCCAGCTGCCACCACAGATCTCTGACATGATCTGGATGACACACTACTTATGTGCCTAGAATCATCTTCTATCTAGAATGAGATGGTCATGGACTTTACAGCATTGGCAGTGTGAGAGACATTACAGCCATCCATCCTGTTTATCATCTATACGATCTTCGGTGCCAGTAAAGGCCTTGGCTGGGCTATAGCCACATGCCTTGTTTGCTTGCTATCTGGGAGGTAGTATTGTTTTAAGGTGCCAGCACACTTTTTCATGTGAATCACTGTGGTGGCATTGTGCGTAAGATCTACCTTATCATTCCGATTATGGACACATATTGTCATTATATGCAATCAAGGATCCATTAGCATTATTTGGAACTTTATCAGAGCAGCTTCTCGTTTACTATATTTGTTTGTGTGCATCCCACACTAAGCTGCTGCTTTTTTCTTATTTTAGATTTTTCATACATTAGCACGGTTTTAGCCTTATAACTATATATTCACATTAATATGGATTGGAGGTGTATTTATTTACAGTTAATAGAATGCCTATTATGTTCCTAAATAGGTATTAGAGAGGGAGGGAGTGTGCAGGAAATGGAAGGGTGTGAATATAAAGTAAGCGACAGCAAAGGGGATATGGAAGGGAGAGATTAGGGAGAATTCTCTGTTTTTTTTTCTGCCCCAATATCACTATTGGATTGATTTTTTCCCCTCATTACTACACATGAAGTTGGGGTGGGCGGGAGATGATGGAGGTGGGAGAGTGAGAAGGGGATGAGGACAAGAGAGGTGAGATATAGGGGTAAGGACCTGGTAACCACTACATTTTCTTGGTTAAGATTGGTTGAATCATATTGGGGGAGACCACGCCTCTTCTGTTGTCAATATCCACTGTGTTAGGAAATGATTACAGCTGCTATGAGAAATGCAAAAGGTTTTAGGAAAACACCTATCTATATGTGTTATATGTTTGTTATGGTCTTATTATTTATTGCAACATGTACACAGTTTAATTGTTCTTTTTGGACTGTCTTTTGTTTTTTTTGTTTTTTTTTTCTTTCCACTTCAGTGACATTTTCCCAAGAGACTAGAGACTTATTTCAACTTTACAGTTCAAACATTGTCCCTTTTCATTTTCACATCATGGCTTAAATCTAAAATGTTCATGTTTAATTATCAAAAAAGTAAAAAACATACACTTTTTAATTACGTACAAAAAAATAAACGTATTTCTTATCAGCCCATTCCCACTTGCCCTCACCCCTGCCCCCCCCCCCCCCACCTTACTCCCTGGTTTGTTTTAATTTAGATCTCTTCCACTCCTATTTCACATTCCTCTTCCTTCTGTCATCTTCTCAAGGTATTTATCTGAGGATTTAAATTTTTCCCAACTTTCCCAAGTACAACTATAGTTCCGATATTGCCCTTCATTGCTACTACCCAAGCACTCCATTTTATCGTGCTCTATTCGGTCAAACCACTCTCTTACACCTGGTTTTTCGCTATTTAGCCATTTTTTTGGGATCAACCCTTTTGCTGCATTCAAGAGTTTTGGAGTAATTGATTTCATATATTGATTCTTTAGAGTTTTAGAGTCATGGAATAAGCACACCTTTATATTATTTTCTAACTTCTCGTCCGTTATCTCCTCTATAAAGCTAACTATTTCTTGCCAGTACTTCTTTAATTTTGGGCGATCCCACCATATATGCGTCATTGTTGCCCTTTGTTTACAATTTCTCCAGCATAGAGGTGAGCTCTCTGCTTGATATATATGGGTTCTCTCTGGGGTAAGATACCATCTTGCTAGGAGTTTGTAATTCATTTTGATGGTACCCATGTCCCAAGCGTTGTTGTATGCATCTCCAATTATCTTTTCCACTTGGTGATCCTCAAATTTTAAATCTAATTCTTTCTTCCATTGCTCTATATAAGCCGGTCTTCCTTGTACTTCTAATTCAGTCAATATTCCGTATATTTTCGGTATTCCATTCTTTAATGGCATTTGTGTAAAGCAGAGTTTTTCCAGGGGAGTCAGGTCCCCTTCATCTCAGATTGGGTGGGCGAGTGATTTTACTAGGTGTCTTAATTGGAACAGATTCCATTCACTTAGCTTCCAACCTTTGGATTCTGCTATTTCCTTCCATGTCTTTATCTTCTTCTTTGTGATAATATCTCAATTGTGGATTTCCTATTTTCTGTACAGTGAAAATCTCTCTCCCTGGTGTAAAAAACTTTGTTCCCGGGCCATTAATTATACTCCCATTTTTTTTTCCCAGTGGACAGTGTCCCAAACTTTAAAAGCATTTTTGGTCAAATCATGGGTCTTGTTCTAATACCCTGAACTTGTGTAGTATCCAGATATTTTTTTGTAATGCACTTCTAATTATTGTGTTTTCTAATTCAACCCACCATTTTTCACTATTTTCATTCATCCACTCTATCATACAGGCTAAAACCACTGCTTTATAGTATCTTTTTATACCTGGTGTTGCCAGTCCACCGTGTTCCCTTTTCCTAGTGATGAGTGCAAATTTTATTCTTGGTTTTTTTATCAAGATTTTTTTTATTATCTTAAATAAAACTCTGTGGAATCTTTATTGGTAACATCTGAAATTTATAAATTATTTTTGGTAATATAACCATTTTAAACATATTTATCCTCCCAATCCATGATATTGGTTGTGTACTTAGTTTCTTTATTTCTGCCTTTATCTCATTTAATAATGGGATATAATTTACTGAATATAGTTTTTCGACCGTTAATTTAATTCCCAACTATTTGAATTATTTTTTTACCCACGTAAATGGGAATTCCTTTTGTAAAGTCAATACTTCATGTTTCCCCAGTCCAATATTTAGTATTTCTGTTTTTATAGTATTTATTTAAAAATTTGAGAGTTCCCCAAATTTTTTATTTCTTTAATTATATTTGGCAAGGTCACCCTTGGGTTTGTTACGTACATCAGAACGTTCTCAGCGTATGCCGCAATTTTATAAACTTCTTCACCTACTCTCACCCCTCCCACATCTCGATTATTTGCAATGTCGCCAAGAAGGGTTCCATTGACAGGACATATAAGAGCAGCGAGAGCGGGCACCCTTGACGCGTGCCATTGTATATCCCAACCACAGGTGACAGTTTCCCATTGACCTTCACCATCGCTGTTGGGCCATTGTAATTGTATTCCTAGCTGTCGTAATGTATCCATCATGAATCCCCAGTCTACCCTGTCAAATGCCTTCTCTGCATCTATTGAGAGGAGTAAAACTGGGGATTCACTTGATGCTTTCTTACCAAGCATCAGAATTTTTTTTATACTATTGTCTTTCCCTTCTCTGCTCGGAACAAAACAGGTCTGTTTGGGGTTTATCAAAAAGGGTATTACTTTTTTTAATCTGGTAGCCAAAATCTTTGCATATATTTTTGTGTCAGCATTTAATAGGGCAATGGGCCTATAACTCGAGCAGTTTGTTTTATCTTTTCCCTCTTTGGGTATAATTGTAATATGTGCTAATAATGATTCTTTTCTCATATCTTCCTCTTCTCCGATGTTATTCAAGTAGTCACATAGTCTGGGGATTAAAAATTCTTGAAATTTCAAGAACTTTTAATCCCCAGGCTATGTGACTACTTGAATAACATTGGAGAAGGGGAAGATATGGGAAAAACTGAAAATTTATGTCAAATACTTACCGTAATTTTCCTTTCCTGATGGACTCCATGGCAGCCTACGTGTGGGTTTAGTCCCGCCTCCATTACCCTATAGGACGACACTCCCATAAATCTTTGCTCCCTGCCACAGGCCGTGTTCGGTAACTATCCTACTCCAGCCATTTGGGAGGGAACTCCTGCTGCCATGAAGTCCATCAGGAAAGGAAAATTACGGTAAGTATTTGACATAAATTTTCCGTTTTCCTGACAGACTCCATGGCAGCCTACGTGTGGGAAATAACTCGCCAAGACACACCCGGGTGGGCAAAAATGCTGCTTAACAAAGATTTATTTGACACCGTCAACTGACAAAACTTTAACTCCAAAATCAACTGAGGATAGAGCCGCTGGCTCAACACAATAATGAGACATAAAGGTGTTAATGGACGACCACGAGGCCGCCCTGCATATCACGTCAGGAGCCACATGGCGAGAAGCAGCCCATGAGGCAGAAAGACTTCTGGTCGAATGTGCCGTCACCGCCTGAGGAGGAGCCAAGCCCTTTTCTCTGTATGCCCACTGGATTGCTTGAACTATCCATGCCGCAATTGCCCTGACTGATGCTCTAGTGCCCTTGTTCTTCCCACAGAACAGAACGAACAGGAAGTCCGACTGCCGGAACGGAGCTGTAGCTTCCAAGTAGAGCTTTAATGAGCGTCCAACGTCAAGAGGATGAATTCCGAGGATCTGAATAAGGGTAGAGAGATTTCCTGATTTTCATGAAAAACCGAAGTGACCTTAGGGTTTGACCCCAACATTGGAACTAGGACCACTCTGTCCGGAAAAAAAGTTAGAAAAGGCTCCTTGACTCCTAGAGCTTGAATCTCTGACACTCATTTCGCTGAGGTGACCGCCACCAGGAACGCGGTTTTCAAGGTGAGTTCTCTGATGGAGAGAGCCTTACTGAGCAGAGAAAAGAAGTCCAGAACTAGAGGCAGATCCCATTTAGGGAATCTGGGTTTTTTCTGGGGTCTCAATCTTACTGCGCCCTTGAAAAACTGCTGGATAAGGGCATGCTTGGCCCACTGAACCCCTGTAAATGCGGAAATAGCCGAGACTTGAACCCGAAGGGAGCTAACTGATAAGGGTAAGTCCAAGCCTGATTGCAGGAACCCCAACACGTCCTAAACTGTGGGTGAAACATAGGAACTGGTTCTGGAGGACACATAAGAAACGAACTTGGCCCACATCCGTTCATACACCTTATTAGTGCTTCTTCTCCTCGCACTTAAGAGAGTGGAAATGGCTTCCTTAGGACACCCTAGTGCTTCCAGCCTTCCCCTCTCAAGAACCAGACCTTCAACCGAAGGTGAGCCAGACATGGATGGAGAAACGACCCCTGGGAGAGCAGGTCCCGTCTGGATGGAAGAGGAACTGGGTCCCGAAAGCTGAGGAGGGATAGGAGAGGAAACCAGGGCCTGTTGGGCCAATACGGAATTATTGCCAATACTTCTACTCCTTCCCATCTGAGTCTCTTCAGGAACTGGAAGATAATTGGAGTTGGAGGGAAGGCGTATACCTTGTGGAAGCGCCACTGCTCTGTTAGGGCATCTATCCCGTAGGCCTGCGGATCCTTGAACCTTGAATAGAACCTTGTTAGCTTCCTGTTGAAACGAGAGGCGAATAGATCCACTTCTGGAGACATCCCCAGGGATAGAACCCACTGAAACACCTCTTCGTGAAGGGTCCACTCGTTGTTGTCCAAGTGGACTCGTGATAGAAAGTCCGCTTGGACATTGAGGACTCCGGGCACATAGGCTGCCGTTAGGTTGGCCAGGTTCCTCTGGGCCCAACGCATTATTGGATCCACTTCCTTCAGCAGAGACCGACTTCTGGTGCCCCCTTGCTTCCTTACGTATGCGACCGCAGTCGTATTGTCCAGCCTGAGGACTACGGATGCACCCACTATCAGATGTGGAAACGCCAACAGCGCTAGGAAGGCTGCTCGTAGTTCCAACACATTTGACACTATTCCCCGAGAGGGAAAGTCCCAAATGCCCTGAGCCACTTCGGAAAGACAATGTGCCCCCCAGCCCTTGTTGCTGGCATCTGACGTTACTGAGATCCATTTGATTGGCAGAAGAGAGTGACAATTCAGTAGATTCTCCCGACTAAGCCACCAAAAGAGGGAACCTCTCATGGTCTGAGTAACCTCGATGGACTGGGCCTTTTCTCCCGACCATTGACGAAGAAACCCCATTTGAAAGGGGCGCATCCTCCATTGTGCCCACTTCACCATCGGTATAGTAGACACCATGGTGCCTATGATCTTTAGGCAATGAAGAGCACTGAGACGAGATGAGGAGGGAGCCAGGTGGATCCTGTTCCTCATCGTAACCCCCTCCTCTCACCTCCCCGCTCCCCCCTCCCATACCCCCACTCATCCCTCCCTCCCCCTCCCCCTCTTCTCCTATGTTGTTGTTGTTGTGACCTCATGGTCTTTAGAGCAGATTGGTACTTTATTTTTTGGGTCACCTCCTTGTCCCCCCTGCTCTCCCTTTCCAGAGGTGAAAATCTATTGGCACACCAAACCCACCCAGTCTATTCCAAAATGGACGGGCCTAATGCACGCCATGTATCCCCATCCCCCCTCCCTGCCCACACTAAATTTCCTGGCCTCCCCCACATCTAACCCCCCATCCCCACCACCCCATCCTTGACCCTTGAGAACCAATTATTTTAACTTATAGATCTAATTTCTTGAAACCAATTGCCATTGTGCTTCATCTAGTGTCCTCGTTAATTCCTGTTTAGAGGTTAAATCTCTGAGGTTTTCTGGTATTGGAATTTCTAATTTTTTGCAGAAGTCATATATTTCTTCCATAAATCTCAGTCTCGCAACTCGCCCCTTTTTTTCCTGGATATCAGACTTGCAGGGATACCCCAATTATATTGGATTTCCTATTCTTGTAGAATTTTCAATAGAGGTCTCAACATCCTTCTTCTTCTCAGAGTTTCTTGAAACTGGACTGTCTTTTGTAATGTAGTTCATCCTTAAGCCTCGTATACATGATTGGATTTTCTACAGACAAAATCTCGGACTTTGAAATATGATGAAATATCCCTGCTTTCACCAGCTCTTGGCATTGCTGACCGTCTATATTAAGAAGTAGGACACATGCATGAGGCTTTTATTTTATTTTTTGGTTGAATAATAATGATTTGATTTGTTATATTTTCTATATTTTTGGAAGCATAGAATTAACTTTTTGGTTAAGCATTAAGCTTAGCAGAAAGTATGTCTATACTTTTTTTTTTAATGCACAATAAGAAAATTGTGGAGAATAATACTTGGCTATGTGTTTTACTTCACATGACAGTTTGGAAGTAGGCAGTTACATAAAAAAAAAATACAATGTAAAATTGACAAGGGACACCGAAATAGTTGTATCTTTGATCTTAAAAACTATGAGATAATGGTATCGTGGTAATTTGCCTCAAAAAAAAGAAGGAAAAAAAAGCATAATAATACTATTCTTGATATTACTAGAAAAAAAAAGCCTTTGAAAATGTGTTTGTAATAACTCCATCAATATCGCCAGCAAAGCAGCTTCATTATTATCCCATTAAATAAAAAGTCCAGGGGGCTGAGTTTGCCAGAGACCAAGATGGCCGCGGAATAGAGGAGCTCTGGCCACAGCGGGTGATAAGCGCATCACACCAGGGCCTCAACTAGGCATGAAACAGCTGCGCTCCAGCTCACCCACACAGCCGGAACACACCGCCATAATGCCAAAGCGGAGGACGAAGGGGATCCGTCCTCAAAAGTTGACAGAGTTCTTCCCACCAGGATCCAGGCAAAATGGCACCAGCGTGGCTGCCGCGTCAGCATCAGGGCACTCACAGAGCCTCACACAGAAGGGGAAAACACACAAAAGACATAGCCCACCTAAAGGCTCGCAATCCCTTCCAGCTACACCATCATCTGGAAGCCCAGAGAAGACCCGTGTGAGGATGGATGCTGCGGATGAAGACCCTGAGGTAAGCTCTGCGCGGGATTCAGGGGAGGACACCAGGGAGTTGCCAGACTCCATAGACCATTTCTCCAATAACAATCAACAGGTTATAGACACTGTACTAAAGGAAATGCTAGTGTCCCTGAGTAGCTCTTTACACTCAGATATGGTATCCTTTATCCACACATTCAGCAAAGATTTACAAGCAGTCTCAGATAGAGTGTCTCACGTGGAGAATAAGATGGGGCAATTTGCCTCCACTATCAATGCCTTGGTGGATGCAAATGAAAGTAATGAGAATGAAATTGACAGCATTAAAGCAAAAATAGCAGACATGGAGGATAGAGCCAGGAGAAATAATATAAAAATATGAGGCATCCCAGCCCCTAACATTTTTCAAAGTTAGTTAAATTAGTTAGTGAACTGTCTGTGGTTAAAAGAGGCATAAAGATATTTTTGATCTGGATGTACCTAAATAGTTCTGATTGCGGTATTCCATAATTATAACAGAGGGTTGGGAAAGGGATAAAGGACGAGGAATTCACAAATTTGTGCATCTGCAGCATCTCACGTCTAGCCCATGCTCATCTTTCTCTCTGGCTGCAATTAAGAGTTGTTCCTTTGTGCGATAAACATGGAACTTTGCTATGATGTCACGTGGGGGGTCCATCTGCTTTTTTAGGCATGAGAGCTCTGTGCACCCTGTCCATTTCATGGTTGCAATTCTTGGCATAATGCTGTTATTGTGGCAGATAAATCAGTGATCAATTCAGGTATGCCTCTGAATCGCAAATTGGACCTTTTTGCACGGTTCTCATAATCTTCCAGTTTATTTTGTAGTGTAATGTTTTCTTCTTTAAGAAGATCTATTTCATTCAAGTATTCAAGTGTTGAGTTTTCTATTTCTTCAACTTTAATTTCCAGAGCAGCTGTGCGATTTCCCAGTTCTCTGATTTCTTTAGTCAGGTTACTGGTTATTTGTTCTGAGGTAATCTTTAATGCTTTGTTCAGCATTTTCTGAAATTGTTTCATAAAGCTTTGGGATGCAGTTAATTCATGTGAAGATTTCTGTGACAGAAATAATTCAGTGTAATATTCTTCTGAGGAGACTTGCTGAGACCACTGTGTTTTTATCCTGTGTGCTGAGGTGATTGTGCCTGTAGCTGAGGAGACTGGCGCCATTTTCACTGCAGTCTTTGCCTGAGCGCCTCCTCTGGGGGTATTTTTAAATTTATTCCTGCCTCCCCAATACCATTTTTAGTCCAAAGGATTCTCTCACCTCACAGGAATGTTCAGACAGAGTTTCTGTAAGAAATAATTTGGTGGGCTGCCTTTGCTTAGTGGTTCTCCTTCTTCACAGAGCAGAGCTCTAGTGGGACATGTCCATTGAGCTAGACTCCACCTCCTGAGCCTCCAGGAGGGTATTATTCCAATGTAAATCCGCTACCATCAATAACATTACCTGGTTGGACCATGCCTCGGTGAGACTGGTGGTGGGCGACCCCTCCGCGCAGGGTCCTGCCATTGTGTGGAGGGCTAACCCTAAAAATTTTCAGGATGGTCCTACCAGATATCATATTGAAAAGCAGCTGGTGGAGTTTTTGGAATACAACCAAGATTCAGTATCTTGACCCTTTGCCGTGTGGAAGCACATATGGCGTTCGCAAGGGGAATCATGATACAACAAGGGGCCAGGAACAGGAGGAAGAGGCAGCAGCAGGTCGAGTTACTAGTTTCCCAAATATATCAAACTGAGAAACAAAACAATGTACACACCTCCCACAAACTAACTGAACAACTAACACAACTTCGTACAGACCAAGACTCCTATTTATGGACAATTTTGAAAAAGCCAATAGGAGACAAACTATTATATTATACTAGCGGCAACCGAGTAGGGAAACTACTAGCCAATAAACTCAAAAGCCTTGGATACAAAACTCAAATTCCCTTTGTGAAACACCCTATTACACACAACAAACAATACCACCCACAACAAATAGCAGATGCATTTAGCCAATATTACAGCTCACTATACAACATTAAGAACGACACCACAGCCAACACCAGAGACCGTCAAAACATTTCTTGAACAAATTAAACTCCCTAAGCTCACCCAAGAACACCTCACAGAACTAAACTCCCCCATCACAGTTGAAGAAATTAAAAAAATAATACTATCCCTCCCACCAAACAAATCCCCTGGACCTGATCGGTTCACAGGGGAATACTATAGGACATTCCAAGACATCTTAACGTCACATTTGGCAAAGGTGTTTGACTCGGCTGCTGCTTCCTCCTCCTTCCCTATAGAGATGTTACAGGCTTTAACAGTAGCTTTACCGAAGAAAGGAACCTGACTTACCACAGAATTTCAGACCCATATCGCTGTTGAACAATGATGTTAAGATACATGCAAAACTGTTAGCAATGCGGTTAGTTGACATATTGCCCTCCCTCATTGATATGGATCAGCCTGGGTTCACTAAAGGTAGACAGACAGCCGATGCTACCAGACGTTTGCTAGATGTCATCCATATGACTGGGGAACATTGGACGCCCTCTCTGCTCCTAGCTTTGGATGAGGAGAAGGTGTTTGAGAGGATTCATTGGGAGTTTCTAGCAATGGTGCTGAGTAAATTCGGTTTTGGGGGCCCTACAATGCAATAATGGCACTTTATTCTTCTCCATCGGCACGAGTCTACATTTCTGGGGGGTCTGTCTACCCCATTTGCAATTTTCAATGGGACTAGACAGGGCTGCCCCCTCTCCCCGTTGATCTTCAATCTCCTGATGGAATCACTTGCTTCTCACATTCGCTCGCACCCACAGATATCAGGCATACAAATTGGATCGGGAACCCATACCATAAGTCTCTTTGCCGACGATATAATACTAATGCTCTCTAATAATCTGCGTGTCTCCCTCCCCTCTATTCACGAAGCACTGCTGCTTTTTAACAAAGTTTCATACTATAAGGTAAACTAAACTAAGTCCTACATACTTAATCTAGGCATACCAGAAGAGGATAGCCAGGAGTTGAAACAAAAATTCCCCTATATTTGGAAAAAATAAGGTATCAAATACCTAGGCATAACTCTAACTACACTACACTACATCCTTCCTAAACTCCATGGGGGATAGATTAACTACAATAGCCCACAATGAGCTGTCATGGCTCATAAAGGCTGGCGGCCTTTAAGATGCAAATACTTCCACAACTGCTGTATCTTTTCAGGACACTGCTGATACCACTCCCCAATTCATACTTTAATTCCTTACAAGCTATCATTAACAAATACCTATGGAGAGGGAAAAGATGCTCCTTCAGCAGATTAATCAAACATAAGAAAGCAGGAGGAGTGGGTCACGTCCATGTGCAGGATTATTACTTCGTGACTATCCTCACACAGTTCCAACACTGATGAGAGAGGACTCCAACACATTGTGGAAGGACAGAGAATGCACACAAATCCCCAAAGGAAGTCTCAAAGACTTCCTACTAACCGCTCAACAAAATAAATCATTACACAAAACACTGTCTCCCACTATACTAGCATCAGTAAGAGCATGGACGCACCTTTGTAACTATTGGGACTGGAGTGGCGCAGTGAAATTCCCCATATCTGCACTCACACACATGATTTCTGACCTTAACTAAATGGAAAGAAAAGGGAATTAATTGTGTAAATGAGATCATGGATAGCCTCTCAGTAAAGCCATTTTCAAATCTACAACATGAATACCAGCTACCTAGCACAGAGCATTACAAATAAACACAGATAGCCCACTTAATTAAAAGGAACCCTTATCTAATCATAGGGTTACCCGACACAATTTTATCAATCCAATTCAGATAAAGGTCAAGGTATATCGCTCATATACTCGAGACTCCAATCAAAATATATATGCACCAAATCTAAAACCATGCATGCATTGGATCAGGAACTAGGGACGGAGCACACGCCACAACACTGGGAAAGATCCCTAGGTCTCTTGCACTCTTCCACAAAAAGCACCAACCTGGGGGAAATGCAACAAAAGATATCACTAAGATGGTACCTAACCCCTCATCACATAGCAAAAATATTTCCAGGTGCCTCCTCAGGTTGTTTGAGGGACTGTGGAAATAAGGATACACTTATCCACATTCTATGGTTTTGCCCAAAACTGATTTCACTTTGGTCCCAAGTGGAAGGGTTGATGACGAATATCACAGGCACTAATCAAACGCTATCATCAGGGATGGCATTACTATCCTTGGAATTACATTCTATACCCTTACTCTACAGAGTGGTGGTGTCCCACATATTACTGGCCACCAGACTGACTATACTGAGACATTGGAGAGTGGTGACCATCCCAACATTGTTGGAAATAACACAACTCATACATACTAACGGATCATATGAAGTGCTACACACGTCAGCTACACGGAATTACACTAAGGTGAAAAAAACATTGGGATACATGTAATGACTGGTACAATCGTAGAGCTCAAACTGGGCATAGTCAGCAAAGGGTACACAATCCTAGATCATGATGGATTGAACAAGAACTACCTTGACTAACATTTTGTTTTGGTTATGTTGACGTAAAATTTGTACAGATATATTGTCATTTGTATATGATTTGTTTCACATTATACTGAATGAAAGCTAAATAAGGAGGGGCTAACAAAAACAACTAGTTGAATGTCCACGGTGACAAAATAGAGTGACCGCCAGTGGGTATTTATTGAAATCTTGTGCAAACATCATAAGGTTAACACATTGCCTCTCACCTAATATTTAGACTATGGATACTAGAACAAGATGCAATATGCGTTCAGTGAACAAAGGAATCGAGAAGCACTAAAGCTAATAATGATGACACTGCTAACAATGTATTGTACATTTTGTTGATTGTCTAATTGTCAACTAAACTCAATAAAAATGATGGATATAAAAAAAAAGAAGTTCCTTTAAAAAATGCACTGCATTTCGATATTTCAGAATGTGCCACGTTGCGAATGTTAATTCTCCATTATGAATGCTATTTTACAAGATCGACCACTTCAGGCTTATACTTGCTTCCGAGCATGTTTGTACTTTGGATCTTTGTCCGACAGACGTGTGTACACATGCTCAGAACATCCAACAACAGACATTTGTCCCTGGAACATTTTAAAGCCTGCAATCCAACATATGTCTGCGGAAAATCAGACAACAATTGTCCGATGGAGCATACGAACGGTCGGATTTCCCAACGGTCCCATCAATTGTATGTAAGTGGCTTTAGTTGTTAGTCATACTGTAAATGTCTATACTTTATCTTCTCATTTGAAATTTGTTGAATAGGTTATATTTCATTCACATCCAATCTTACAAGTTTCTATTCATAATATTCTTTTAGACCATTCACAAAAATGTAATAGAAGAATGAAAAAAATGAATTACATAATATATTTTGTTGTAATTTGCCATTTTTTTTAAGACAATAGGAAAAAAAGCTGGAATTCAAATAGCAACTTAAAAATTTTAAAGAAACAGTAACATATCCAGTGTTAAAAGTGCAGAATAAGCTTTTTTTTCACTTCTTTTTGTTTTGTCTGAAAAACTTCAATAACCAAATACACATAAAACAAAATGTATATTCTACAAGCATGTGTCTTCATCAATCCAGTGCAGTAATTTTGACAGACAGGCTCCACACAGTCAAAATTATATATCTACCTAAAGAAGTTCCCACACACCAAAGTTTCTTGCTCAATCCATGCAATTCTTTTATTAGCATCAGTCCATGCACAATGCACAACAGTTCCGAGAGTCCCTGCTTTTCATCATGATTCATATAATAATGTTATATGTTAAAAAAATAATACAATGCTTTATATTTTTCACATTGCTGTTTGGACCAATAAACATATACTACACCTTAAAATAGACTGGGAACCTATAAAATAACACCCAAGAGCCAACTAAAAGCCTAAAAAAGCACCCCCTATTGTCTTCAGTGTATTCTGCTGAAAGCTAATATTTTGCCAAAAAATTAGGGAGTTTGGGAACAGCAGTTTTTTTTAACCACTTCAGCTCTGGAAGAATAAAAAAACAGCATTTTTGCTTGCACATGATTGGATGATAGTAATCAACGGAGCTTAATTTCGATCCTCCCTCAGATCTACAGTGACTGCGCTTTCTTTTTTTTTTTTTCAAAATCTTTTTATTGAAAAATTTCACAAGTTAACAAATATCAAAATACAGGTTCAAGTATATTCAGTCCGTAACAACATATTAAGACCAAATTCGGGAGCATACCGAACGATTAGTTTAACAGGAGAAATCTGAAGCTCCATATCCAGAAAACATAGTACGTGCAAACAACGAGGGTTTCAACATTCAGTAAAAAAATAAACAAAGATAGGGTGTCATATATGCATAGATCAGACAAGCCGTAGCTGATTTTGCGCACGACTAAGGACGTTTCCTATATTTGTCCCATAGGGCCCATTTACAATGAAAGGAATGCAGTCTATTTTCCTGATATGCTATCGTTTTTTCATACTCAAAAGAATCATTCACCAAAGCTATTACCTCTGACAGTAAGGGAGAGACCAAAGTTTTCCATTTGCGTGCAATACACAGTCTGGCCGCGAACAAAATATGCATCACCAACGTACGTTCCATGGGTGGATATATATCCATTGCCACTCCTAGAAGTGCCTGCTCAGCCCGGAGGGGGTTCAAAATCCCTGTGATCACAGCTATTATCTTACCTATTTCCCTCCAAAAACTACGTAAAGATATGCATGACCAAAAAATATGCGTCAGGGTACCCACTTGACCACAGCCTCTCCAATATACCTTCGCTTCCTCACCTGCGTATTTCGCCAGCAAGTCGGGAGTCCTGTACCATCTAAAAAGTATCTTTTGTGCTCCTTCCCTAAAGTTGGAACAATGAGTAGAAATATAGCTACCCTTAATTGCTCTGATCCATTGGTCTGGGGAAATAGTAATGTTTAACTCCTCTTCCCATTTCGCCAACTGTTTGTGCATTTGAAAATGTAATTTACCGTGAAGTAGATTGTAGATGGCCGTGATACCCTTCTTTTGAGCAGAGCATGGCTGCCACAACTCCCAGATCACTTTCGGAAGACTAAAGTACTGTGATCTATCACTAGAAAACATGCTACTTATTGTAGCGTATGTTAAAAATTCTGTCTTGGGGAGGCCCTGAGAAATCCTCAGGCTATCAAACGAACGTAATTTCCCCTGCGATAACAGTTGGTGCATAAAACATAATCCATAGTCTGCCCAGTGAGTCACTTGTAGGTCAGGTGTAAGAAACGATAAGGCCGAGAGGGGAATAGGAAGATGTTTGAGTTCAGTAAGGTCGTGCTGGCATCTATGCAGGTAAGACCAGGCCTGAAGAGTCGCCTGTATAGTCGGGTGATGCTTATAACGTCTAGGGTCCCCTAAGGCTGTGGCATATAGTAAACCCGAGAGATCCCTTTGTTGTGCCTATTCTAATTCGCATACGTGCCACCTTTTCTGCTCTGGGGAATAGAACCAAGTTCTAAGTTGGTCCAAAATAGCCGCCATATGGTAATCTCTCAACTCTGGAACTCCCATTCCACCAACCTTCCTGTGCTTGAATAGGATTCTGAAGCTACATCTAGCTGGCTTCCCCTCCCACAAGTATCTACCTAATTGGCTTTGAAACGATCTATAGAAGGAAGCAGGCAGTGGAACAGGAAGTGCTCTAAAAAGATACAAAAGCTTCGGTAGTAAGAACATTTTGTACGCAGCCAGTCTGCCGGACCAGGAAAGAAAAAACTTTCTAAATCTGGACAATTCTCTCTCAAAAATCGATGGAACATGTTCAAAGTTATATTTGTAAATTTGAGACAAGGAGCTAGTCAGCCTTACGCCCAAGTATTGTATAGAATCTGCTGCCCAAACATATGGCAAAGAGGTTTGTATACGGCTACACATGTCTACTGGCACATTGATTCCCAATATGCTGGATTTATTCGCATTGATCTTATAATAAGAAACATTTCCGAACTCCTCCAACACTTCATATACCATCTTCAGGGACGTCTCCGGATCCACCAAAGACAAGATCACGTCATCCGCATATAAAGTTATAGAGTGTCTGGTGGACCCAGAGCAAATACCCCGAATATTTGGATGAGTCCTTATCCTCTCCACCAACGGCTCCATCAAAAGGGCAAAGATCAGGGGTGACAAAGGGCACCCCTGCCTCGTACCATTGGTAATGCAAAACTGCTCCGAAAACAGGCCCTCCGCGAAAACATGCGCTGAAGGCCTGGAGTACAGAGCAGAAATGGCGGAAAAAACAGGACCCGAAAAGCCAAACTTCAACAGGACTGCCGAGAGATACCCCCAGTGCACCCTGTCGAAGGCTTTCTCCGCGTCCAGCGACAGGAGGACCGCAGGCCCCCCCCCGCTGGACGCGGAGTGAATTAAGTTCAACACCCTTCTAGTGGCATCCGGGGCCTGCATCCCCGCAATGAATCCCACCTGGTCGGGCTGTACCAATTGCGGCAAGACCTTTGTTAACCTGTTTGCCAAGATCTTTGCGTATATCTTCAGGTCCACATTTAACAAAGATATGGGCCTGAAGTTCTGTACTCTATCTGGGTCTTTCCCAGGTTTAGGCAATGTGACAATAGTCGCTGATAACATTTCAGGTGGAAATGAGGCTGAGGAGGCTGCTACCTAAAACATCCTCTGCATATAGGAGAGTAAGATACCAGAGAATGTTCGATAATACTCTGCAGAGTATCCGTCAGGGCCAGGAGATTTATTTTTAGGGAGGGCCTTTATAGTCTTTTGAATTTCCGCTATCGAGAATGGGGCATTTAATTCCTCTAATTGCTGTGATTGTAATTGAGGGAGGCGTAGCTCCCGAAGGAAGCGATCTATAACATCAGGCGTGGGTTGTACAGTAGAAGTATCTTCCTTCAGGTTATACAAACTACTATAATACCAGCCGAATGCATCCGCTATCTCTTTAGGGTTAGAAAGTCTAGAACCGCTCTGAGGATGGATTATATAAGGTATTCTCTGTCTAAGCATTCTCTCCTTAAGCTGTGTGGCCAGGAGCTTCCCTGCTTTATTTCCATGTGTATAATAGTTAGCCTTAAGTCTATGAACGTTCCTTGAGTGTTGGGCTACAAGTAATGCACGTAAGTCACTACGGGCCTTCGCCAGATTGTTGCTGACAGAAAAAGAGGGTGCATCCTTGTTCAAGGTTTCTAAATCAGTTATTTCCTTTAAAAGGCAGTCTAGGCGCAGCCTCCTCCTCCTGTTCTCCCCTGCACTGATCTTGATCAAGAGACCCCTAATAAATGCTTTGTGTGCATTCCATAATGTAAACGAGTCTACATCATCAACATCATTAGTAGTAAAGTATTCTTGTAGGGAGGCCGAAACCTCCTTTACAACATCTGGGTTTTTAAACAGTTGGGAATCGCACCTCCACCGGTTAGCCCCAGTAGAGAAGGCGCCATCCCCAACCACGACTGATACTGGTGCATGATCAGTCCATGTTATTGTACCAATCTCCGATTTAGAGATACGCTGCAATAAGAATTTATCGACCAAAAACATGTCAATCCTGGAGTAGGACATGTGTACTCGCGAGAAAAAAGTAAAGTCACGCTCAGTAGAATGCTGGCACCTCCATACATCAAATAGGCCAGCTGTACCTAGAAAATTAGCAATCTCTGGCCTGCAGGACTGACGCGGGGTGGAACTGGATACATCCAGAATACTATCTGGAACTGCGTTTAGGTCTCCACAAAAAATAACGTGGCCTTTGGCTAAGTTTTGTATTTTTTTCCAGAGCTTATTCATAAAATGTACCTGTCTGGCATTTGGGGCATAGGCGTTTGTAGGGGTCAGCCCCTAGGATTACTGAACTATATTGCACTGTGTTCCATCTATAATATATACAGCCTGCTATTTCCAGTTTAGCCACAAGATGTCACTGTTGCTGCCGACCCTTCAGAGGAGAGGAAACAGGAAGTGGCAGTGAGAGAGAACTGTGAGGAGTGTGTGGGCAGCTGAGGAATTCCTGTGCGGAGCTGAGGAAAAGTCAAGTCTGTCCTGAGGAGAGGGAGACTTTGTGTGGATAAAGAGTCGCAGTATCCAGCTAAAGATCGGGCACCTCGGGCAGAGAGAGAGAGCTGTGGTGATTTTGGGCCGCATCTGTGTTCATCCATCCGTCCCAGACGGGCAAGCTGCAGCACTAGGAACTGGACTTCACCTGCCTCATGAAGGAGGCCAAGACAAGGGACCCTCCAGCTGTCTAACAAACTGTGAGTGAGCACCGGTGCTGGATTGTGATAGGGAATAGTACAGTCCCTACTGAGATAGTACGTTGTAGAAACGTGTCCCGATAAGCGGGAATCAGGCAGGACATATTAGAAGAGGGTAGCCTGTATCACTGTGCATGTGTTGGCGGGAAAGCCATTTTGTGTATCACATTCCAGTTAGCCTTACTGTAAACTACTGTGAATTCTTAATACTGTTATCCTCCTCCTCCGGCCATTATATCTTACTGTTTAATAAAGCCGGTTTTTTGTTTCAGCCTCCTTGTCTGCTGTCCCGTACTTGAAACCTGCATTGCGGTCTCCTATACCTCTGACCGCTACAAGTGGCGCTGCGCGCAGGGTACGGTTACAGAGATGGAGGCGGCTGAAGGCAACGTACCTGATGTTGATGTGAATGCCTTAGGTAATGGTGGAACCCCTACAAGGACCCTCCCTATGGGCATGCTTTTTAACTTGTTGCCAAAATTTGATGGCCAGAACATGTCACTGTCAGACTGGGTGACGAGATTACAGAGCGTTGCTAGAATTTACAATGTCAGCCCAGAGCTACAGGTGGAAATTGCTTTGGCTGCCCTGGAGGGTGAAGCGCGGAAAACTGTTTGCTTACAACCGGAAGCTACGCGCAGTACCTTGAAAGAGATTGTGCGCTTTCTAGAAGAAATATACGGTGAAACAGCTAGTGCGGGCCACCTCCGGGCAAAGTTCTTCTACCGGGTACAGCAGGAAAATGAAGGGGTCTCACAATATGCAACGGCTCTACAGGAAGTACTGGCTGAGATACAGAAAAAAGAGGCAGACGGGATAACCGCCATGGGATCCGCAGACCGGATACTGAGGGAACAATTGATCCTGGGACTCTACAGCTCTCACCTGAGACAAGCCCTACGGGAACGAGTCAGAGTGGACCCTACACTGAATTTTCGGCAAATATTGGCTGAGGCCGTGGAGCGAAGTAAAGAAGAAATTTATGCCTCTGGAGTGATACGGACCCAGACCGCCTCCCTCGGGGTTGCGAAGAATGAAGAGGTCCTGGTTAGAGTGGTGCAGGACCTACAAAGCTCCCTGGGTCTCATGCATGAGAAGTTGACGCAAATAGAGAGACGGATGGATTTGAGCTACCCCCCTGAGGTTGCATATCTGGGGCAACAACAACCTTATCAGACTGCCTCGATGGTTCCTGCACCAGAGCATCCTTACCCACGTATTCCCACCTACCGAGTCCCTCAATATCCTCCAGTGAGCTCGGCCAGTCCAGGCCTACGGGCGCCTCCCGCACACAGACAGAGAGAACAACGCAGAGAGGCTCAGTGCTGGCGGTGTGGAGAAAAAGGACACTTCGCTAGAGAATGCCGGAGGGACCTGCCTAGACGCCCAGAGCCGGCGTTAAACTTCAGGCCCCCGCAGTAATGAGGCACACTGCGGGGGAAGTAGAGTGTCAGGCCACTCAGCACAGCTCCGAACACCTGGTTGCAGGATGTCCCACCATAAGAGCCGAGTTTGAAGGCATTCCAGTCAACTGTTTAGTGGACACCGGATCACAGGTAACGACCATGCCTCAGTCATATTTCAACCGTTACTTTCAAGCACTGGCCAAGCCAGAACAGGGGACATTGATCCGGGTCACAGCAGCTAACCAGCAACAAATCCCTGTCACAGGTGTCGTATGGATGAATGTACGTCTGTGTGGACAGGAAGTTGGAAAAAAAGGTATCCTGCTGGTCCCTGAAACCTTCAAAGAAGATGTACCGGTGATAATGGGCATGAATATCCTGCGAGAGTTGGATCAAATTATGTTCACTAAAAGGGGGCCGGGCTATTGGAAGAATGCCACTCCACACAAACCAACGCAAAAGGCATTTCAACGGTTAATCCGGTTTTGTGGGACACAGAAGAGTGTCCCAGTACATCAGTCTGTAGGAAATATTCGAGTGCCGGGAAGGGCTACCCTTACCCTCCCTCCTGATCGGGAGACTATACTGACTTTGCCCGTGGGAACCTCCCGCAACCTTGAAGGTATGGAGGTGATCATTGAGCCTGCAGGCCTGGGAGAGTTAGGTCAGGATGTCCTAGTGGCCCGGACACTGGCAGTAGTCCAAAATGGACGAGTACCCATAAGAGCTGTAAACGTTGGACAACGGGAAGTCTCTCTGGTGCCAGGAGTGGAACTGGCTCGCGTGTACCTACATCGGGGAGAAGTGCTGAGTCAGGGAGAAGTGACTCTAGCTCCGATAGGCAATTCTGCTTGGACCTTGGCAGTTACTGCAAAGCCTGCAGAGGCACCGACCCCAGAATGGAATGGGACAGTCATCTTGGAACAAATGGAGATAGATGTGAAAGCTCTAAGTCCGGATCATTTACGAGCAGTTGAAACCATGCTGTGGGAGAATCAAGCTGCGTTTGCCCGCAATGCCAATGACTTTGGTTGCACAGATGCTATCACCCATGAGATACCGACGGGGGACACTCCCCCAAGCCGAGAGAGATATCGACAGATTCCACCCAAGTTGTATCAAGAGGTGAAGACATTGCTGAAACAGATGATCGATTCAGGAGTGGTTCGGGGTAGTCAAAGTCCCTGGGCAGCCCCAGTGGTGCTTGTCAAGAAGAAGGATGGCACCATTCGATTTTGTGTGGATTACCGGAGATTGAATGCGTGCACAGTGCGGGACTCATATCCTCTGCCTCGCATCGAAGAGTCCCTAACAGCCCTAGGGCGGGCTAAATACTTCTCCACCTTGGATTTAGCAAGTGGATACTGGCAGGTACCGGTGGCTGAACAAGACAAGGAAAAGACAGCATTCATACTTCCCATGGGTCTGTTTGAATTTAATAGGATGCCATTTGGGCTGTCTAATGCCCCAGGAACCTTTCAGAGGCTGATGGAAAAATGTCTGGGAGATCTAAATTTTGAAGCTACCCTGATATACTTGGATGATATTATAGTGTACTCTGCTACTTTTGAAGAACACTTGGCCCGATTAGGACAGGTACTTGAGCGACTGCGGGCCCATGGCCTGAAGATAAAGCCAAAGAAGTGTCATCTCTTCAAGAAGGAGATCGAGTACTTAGGCCATACGGTGTCCAAAGACGGGGTGCTGCCATCCCAAAATAAAGTGGCTGCCATTCAACAATGGCCGGAGCCTAGAACGCTGCGTGAGTTGAAGGCCTTCCTTGGTCTGACTGGTTACTACCGGCGGTTCATCAAAGACTATGCAAAGATAGCGGGCCCTCTGAATGAGATTTTGAGAGGAACTGCTGGGCAATCCAAGAGTCAAAGTGTTCCCTGGGGACAGAAGCAAGAGGAGGCCTTCCTGACCTTGAAAGAGGCTCTGACATCGGCCCCCATCTTGGCTTATGCTGATTTTGACAAACCATTCTTCTTATCTACTGACGGTAGTCTCTACGGACTCGGGGCAGTGTTGTCACAGATGCAGGACGGACACGAAAGAGTGATTGCCTATGCCAGTAGGTCCCTGCGGGATACGGAGCGAAACCCTCATAACTATAGTTCCTTCCGGCTAGAGCTCCTTGCCCTGGTGTGGGCCATGACAGAGAAGTTTGCCGGTTACCTTACAGGGGCTAAAATCTTTGTACGGACTGATAACAATCCCCTGGCCCATCTGGATACTGCTAGACTGGGAGCCCTGGAGCAACGTTGGGCAGCTCGCCTTGCAAAGTATGACTTCTCAATTCGCTATCGCTCTGCTACAGAGAATACCAATGCTGATGGTCTGTCGAGGGTTACTTTTGAAACTCCATTGGGAGAGCTTGATGAACAAAAGGAAGAGGATGAAATTCCAGACTTCCGCAAGTTTACACCTCCAGCAGTCGCAGCACAGACAAGCGGGGAGGCCCGGTCCCTGCCTAAGGCATTAGCAAGAACTAATGAGGAATGGGGGCGAATACAAGATGAAGACATTGGACTGCGACAGATAAAAGGTTGGGTGGCTCGGCAAAGAAAACCAGACAGAGAGGAAAGGGCTGATCTTGATGCTGAGATGAAGTCAATTCTACATCAATGGGACAGACTAGAGGTTCATGGAGCTGTTCTATACCGCAAGTGGCAGCAGCCTGCCGATCTGGAGGCAAGATGGCAGGTTGTCATACCAAGGAGTCTGGCACTAGAGATAGCCAGGGAAGCTCATGAATTTGGAGCTCATTTCGGGCCAGTCAAAACTTACCAGTGGCTGCAGCGTTATGTGTATTGTCCACGACTGGAGGTCGTAGTTGAAGAAGTCTGCCGACAGTGTAGAGTGTGTGAGCTTACTAAAAGCACAGAGCAGAGGGCACCCATACAGCCCATACAGACCAAGGAACCGCTGGAGGTATTGCTGATAGATTATCTCCTCGTGGGACAGTCAGCCAGAGGCCCACAATACTGCCTGGTCATGATTGACCACTTCTCCAAGTTTGCAGTGGTCACTCCAACTCGGGACCAGACGGCTGAGTCTGCAGCTCGGGCCATCTGTCAAGATTTCATCCGGGTCTATGGATGCCCGAAACGGATTCACTCCGATCAAGGAGCATGCTTTCAAGGGAAAGTGATGGAGGAGTTACACCGACTGTATGGCATTGGAAAATCCAGGACAACTCCATATCATCCCCAAGGGAATGGGGCCTGTGAGCGCTTTAATCGGACTCTGCTTCAGATGCTGAGGACCTTAGAGGAGGACAAAAAGACACACTGGCCAGACTATCTGCCTGAATTAGTCTGGGCCTACAATAATCGTGTCCACACTACCACCGGCTATACCCCATACATGCTACTGTTCGGTAGAGCCGGACGAGAAATTGTCGAATTGAATTTGGAACAGCCAGAAGATGTGATAGAGCGATCAACCACCTCATGGGTGAAAGAACACCGCAAGCGACTCCAGACCATCTGCCGGTTAGTAGGCCAGAGATTGCAAGAAAAGACTTATACTGACCGTCCTCCCATCCAAGAGATTCCGTTGCAACCTGGAGACCGGGTGCTGGTTCGAGAGAAACGGCCCAGAGGCAAGTTGAGTGAGCGTTGGGAGGTACAGCCGTACAAAGTGATCAAGAGAGTGTATCCCAATGGTCCAGTTTACGAAGTTCGTGTTGAGAATGGGGAGTCGGCTTCAAGGGTTCTACATAGGAATATGCTACGGCCATGTCGGTCAGAAGATCGGATACCTGCACAGAGGACACCACTCCCTGCCCCTTCCTCAGAATTTGTCATTTCCGATGGGAATAATATTGAAGACTGGTGGATTGTTCCTGACTCTGCACGTGATGAAGCCCCTGTTATAGAACCAGTACCAGCTCCAAGGGAGGAAGGACAAGTCCTAACAGAAAGACAAGACCTTCGGAGATCTAGTAGGTCTACTGCAGGGGTTCCACCAAACAGGTACAATGCTGATCAGTTTATTTGGTCTAACTGTATGTATTATGAACAATGTTGTGCTGCCGTTAAAGATTGATTTAACCCTTTTCTTCCCCATGGACTATATAGCAAGGCCGAGGACGGCCACCTTTAAGCGGGGAGGCATGTAGGGGTCAGCCCCTAGGATTACTGAACTATATTGCACTGTGTTCCATCTATAATATATACAGCCTGCTATTTCCAGTTTAGCCACAAGATGTCACTGTTGCTGCCGACCCTTCAGAGGAGAGGAAACAGGAAGTGGCAGTGAGAGAGAACTGTGAGGAGTGTGTGGGCAGCTGAGGAATTCCTGTGCGGAGCTGAGGAAAAGTCAAGTCTGTCCTGAGGAGAGGGAGACTTTGTGTGGATAAAGAGTCGCAGTATCCAGCTAAAGATCGGGCACCTCGGGCAGAGAGAGAGAGCTGTGGTGATTTTGGGCCGCATCTGTGTTCATCCATCCGTCCCAGACGGGCAAGCTGCAGCACTAGGAACTGGACTTCACCTGCCTCATGAAGGAGGCCAAGACAAGGGACCCTCCAGCTGTCTAACAAACTGTGAGTGAGCACCGGTGCTGGATTGTGATAGGGAATAGTACAGTCCCTACTGAGATAGTACGTTGTAGAAACGTGTCCCGATAAGCGGGAATCAGGCAGGACATATTAGAAGAGGGTAGCCTGTATCACTGTGCATGTGTTGGCGGGAAAGCCATTTTGTGTATCACATTCCAGTTAGCCTTACTGTAAACTACTGTGAATTCTTAATACTGTTATCCTCCTCCTCCGGCCATTATATCTTACTGTTTAATAAAGCCGGTTTTTTGTTTCAGCCTCCTTGTCTGCTGTCCCGTACTTGAAACCTGCATTGCGGTCTCCTATACCTCTGACCGCTACACGTTAACTATGGTGTAGGCCACGTTGTTAATTTCACAACAAAGGATCAAATACCTACCTTCTGTGTCCTGCAGATGAGAAACATATTTATAGGCAACTGATTGTTTAATGAGAATAGCGACACCTCTTTTCTTCGTAGAGGCATTAGACAGGTATATCGTAGGAAAGAGTTTGTTATACAATTTAGGGTGGTTATTTTCTTTAAAATGCGTCTCCTGCAGGCACAGAACATCGCTTTGCAATAACCGGGCCTCCTTCCATAACATGTGCCACTTTTGCGGACTATTTAAACCATTAACATTTAATGATGACACGTTAAATACCATACTGGCGAGCGTGTAATCAACCAAAACCTGAAAGAGAGAACGTTAAACACGCAGAAGTGCTATACTCCTAAATGCGGCCCCTCACCAGAAGGACATATGAGTACTGTAATAACTGTATGAGGAAAGTCTTGTTTCCAGAGAGTGATTATAAGACAAAATAGACAAATAAAAAGTAAAAAAAAGGAATTAAAAAGAAAAAAATAAAATAAATAAATAAAAAAATAAAATAAAATGCTGAGCAAAAAATAAAATAGAAAGTAATTAAAAAAAGAACACAGAAACCTTTTCCAAGGAATCTGAGCCAACAGTGGCTGTATAAACGGTGGGAAACACAAGTCACAATGCCGATGGGGTCATCCAGAGTCACTAGTAGAAAAATGTAGACTGAGCACGGTAAGTCACCGAAGCCTCATCATCCATCCAGAGGAGCCGTCTTCGCCTGGTGCGCCGAGGGGTCAGCTGGTGCCGAGGTAATGATTTTCCACTTTTCCAACAAACGCAGACCCTCTTCCAGTGTATTAACTCGATATTCCCGGTCCTCTTTAGAGATGATCAAAGTAGCTGGGTGGTTCCACTTGTAAGGTATCTTGTGATTCCGAAGCGGTTTAGTAATGGTCAGGAGGTTACGCCGTCGCTGTATGGTGTGCGCTGACAGATCCGCAAAGAAAGTAAGCCCCTGTATACAGTCCGGGGGTTGGGTAGCTTGACGTATGGCGAACATTAATTTTTCCTTCACCCTGTAGTAATGTATCCTTGCAATGGTGTCTCTGGGGAGTTTGGCTTGTATATGTTGCTGCTTTTGTAGCCTATGTATACGGTCGATTGCCAGTTCCTCCAAAGAAACCTCCGGCAGAAGCTCGCGCATAATAGTGGTGAGATACGCCATCAGTTCTTGGGGTTTAACAGTCTCAGCGATCCCTCTAATTTTCACGTTGTTCCTCCTGGAACGATCTTCCAGGTCCGCCACTTTTGCTTTTAGCCAAGCTATATCATCATCATGTTCATTATGAGCGTCCACCATATTGTTAAACGTGTCAGTAAATTCCCCCATCTTATTCTCTATATGGGAAACTCTGTCACTGACCGCACTCACTTCTGTCTTGCATTGAGTCACCAATTGCAGAATGTCAGTATGAATAGCTCCTCTCAGTGTCACTAGCATTTCTTTTAAAGTGGAGTCCATGACAGGCTGATTGTTGGTGGGGAATGCCGCAATGGTGTCCTGAAACTCCAAGGTATCATTCACAGCATCAGACATGCCTCTGTCCCCTCTGCCTGCTAGCTCCTTTGTCAGCTTGGGCTTCACTTTAACAGGGCTGTTCGTAGTGGAGGAGGATTGGGATGGGACCTGTGGCGCCTTATGTTTGTGTTTATGTCTACTCACTGTTTCCCATCCTGCCACCGAATCCTCCGTGTCTTCCGAGGCCTGGGATCCATGTGCGGCATCCGCGCCATCTTGTCCAGCCACGCGGCCTGACCGGCCGAAGAAATCAGTCAATTTCCCGGGCTGCGGACGCTCTCTCCTCCTCCGTGACATGTCCGGATTAGTCTCCCGACCTTCCGCCGTGGTGAGTTGCCGCTTATCCGTGCTAACCGTCGCTGTATTTAGCTCTGGATGTCCCGTAAGGCAGGAGCTCAGGACTCACACGTCCATTCACCCTGCGCGCCGGCTCCGCCCCCCGCGATTGCACTTTCAAGTGCACTTGCAGTACACTTGTAGTGCTAAGTGGATTTGCATTTGGCACAGCGTTTTTTTTTAACCACAGCCCCGGAAGATTTGGCTGCTCAATGACCAGAGCATTTTTTGAGATACGACACTGTGTCGCTTTAACTGGC
Organism: Lithobates pipiens; assembly: GCF_037356315.1. Taxonomy (NCBI): domain Eukaryota; kingdom Metazoa; phylum Chordata; class Amphibia; order Anura; family Ranidae; genus Lithobates; species Lithobates pipiens. The sequence continues at coordinate 230,061,066 of NW_027507748.1, forward strand.
AATTGCGTCGCGTGCCGATGTACCCAAACAAAATTGACATCCTTTTTTTTCCCACAAATAGAGCTTTCTTTTGGTGGTATTTAATCATCTCTGCGGTTTTTAATTTCTGTGCTATAAACAAAAAAAGAGCAACAATTTTGAATAAAAAAAAACAGTGGGGGTTATTTATGAAAGGCAAATCCACTTTGCACTGCAAGTGCACTTGAAAGTGCAGTCGCTCTAAATCTAAGGGGTAGATCTGATTGCAAGCATTTTAGCTTGCAATCATGTGCAAGCTAAAATGCTGTTTTTTGTTTTCCTTGCCTGTCCCCCTCCGATCTACAGTGACTTTACTTCCAAGTGCACTTTCAGTGCAAAGTATATTTGCCTTTCGTAAATAACCCCCATTATTTTGTACTTTTTGCTATAATAAATATCTCCAATTTTTTTTTTTCTTAACAAATTTTTTTCTCAGTTTAGGCCGATATGTATTCTTTTACATATTTTTGGTAATAAAAATCTCAATAAGCGTATATTGATTGGTTTGCACGAAAGTTATAGCATCTACAAAATAGGGAATGGTTTTATGGCATTTTTATTATTATTTTTTTTTTTTTTACTAGTAATGGTGCCGATCTGCGATTTTTATTGAGACTGCGAATTATGGAGGACACATTGGACACTTTTGACACATATTTGGGACGATTGACAGCTATACAGTGATTAGTGCTATAAAAATGCACTGATTACTGTATAAATGTCACTGGCAGGGAAGGGGTTAACACTAAGGGGTGATCAAGGGGTTAACTGTGTTCCCTGACTGGGTGTTCTAACTGTAGGGAGAGGGGAGGGGACTGACTAGAGGGAATGACAGATTGTGGTTCCTAGATATTAGGAACTCACGATCTGTCTCTCCTCACAGAACAGAACAGGGATGAGTGTGTGTGGATGAGTGCCGACCTGCCACAGTAAAATGACAGTGGCTAGTCGGCAAGCAATTAATCTATTGCATACAAATTTTATTTTTACATGAAAAATAATAGCATGATCACTTAACACTTGGCACATATAGAATGAATGAGATAGTAGTTTGCAATACTTTTAATAATCGTTTAGGTAATTGTAGCACTACACCCATAGGAGCTGCTGGATAGAATGGGTTCCTTATATACTTAACCTGGTGGGTCAGAAGGGCTGAGGTTCTTAAAAGGTTGAGGCAAAGAACAAAGACACATTGGGGTTTATTTACTAAAGGCAAATTCACTTTGCACTACAAGTGCACTGCAAGTGCACTTGGGAGTGCACTTGGAAGTGGGGGGGCATGCAAGAAAAATAAAAAACAGCAGTGGGGGGGGGGGGGGGCATGCAAGAAAAATAAAAAACAGCATTTTTGCTTGCACATGATTGGATTATAGAAATCAGCAAAGCTTCCCCTCATTTTGATCTCCCCTTAGATATACAGGGACTGGAGGAAGCAGAGAGTAAGAACAAGTGTTGTATAAACGAGCAGTGAGCTTGGTATGTGTCACTTCCGTCACTCGCTGCTCGTTTATGCAACGCTTGTTCTTACTCTGTGTTTGTGAGTATTTGTCTTTTTCAATTTTAAATAAAAAACATACTGTTTAAATATACTACACTATGGGGCATCCTTCCTCTATGTCTTTTTGACCCTACATACATGCTATTCCGCTGAGGGACCCTATTGCTGAAACATCCCAGAGAAATCCCTTAAAGAGACAACACCACCTGCCAGGACCTGGGAACACCACAATGGGATGTTAAAGGGAAATACCACCAAGGATCCCAAAGATCATTATACACGCTGTTACCTTACAGCGGTAAGGTAAGGGGACACCCATTACCAGATCATACAGGACCACAAAGGATATATTCCCCATCACTAGCACCACTGCCCCCCATTGCAATTTTCTCCACAATCAATCACAGTTGTTACATTGAAGCACTAGCACTCTGTGCGATTTCAAGGATAATCACAGCATTTTGCACTTTAACCACTTAACAACCGCCCATTGCCGATTAACGGCATCAGGGCGGTTGTTTAACTCTAAGAGGCCGTTAATTAACGTCCTCCCAGAATTCTGCTCTCGCGCGCCCCCTGGGGCGCGCACACGAGAGCATCCGTGACCGCTGGGTCCAGTGGACCCGGCGCATCACGAATCACGGTAAACGGCCGCTCATCGCGGCCGTTTACCACGTGATCGCTCCGTCAAATGACGGAGTGATCACTTGTAAACAAGCCGGCGTCATGTTATGACGCCGGTTCCTCCCTCCCCCTCTCTGTACTGATCGGTACAGCGGAGGGGGAAGAGATCGGTGTCAGCAGCGATGTGGGCTGCATCTGCAGTGCCCACATCGCTGCTCACCGAAAATTAACCCCTCAAATCCCTGCAAATACTCTGCATTACTCTGCAATTCCCTGCAAATACTCTGCATTACTCTGCAATTCCCTGCAAATACTCTGCATTACTCTGCAATTCCCTGCAAATACTCTGCATTACTCTGCAATTCCCTGCAAATACTCTGCATTACTCTGCAATTCCCTGCAAATACTCTGCATTACTCTGCAATTCCCTGCAAATACTCTGCAATTCCCTGCAAATACTCTGCAATTCCCTGCAACACTCTGCAATGCCCTGCAACACTCTGCATTGCCCTGCAACACTCTGCATTGCCCTGCAACACTCCGCAATGCCCTGCAACACTCCGCAATGCCCTGCAACACTCCGCAATGCCCTGCAACACTCCGCAATGCCCTGCAACACTCTGCAATGCCCTGCAACACTCCGCAATGCCCTGCAACACTCCGCAACGCTCTGCAATACCCTGCAACACTCTGCAACACCCGCCAATACCCTGCAACACTCTGCAATGCTCTGCAACCCCCGCCGATACCCTGCAACACTCTGCAATGCTCTGCAACCCCCGCCGATACCCTGCAACACTCTGCAATGCTCTGCAACCCCCGCCGATACCCTGCAACACTCTGCAATGCTCTGCAACACCCGCCAATACCCTGCAACACTCTGCAATGCTCTGCAACACCCGCCAATACCCTGCAATGCTCTGCAACGCAGTACTCTGCAACACCATGCTCTGAGATACCCAGCCATAGTCGGTGATACCCTGCAATACCCAGCCATAGACATCTCCCGCCGCCCTCCGCTCTCCGGTGCTTCTACCGAATCGCTAATACGATCAAAGCCAGAATCTTTTTTTTTTTCAGGCTTCCCAGCTTAGAGGTGAGATGTGGGTCTTATTGACCCCACATCTCACTGTAAAGAGGACCTGTCATGCCATATTCCTATTACAAGGGATGTTTACATTCCTTGTAATAGGAATAAAAGTGATCAAAAAAATTATTTTTGGGGAAAAAAATGTCAAACTAAAATAAATAAAGTAAAATGAACAATAAAAAAAAATGTTTTTTTTAAAGCGCCCCTGTCCCCATGTGCTCGCATGCAGAAGCGAACGCATGCGTAAGTCCCGCCCACATATGAAAACGGTGTTCAAACCACACATGTGAGGTATCGCTGCGAACGTTAGAGCGAGAGAAATAATTCTAGCCCTAGACCTCCTCTGTAACTCAAAACATATAACCAGTAAAAAAAATGTAAATCGTCGCCTATGGGGATTTTTAAGTAGCGACGTTTGCCGCCATTCCACGAGCGTGTGCAATTTTGAAGAGTGACATATTAGGTATCTATTTACTCAGCGTAACTTCATCTTTCACATTATGCAAAAATTGGGCTAACTTTACTGTGTTTTTTTTTTTTTTAAGCACAAAACAGTTTTTTTTCCAAAAAAAAGCATTCGAAAAATTACTGCGCAAATACCGTGCGAGATAAAAAGTTGCAAAGACCACCATTGTATTCTCCAGGGTGTTTGCTAAAAAAACATATATAATGTTTTGGAGTTCTATGTAATTTTCTAGCAAATAAATTATGATTTTTACATGTAGGAGAGAAATGTCAGAATTGTCCTGGGTGCTCCAGAACACCTGATGGCGCTCCATGCATGTTGGGCCTCTGTATGTGGCCACGCTGTGTAAAAGTCTCACACATGTGGTATCACCATACTCGGGAGTAATAGCAGAATGTGTTTTGGGGTGTAATTTGTGGTATGCATATGCTGTGTGTGAGAAATAACCTGATAATATGACAATTTTGTGAAAAAAAAAAAAAAAGTAAAAAGAATCTTGATTTTGCAAAGAATTGTGGGAAAAAATGACAACTTCAAAAAACCCATCATGCCTCTTACTAAATACCTTGGAATGTCTTCTTTCCAAAAAGGGGTCATTTGGGGGGTATTTGTACTTTTCTGGCATGTTAGGGTCTCAAGAATTGAAATAGGCCGTCAGTCCTTCAGGTGTGATCAATTTTCAGATATTGGCACCATAGCTTGTGGACTCTATAACTTTCACAAAGACCAAATAATATCCACCAATTTGTACTTATTTTTACCAAAGATATGTAGTATTATAAATTTTGGCCAAAATTTATGAAGAAAAAATTACTAATCTGCTAAATTTTCGAACAGAAACAAAGAAAAATTCGTTTTTTTTACAGAATTTTCGGTATTTTTTCTTTTATAGCACAAAAAAAAAAAAACCCAGCGGTGATTAAATACCACCAAAAGAAAGCTCTATTTGTGTGAAAAAAAGGACAAAAATTTCATATAGGTCCAGTGTTGCATGACTGAGTAATTGTCATTCAAAATGCGAGAGCACCGAAAGCTGAAAATTGGTCTGGTTATTAAGGGTGTTTAAGTGCCCAGTGGTCAAGTGGTTAAATGGACATTTGTCTTTTATACTAGCCTTGTCTGTTACCATTTATTTGCATATATTTGGGAGAGTTATCTGCCTTTATTACATTAGAGCACTTGCACTTTATGCGATTTCTAACTTATCGCTACATGTTGCACTTTGAATTTAAAATTTTCTTCTTTTAATTTATATTCTATATAATTTTACCGTAGATTGCGTATTAATGTTTTTTATAGCTTTATGAATACCGAAAGTATCACTACTTGCTATTGAAGTATGCTGCACAGATTCACACACTTGTTTCATTTGAGCAATTAATTTTATAACATGTTGTATTGATACCTATACCTACTTAATCTATAACCTCTAGGATTATTGTTTGCTGAATCTAATTGAGGATATAGCATACTGTTTCTGTGCTGGTTGGCGAATTACACCCCAGTACAGCGCACCACTACTCTTTTACCTTTAATCACTTTGGGTTCAGACATTTCCCCTCAGTGCGTGCAGCACATCTATCTCTACCCTGACTTGGCGCAGGAATACCCTCCTATACTAGTCCTTTGTGACATTGCATAACATCAGAAGGGGGCAGGGTCACCCTTTTTATGTCACCATGTGGCCCCACCTTCAGCTATATAACAGCTGTCATTGTGAAGAGGCTTCAGTCAGCAGGAGCCTCCCATGGAGACAGAGTTTTTTCCATGATCGAAGATGAATGGACATTGCAGGACAGGTTTTTTTTTTTTTTTTTATAAAGGACTTGTCCCAAATTGTCTACTGTCATTTTTAACATTTTGATACTTTTTTTGGAGAATGTGTAAGGGTACAATGTGCCAGGTTGCGCTCTCAGATGAAGATCTGGTATGGATTTTGGGGGGACCCCTAAGCCATTTTTTCTTTATTTTTTGCTCTGGGTTCCCCTTAAAATCCTTACCAGACCTGAAGGGCCTGGTATAGATTTTGGTGGATCCCCATGCAATTTTTTTTTTTTTATTTGGGTGTGGGGTTCCCCTTAATATCCATACCAGACCCAAAGGGCCTGGTAATGGACTGGCGTGGGGGGACCCATGCCATTTTTTTCAATGATATGTATCTATATTGTCGGGACCCGACAATACATTATAGCCGCGAGCAGTTTTAAATTACTTTTTTTCCTTTAGAAATGTCATTTTGCTATGGTACTGTTATAAACATGGGAAACATGGCATGTAACAGCTAAAGCTTGTGACACACAAATATAGAAATTATTCTGTTAATTTTACCTAACCTGAAGGGGAGGTGGTATTTGCTTACTATACCAGGGAAAGAATTGTTTTTATCTTATATTCTACGTTTTTATAATAGAATTTGAATATATACCATTATTAAAATATGGTATGATGTAAAAATGTAAAATATATATTGAATCATTCAGATTAAAATCAGAACACATGGTAATTTAGATGTTAATTATGAAATAATGCTAATAAATCAGAACACTGTACACATTGTCACTGCCGCATATGGACAGCTAAGCACCATACTAGTGCTGTCAGCAGCATGCCTCTTGAAAGTGGTTATGGTTTCCTTAGCAACAAAGATCATGATTGCCAACATGAATAAAGTAAACTACATTCTATTCCAGCCTGTCACTTCCCAAACACAGTTTTGCTTCCAAATTCTCTATAAGGAGCACACAATGGTAAAATGCCTCATTTCTCAGATGACACATTCTGTCTTAAGGCATTAAGTCTGATTTAATCAGCTTTTGCTCTCAGTCGGCCACATCTACAATGTATAATAAAAAGCTACATATTTAAGCAGGAAAGGGATTTCCAGAAATCTGTCTTACACAAATAGACATAAGCAGATATTTAACATTCACTCTGCCAAGGTTCCAATTGATACTTCTAATCAAGATGTTTATTTTTCTTCTTTGCTTTTATTTTTCTCCTTAGAATTATGGCATGCCAGGTATACAGATTAGTATCTCTGTTCTTTCATGGTCATTATAGATCCCATGATTCCATCCTATTGCTCTTTAACACAAGGCTGCTATTGGTCACTGCCTGTTGGCTGTCAAGCAAAATATGGACACCGGAGGAAGGACCTTGCTGCCCGTTTGGAGCAGCACCTGACCACAAATTTAGGTGAGTAAAAAGAGAATTTAGGCATCATAGTCAGCAAATAGTTAAAAGGGGATGGGGAGATCAGCTTTCACTCAAAACAGCTAAGGGTCGCCAAATTCTTCAGCACCACCATTATTGTGCCAGGAGATATTGGAAATGGAAGGAAGTTTATACTAAACTTCACTGAAATCCCTCTTGAGAGGAGCACATTATAAGCAAGGGGTCAGTATTTCCTGACAGCTATAATGACAATGATATACAAATACGCAAGTTATAAGATATCATAGGGAAAGCTTCACACTGTTTTCTGTAAATTTAATTAACAAAGGAGAGAAGTGTGTATAATAGTATATAATACAGTATTGTGTCTGTGTGTGAGCTCATAATGCTGGATTGTGTGTTTACTACATTGCAATGTGTGCATCCATGTGTGTTCATAGTGCTGAACTATGCATGTATGTGTGTTTATAGTTCTGCAATGTATGTGTATAAATATATTTAAACGGAAAGAAGAACATGCCAAAAGAAACCGCTAGTGATTTTACTGATTTTAGTTCCAGATGTAATATATTACTCAGATTTTTTTTTTCTGATATTGTTTCACATGGCTAGTTATGTACAGTTATGTTTTACTAAGTTCTTATGTTACCAAACTGCTCTTTTCAATACATGCAGGGAAAAGAACTGGGTTCACCTCACTAGTGACTTTCCCAGCTGCTCTTGTCTGCTACATATTTTCTTACCTTGCCCTTTCCTTTGACCGCTAGAAGTGAAGAGAAACACCTGATACTGTTACAGAAGAACATGTCGCACATTCTCCTTCTTCCCATGTGATAATACTGCTGCTTGGCAATTGGCACCAAGTATTATCACATAGGTACAGAATTAGAAATCTGATAATCATGCTCAATAGCGATATGTTTGCTTATAGCGGACTATATGTTGTCCACCTGAACAGCATGAGTTTGCTCATATATTCACCTCCTATGTGAGTAAAACTAAATGTGAGTTTTGGAGGCAAATATATGATCATACTCATGCTGTTTAGGTGGACAACATCTATTCACTTATAGGCAAACATGTGGCTAATGATCATTATTATCGCATTCCCAAGGTAAGGTTTTTGTAATGGGGGGTGGGATTGGAACAAAGTTCTCTTACAAAGAGAATTAAGATGGATCTATACTCTCCGAACCAATAACCCCCTAGATTTAAATAAAAAGGTTAGATACAAGCCCTTCCTTGACGGGTTTGTATCTGCCAAATCAAAAACGCTCTGTGATTATTCACTGTGGTTTTTCTTTTTGTGTAGGAAAGGAGGTGGGGACAAGTGAGCGACCCCACCCCCCCTGAGCCATACCAGGCTGTGGGGTGACTTATATAAGGACAAGGGGCGGGGTCACCGGGGGATGTCACATGGTGACCCTGCCTCCTTATGATGTCACAGTCCCTGCCATTGCAGCCAGAGAGAGCGTTGTGTCAACATTGCAAGGAAGAAGAGAAGAAGGCAGCGGCAGCGACAGAAGGCCAGGCCAATGCTAGTAAAAGAGCTATAAGAAGATAGCAGAGACCTGGCAAGAAAAACCGAAGAGCGGGACAAGACCCTGAAGTCGGAAGAAGATTCCTGAACAGCGGCGACGACAACGAAAAAGAAAGCCGGGCCCCTCCGCTAGTAAAAGAGCTAGCAGCAGATAGCGGAGGAGTCCGATGAGAAGACCCCTCCCAAGATGGAAGAAGAGAAGACCACCGGAGCGGTCTAATAAATAATTTTAAAAACTTGTGTTGTTTTTTTATTTACACTTTTTCACCAGGTAAATGGGTAAGGGTACATCGTACCCCATACTCATTCACATAGAGTGGGGGGACAGTATCTGGAGGCCACCTTATTAAAGGGGGCTCCCGGATTACCGGAAGACCCCCACCCACAGACCCCGACAACCAATGGCCAGGGTTGTTGGGAAGAGGCCCTCGTCCTCATCAACATGATGACAAGGTGCTTTGGGGTGGGGGGGCGCAGGGCCCCTCCTTTCCCAAAGCACCCCCCATGTTGAGGACACGGGGCCTGATATGGCTTAGGAGGGGTGAACTCGCTCGTCCCCATCCCCTTTCCTGACCGGCCGGGCTGCGTGCTCGGATAAGGGTCTGGTATGGTCTTTGGGGGAACCACCACGCCATTTTTTCAGCGTAGGGCTTCCCCTTTAAGTCCATACCAGGTGTCGGGGCTAGTGAGGTGTCAATCTCGCCGATAGAGGCGGCGACATTCACTTCCTTTGCTAGTCCTGGCTACCTGGAGCCACATTCTAAATGAATGGAAATAAATGAACTCTGTGTGGGCAAGTCCGTTAATTTCAAAAATCCGGCGGAAAAGTCCGGTCGTGTGTGGGCAGGTCCGCTCATTCTGAAAAGTCTGGGGGACCTCAGCTGCAAAGTCTGGCGGTTTGTCCACCCAATTAAGTCAGCCGGATAGTCTGATCGTTTGTACGCGGCATGACACTACCCTGAACCAAAGTCATTAAATGAAGCCATGCAAGTAGCCATCCCTATAGACAGGCGTTTATGAAAAAGCTGTACAGATAGGTTTGTTTCTTTGACCCTTAGTATGCTGCCCACCTTTTCTTCATTTCCTGAGCCCTCTCATCCTCCCCAGAAGGATGCGCTCATGCAAATTAGTGCTACCCATTTATCCTCTGGTGAAAAGGATAGAAGTAGATCTGAGGGTCTCTGCTTATATTGTGGCAACCACAGCCACTTTGTCGCTAGCTGTCCTAATAAGCAGAGAAGCGCCAAGAGTCTATTTAGGGTGGGGTCTGCTTCTATAGACCATACTGTGTCTGTATCCCTCAGAGATCGCTTATTTGTTCCTGCACATCTTAGTTCTGCCAAGTTTTCTCACCACCTTTCTGCTTTCATTGACTCTGGTGCTGCTATCAATTTCATCGATAGGGACCTAGCACACAATCTACAGATTCCAGTGACTAAGGTGCACAGACCCTATTCAGTCTTAGCCGTTGATAATTCTCCCTTGTCTATAAGTCTGGTGTCCTTGTGTACGGTACCTATTACCCTAACCATTGGGGACATTCACAGGGAGACAATCAGCTTCTACCTGATCTCCTCTCCTGCTTATCCCCTTATCTTGGGGTATCCCTGGCTTAAACTTCACAACCCACACATAGACTGGGCTGCAGAGTAGATTGGGTCCTGGTCACAGACCTGCATTCAGAATTACATTAAAACCATTGACCATTTGCCCATGTATAACTCTTGTGTGGCCAGTACCAGTCACATACCTTTATTACAGTCCTATTCAGGTCCTGATCATGACAACGTTTCCAAATGGGACTACAGTTTACATAACCATGTGCCTTTATATGATTCTGTTATAGTAAAAAGACATTGACAAGTCTATTAAATTCTCTACAGGTCACCTCTCCAGCCAATTGCCACAGCCTAAACTCTCTCCACCTAGAACCCAAGCGTATCCATTGCCTCATAGCCGTGAGCCCTGTTTGGAAACGTCCTCTAAGTCCTCAGAAGTCAAGTCCACTGGATTACCCCTACCTTTGCCTGTTGCTAAACTCCCTTGGACGCACAGCCAGGCTAACTTGTCTGCAAGTTTCACAGTCGCTACACCTGGTGATGCGATTCAGATAGTCGGTAGACCTGACGATGCGATTCAGACCGTTGCTACACCTGATGATTCGATTCAGACAGTTGCTACACCTGGCGATGTGATTCAGACAGTCGCTACAGCTGGTGATGCGATTCAGACAGTCACTACACCTGGTGATGCGATTTAGATAGTCGCTACACCTAGCGATGAGGCCCAGTCGACCACTGCATAAATTCTGCCAGTCCAGCCCATGCCCACTGAACTTCCTGCTTTTCTGGTGATGCGATTCAGACAGTCACTACACCTGGCAATATAGCTCGGTCGGCTACTGCATCAATTGTGCCGGTCTGGTCCATGTCCATTGAGCCTTCTGTTGGTGGGGCTTTGAACCTTTTTTTTCAGTGCTCTGTGTATTCTGCTTGTGTTTCAGCTGCCTGGCTTGACCCCTGTGACATGTCCCCTGCTAACTAGCCTGACCTTGTGGATCCAGGGACCTCTGCCCAGTCTGATGGTCCTGTTCTGGATGTCCAGCTTGTCTTTGAGGGTCTGGGGAATAATGTCAGGGTCAGTTAGTGCTCCTGCTCCTCATTCCAGCATATGGGTGTTGGCTGTTGCATCCCCACTGTCTGTGTTCACCTGCAAGGTGATTGATCTGGTCAGTCACCTGATATAACCAAACCGAACATTCTATCCCTTGCTTTTGATAGAGATTGAGTTAAAAGTATTGTTCCTGACCAAGCCTTGCATTTATCTGCTCTGCTTTGCTGTTGGATATCCCTGTGTATGACCTGGATCAGATATTGGACTATTTCCTGAACTCACCCTGCCTTTTACCTGGACCAGAGGTGTAGCTTGAAGCCTGTGGGCCCTGATGCAAAAGTTGACCTGGCCCCCCGCCACTTCCACCGTGTGTGCAGATACACCCACCGTACGCCAAGATACTCCAAGTGGCTTAAGAGTTTTGAGTTCCCAGAGGTCCATTAAAGGACAGGGATCACCCTTGGAGAATCAGAGGACAGGGACCCCTGGAAGGTCATTTGGCAGAGCTCCTTTCCCATTCCAGCACTGTAAACAGTTCCTCTCCCCCACAATACACAGGGATGAAATCACATTCCTTTACACACAGTCTATCAGTCTTCACAGGGTATATCTGGCTTTTATGTTGCCGTTCTGACCTGTGAAATCCCCTGGTCAGTATGGCAGTGCAGTGGCAGTAGGCAATCCGGCTGACTGGCTGTATTGTAAAGTAATGTGATTTCAGCCCTCCTGAGGAGGAGCAGTATAGAGTGCTGTACTGGGAAAGGAGCTCAGCAGTGGGCATAGCATCCAAGGCAGATGGGGAGGTCAGGGGGCTTTGGGGGGCAAAACCTAGATCTCAGGGGCCCCTCAGGAGGTGTTAAGGGATTTCAGCAATTTCTGAAGGTTTCTCTGTCAGTGTTGGCAGGTGTTGGGGGAAGGTCATCCCCAGAGGTGCATGTCTTTTCCCAAGTTGTCAGGGAAGTGGGGTAAGTGGACATCCATGGGTGGGGGGGGGGGGGGGTACAGAGAATTCCAGCTAGTGACTAGAAGACACTGAGTGGTGTCTTACCTCATCAGTGACATCAGTCCCATCCTGGCTACAGGACAGCACTCTCCTCCTCGCTGAGCTTGGTTGCCATTCCATGTTCCTAGCACACAGAACAGACACTTCCTCATCCTGGGCTGTTTTCACCCCATGCTCCTCTCCATTCAGGAAATGGCTCACAGCTTCTCCCCAGCCAATGAAAACAGAGGGGTGTGGTCTGTGGAAGCCCAGTACTGGAGTGTGGCTGTGGGGTCCTAAGGCAGATCAGACTGGACTTTGTGGAGGATTTGATAATATGAGGCTGCAGGGGCCCCCTGGAGCTAGGGGCGGGGTTGTGATTGTGACCCCTGCAATCCTTTATGCTACGCCCATGACCTGGACTGTCATAAAACAATGCTATCTGTCTGCTAATCTGCAAGTAATCTGATGTTTGCTCGGTTCATGTCTGCCCTGGTGTGGTGGCCAGGCACTATAGCATTGTGTATAAGTCCTGGGGGAAAACAAGTATCGGTAGGCCTGCTTGTCTTAAAGGAAAGGGGGCTGCTGTAGGTGAACAACAAAATATTACAGCACACCCATGCAAAAAAGACATTTACCTCCTGCAAGGCTATTTAAAACACCTAAACATTTTCAAAAATTATGGGGATTTGGTCACACCATATTGCTATATGGTGCTTAAACCCACTTACTGCGACAAAGTACCCCATATTTAGTGGGTCCTACACTATCCATAGAATGGGAGATCCTGCTTCTCTGAACCATGGGAGACATACACTCCTCTATATGGGAGAACTAAAGGACTCCACCCATGACACCACCTATGACACAGGTGGACGCTAATGAGAGGCAATGATGAGGGAGTGTGGTGTTCATGCCCAAAATTATTTGTTCAGAATCCTTACAATATATAAACAAGATCTTTGAGGGGCACACCCTAAAAGATGCATTAAAGATGGTGCAGCCGCAAGACCGTACAACAGAACAAAATATTACAGTGCACATATGCAAGGCTATTTAAAACACCTAAACATTATCATATTTTCAAAAATTTCTGAAAATGTTTTTAGATAATGTTTAGGTGTTTTAACTAGCCTTGCATCCTTTTTGCATGCATGTGCTGTAATATTTTGTTCTGTTGTATGGTCTTACGGCTGCACCATCTTTAATGCATCTTTTAGGGTGTGCCCCCCAAATATATTGTTTGCTATAGATGGCTATAGTGTCTGACATCCTGCCACACAGTGCGGGCCATAAATGTGGTCTGAACTGTGCATGTGCGGAAACATTTATGACAGAAAAGACTACTAGAGTCTATATAAAAAACCTGCTTGTCAGTGTATTTTTAAATGTATGACTTTAATACCACTTTAAATACCACAGGTACAGAAAATACTTGTTAATCTGCCAGAAACCCAGTGTGCTTCTAGCTTCCTATCTAAACTGATAAGACATTTTCTTTGCTGAACCAAAATCCCAAGCATTACAGAACACCTTCCCTATACATTATTGAGTTGAGGAGAGGGCAAGGTATTCTGAACAGGACTAATAACTGACAGATTAACAGACATTTTTTGCACTTGCAGCATCGTTAAAGAGACAAAGCATAAGAAATGGGTATATATTGCTTACTTCTTGTACTGCAACTTTCTTTTATTTTATTGTTTTACTTTAGCCCTCTCATACATTTTAGGTATATATATATATATATATATATATATATATATATATATATATATATATATATATATATATGTATATATCAATCAAATAAAAGAATGACTGGTAAGTAACAAATGTTTTACTAGAGAGTAGAAAGTAGAATTTAACCTCCTCCAAAATTCTTTAGCACATTATGATAGATTTACTTACTATAGAGTCTTTACTGGCGTAAAAATCCTGTCAACAATTTCTTTTTATGTTAAATTCCACTTTAAATGTCTTAAAGCTGGACTCTGGGCAGATATAAAATAGACCAATTAATGCAGCTCTGTATTTATAAATACATAATTAAATATCATTTTAAATACAAGCAGTGTGTGTATCTGACTCTGACCTGGAATCAGCCTCTTGTAGTGGGCTATATAGCAGAGTTCAACCTCTTGTAGTGGGCTATATAGCTTATGTTCAAGTAGCATGCTGATAGGAGGAAAAAGTAGTATAACAGAGACGTGCGTTCATCAGTCTGCTGCTTTTCTTTTCACTGTACAGTCACAGGCTACAGAAGGAATGAACAAGAACTGTAATGCCGCATACACACGACCAAACTTTCCAGCAGACTAGGTCCGACGGAATCAGTCCGTCGGACAATCCAATAAAGTGTGGGTAATCCAATCATTTTTCGTTTAAAAAATCCAACAGACCTAGAAATAGAACATGTTTCAAGTCTGTCCAGCAGACTCAATTAATATCGGTAAAACCGTTCGTCTATATGCTGGTCCTACGGACCAAATACGATGCTAGGGAAACTATTGGCTACTGGCTATTGAACTTCCTTTTTTAGTCCCGCCTTACGTCATCACGCTCAAAATGAATGGACTTAGTCCGTTCATGTGTGGCCAAGTCTGTTAGAAAGTCCATCGGAACTCTGCCGAACGTCCATCGGGAAGACCGTCCAGAAAGTCGTCATGTGTACGCAGCATTAGTGATACTTAAGTGTAGCAGAGAAAAATCTGGTACCCTTCCCTTTAAGACAAGGCTGTGCTGTATGGAAGAGCAGTGTACATTTTAGGGCTGAATAAACAGAAATACAAATCCTTTGATAGTCTAAACTGATCTTAAACATGTATATTTTTTAACAGTTTGCCTGGGGTACAGCTTAAAAGTATATGTAAAAAAACAAGTTTTAAAGTGTTTAAAAATCACTTTCAAATGTAAATTTATAAAAGTTATTTTTCAATCATTTAAAAAATGCTGCTTTAATAGTAATGTGTGGCTATCCTGCCATGAAGGTCCTTTTGTGGGGTGACAATGCTCCATCCCTGTTGTCACTCTTTTACACAGGCTTTTGTTGGAGACTACACTCATCTTTTCTGAAGCTCATTGCACATGCAGGGTCTAATGTAGTCACGATCAGGAAACCAATCCTCAGAAATGTCTTGAAATGATTACTGCAGTGAATGTATTTACAGGAGGGGGCATGGCCTAACAATAGAGCAGTAAGGATGTATTGAGAGAGCTCTGCGAGTTTGGGACTTGCTGTTCAGCACAAAGTGATACACTCCATGCACCATTTAGCTCATGCCTAAGGCAGGCTCCTAAAATCCCCTGGGAGTTTCACTGGGCTGATCTCAGTCTCATCTTCAAAATTTTAGTGACACATGAGTTTGCTTGTGGCAAAACGGCACCTACACAAAAACCCTCCTAGGTTGCTATTATGTCTACAACTAGAAAGAAACACAGATTGTCAGATAAGGAGATGATTATTCATTTGGATAACATTGTCAGAGACTCCTTTATGGACACTGCATATAACTCTTACAACTGGAATCACCATTGGAATCTACTGACTCCTGAGCATTAGGGGGCCTTGTGACAGTCTTCAGTGGTGGGCTCTGAGAACTACTTTCTGCCCATATGCCCTACGTACAGACCTTGACTCTATGGTAGTGATGATTTAGGGGATCCTTAAACAGGAACTGGTGTAGGTAAAACCTCAAGTTATCTATGTTCACTACAGAGTTACAGCTTTGGAGGACTCTCAAGGGTTGGAATACAATGTTCATTTGTATTTTATGAATAGAAAAGGGAAGGAGTGCCCCAAGGGGATTGTAATGGTGTGGTTAATCAAATAGTTAGTACAAAAAAGTATATATTGAAAAAAAATATTGAAAAATATATATAAAACAAAGTTTTTTATTAATACATAATAATAACAATAACAAAGAAAAATAAAAACAATATATATGCAAAAACTCTTGCAGGATGTACAAGGATTACTATTTTTATATCTAATTCCTTCTTTTTTTTATAATTTTGTCTTTGTATGATGTATATTTTACTGTAAAATTTGTATAATGTTTCTGTTTTCTCTGTTATGTCTTCTACAGGTGGACTCTATGCCTTGGTGTCCAGATCTGTCTTTTTTTGTAATTATATTGTTTCACCTTCCATTAAGACCTATTGTTTCACAGCTTTACTACCCAGTAGGTTTGGGGTACTGTTTTTGACCACATCTATGTGTCCTGGGGCAACTTCCGGCCGGCGTTTCCTTCTATGGGGCCACTGCATGCACTTATGTGCCTGTGTGTGGTCCCTGTATTGGATTGATGCCCCAGCCGGTCTTCCATGCGTGCCGGCAGTGCTCGGAAATCTGACGTCATCGCATCTATGACGCAGTGACGCCAGATGCTGTTCTGCCAGGGGAGCAGTGTTTCTTCGGCGGTTGTGCTGCCTCTGCTGACACTTCTGTCGGCTAGGGACAGTGCAGACATGCCTTATATGCAGGCCTCCCCCTCTATCGGCTGATAAATTCAACCAGCATTCATTTCACTTCTCTCTGTAGGCGTGGTCCCAGTTTTACAAGGAGTACTTAAATATCCAATTAGCACCACACAATTGCTGCATACAGTGGTGTAAAAAAGTGTTTGCCCCCTTCCTCATTTCCTGTTCCTTTGCATGTTTGTCACACTTAAGTGTTTCGGAACATCAAACCAATTTAAACAATAGTCAAGGACAACACAAGTAAACACAAAATGCAATTTGTAAATGAAGTTGTTTATTATTAAAGGTGAAAAAAAATCCAAACCATCATGGCCCTGTGTGAAAAAGTGATTGCCCCCCTTGTTAAAACATACTATAACTGTGGTTGTCCACACCTGAGTTAAATTTCTCTAGCCACACCCAGGCCTGATTATTGCCACACCTGTTCACAATCAAGGCATCACTTAAATAGGAGCTGCTTGACACAGTAAGGTCCACCAGAAGATCCTTAAAAGCTACACATCATGCTGAGACCCAAAGAAATTCAGGAACAATTGAGAAAGAAAGTAATTGAGATCTATCAGTCTGGAAAGGGTTATAAAGCCATTTCCAAAGCTTTGGGAATTCAGCGAACCACAGTGAGAGCCATTATCCACAAATGGCGAAGACATGGAACAGTGGTGACCCTTCCCAGGAGTGGCCGGCCACCCAAAATTACCCCAAGAGCGCAGCGACGACTCATCCAAGAGGTCACAAAAGACCCCACAACAACGTCCAAGGAACTGCAGGCCTCACTTGCCTCAGTTAAGGTCAGCGTTCATGCCTCCACCATCAGGAAAAGACTGGGCAAAAATGGCCTGCATGGCAGAGTTCCAAGGAGAAAACCACTGCTGAGCAAAAAGAACATCAAAGCTCGTCTCAATTTCTCCACAACACATCTTGATGATCCCCAAGACTTTTGGGACAACATTCTGTGGACCGAAGAGACAAAAGTGGAACTCTTTGGAAGGTGTGTGTCCAAGTATATCTGGCGTAGAAGGAACACTGCATTTCATAAAAAGAACATTATACCAACAGTAAAATATGGTGGTGGTAGTGTGATGGTCTGGGGCTGTTTTGCTGCTTCAGGACCTGGAAGACTTGCCGTGATAAAAGGAACTATGAATTCTGCTGTCTACCAAGAGATCCTGAAGGAGAATGTCCGACCATCTGTTCGTGTACTCAAGCTGAAGCGAACTTGGGTTCTGCAGCAGGACAATGATCCTAAACACACCAGCAAGTCCACCACCGAATGGCTGAAGAAAAACAAAATGAAAACTTTGGAGTGGCCTAGCCAAAGTCCTGACCTGAATCCTATTGAGATGTTGTGGTATGACCTTAAAAAGGCCGTTCATGCTCGAAAACCCTCTAATGTAACTGAATTAGGACAATTCTGCAAAAGATGAGTGGGCTAAAATTCCTCCAGGACGCTGTAAAAGCCTCATTGCACGTTATCGCAAACGCTTGGTTGCAGTTGTTGCTGCTAATGGTGGCCCAACCAGTTATTAGGTTTAGGGGGCAATCACTTTTTCACACAGGGCCATGATGGTTTGGATTTTTTTTCACCTTTAATAATAAACACCTTCATTTACAAATTGCATTTTGTGTTTACTTGTGTTGTCCTTGACTATTGTTTAAATTGGTTTGATGTTCCGAAACACTTAAGTGTGACAAACATGCAAAGGAACAGGAAATGAGGAAGGGGGCAAACACTTTTTCACACCACTGTATGTATAGTCCTTTTCTTTTTTTTTTGAAGTTTACATTTTTTATTGAAGTAAAGCAAGTAAAACATGAACTTAGCTCCCTCACAGGGGATTACAATGACGGTGTTGCAAGACAGGAATGAAAGCTCGGAGAGCAAAAAGACAAACATAAGAAAAACACTGAGAGACCCAAGGAGGAGATATGGATCCCTCCCAATAAGGAGGAGGCTCCCCGTCTGAAACCATCAGTACCGTCCAAATAATAAATTTCCGTGTTCTGAGTAAACAACCATACGAAAGAAAGAAAATAAAAAAAAGAAAAAGAAAGAAAAAAAAAAAATCCCCAGTCAACATAAGAAAATAAATAAATAAATAAAACAAAATCCAACAAAAGGCCGCATAAAATACATGAGCAGACGGAAACAACCTCTGGGAGGATCAAGGCCCCGACACCCCGACAGGGATCACGCTGTGTCGGGGTCTCGAAACCCCCCTAACCTGTCGATGTAACTGGAGGACTATATGCCTAACATTAGCAAAAATTGACTGGGGTAAATAATAGATCAATAGAACGTACAGTGAACAAGGTGTAGGCCTCTGAGAGTCCCAACTACTAACATAGCTTCAAACAGCTAATGAGGAAAAGGCCCAGGAGTAGTGGGACCAACAGTGCGAAGCTAGTGAGTCTAAGGCCATAGGGTAAGAACAATATAAAGAAAAATAAATAAGTATAAAACTGCTATGATCTGTCCTGCGTCCTAAGAATCCCCAGAACCCGGCTGAACAGGGCATGGAGAGGGAGAGGATGTGGATGAGATAGAGAAAGGAAAGAATAGGAAAGAGAAAGGGGAAAAAGAGAGAGAGATAGATGTACAGAGAGGGGTGCCTGGACCAAGGAGAGACCGTGGATATCATGATATAAAATGGAACTGGGGGCTAAACAAGAACCGAGCCCTGAGTCTGGTCTTATAGAAGGATCCCAATAAAGTTGGCCCAAGGTTCCCACACCCGCTTAAATTTGTCTATTTTGTCCAAAATTGAATGAGAAGTTTTTTCGTTGAACATAATCCAAGTAATTTTTTGTTTAAGTAATGGGAAGGAGACCCTGGGGGACTTCCAAGACCTGGCTATCGTCATTTTTGCACCGATAAAGAAAAAATGAATCACAACTCGGCTATGTTTAGTGGTTAGTGGTATCGTTTGATTTAGGAGGGCAATTGCAGGGGATTGCGGAATAACAGTACCAGTGACCTTACGAATAAGGCCAAAGGTCTTGTTCCAGAAGCTTCTGATCCTGGGGCACTCCCATAGGATATGGAGGAGCGACCCTAGATGGCCGCAGCCCCTAAAACATAGGGGCGAGGATTGGGGGTAAAATTTGGCCAGCTGCGTCGGGACTAGATACCAGCGCGAGAAGACTTTGACGTCTGCCTCCATCAGAGAAATGTTAAGGATCCCCCTGAAGGCACTCGAGAAACAGGAGTGCCAAGGGTCCAGATCCCATTCAATATCTAGGTCACGTTCCCAGCTCAGCATGTATCTCGCCTTTTCCTTTGGATCAACCAAAGCAGAGTAAATCAGGGAAATGCCTCCCCTCACGTCCATGGCTGACGAGCACCATAGTTCATATGGGGAAATGGAAAGGGGGAGGGGATGATGGGAAATCAGAGTGTGTAGGAAATGGGCAATTTGGCTGAATCGAAATCTTTCTGAATCTGGCATCTCCAGTTTAGAAATGCAATGCCCAAGTTTGAGTGGCCCAGATTGGTTGAGAAAGTGCCCTATTCTATAAAGGCCTTTATCTATCCACCACTGGAATGCTCTAACATCCCTCCTAGGTGGGAATGAGGGGTTATTGAAGAGATGTGTAAGAGGTCGCCAATCTGAGGTGAGAATGTTGGTCTTGTAAAGCGTGTCACATAGAGCGAAGGAATGGGAGAGGGTAGGGGCCATGATCGGGGGTCTAGATTTCGGGGGGCGCCACAGCAGGTAATCAATAGTGTATTTGGGTATAGCGTGTCTCTCCATTAGGAGCCAGTCAGGCTTTGGTCCTCTGGAAAATACATTAGAAATCTGGCAGAGTTGTGCTGCTTGGTAGTACAACCAAAGGTTAGGCAGCCCAAGGCCGCCTTTCCGTCTAGGTCTAAATAACGTTGTCTTGGGGAGTCTGTGGTTAGATTTGCCCCAGGTGAATCTAATGATCGCTGACTGAAGGGTTTGGATGTGGGATTTGGGGACAGGTATCGGCAGTGATCGGAAGAGATATAATAGTCTAGGGAGAAGAGTCATCTTGACCGCATTGATCCTCCCAATCCATGACAGCTTGTGGAGGGACCACTGCTCCAGGTCCTGTTTGAGTTTCTTAAACATGGGTGGGTAGTTATGTTTATATAAGTGTTCGATGGTGTGCGTAAGCTGGACTCCTAGATAGGTAATGGACGGGGTGCTCCAGGAGAATGGGAAATGCTCCTTGAGCCTGTTAACAAGGTCTGAGGGGACAGAAACATTGAGGGCAGTCGATTTGGCCATATTAACTTGCAACCCTGATACCTCCCCAAATTTTCGGAGGAGTTGGAGAATGTTAGGAGTCGAGGTAAGGGGAGAGGTTATAAAGAGGAGGACATCGTCCGCAAACAAAGCGCATTTATGTGTTGCCGTTCCGCATTTAACTCCCTGAATGTCTGGGTGGTTCCTAATGGAAATAGCTAAGGTTTCAATGCCAATGGCGAAGAGGAGGGGGGAGAGCGGGCACCCCTGTCTAGTACCTTTCCGAATCAGAAAGGGTTCGGAAAGGTGGCCCTGGAGTCTGATTCTTGCCTTGGGTTGGGAATAAAGGGCTCCCAGGAGCTGAAGGAAGTGTGGGCCAAAGCCCCATCTTTCTAGCACGCTAAAAAGGTATGACCAAGTGATAGTATCGAAAGCCTTTTGTAAATCTATAGAGAGGAGGAAGCCTTCCTGTGAGGGTCCCCCGTCCCAACCTGACTTAAGTAGAGAAATAATATCAACCGCCCTTCTTATCTGGTCCGGTCCCTGCCTTCCTGGGATGAAGCCAACCTGGTCCTTATGGACGTATGCTCCAATAAAGGAGCCCAAATTGATCAACGAGATAGGTCTGTAATTGCTGACCAGGCTCTGGTCTTTCCCCGGTTTTGGGATGACCGAGATGTACGCTAAATTGGCTTCAGGGTCCAAGGGTGACGCTCGGTTCAGGGAATTGAAGAACCGGGCCAGATAAGGGGACAGGATCTCAGAGTAGGTCTTGTAGTAAGATGTGGAAAACCCATCAGGACCAGGGGCGGAGTTGTTCTTAAGAGTCTTAATGACTGCTTTGATTTCAGCTTCAGAGATGGGGGCTTCCATCATTGTTCTGTGTGCTTCCGAAATCTTGGGGAGGGGAATGTTATCCATAAAGGTGTTAGATGACTGTGTGTTGTCCGGGTCAGGGCTGGAATAGAGCTTCGAATAGAATGCATGGAACGTATTCAGGATATGTTTTGGGTTTTGTGTGAGAGAGCCTGAAAGAGATTTGATTTTAGGGAGGGCCTGGGTTCTAAATTTAGGGGACAGCTTTGCTGCAAGGAGAGGACCAAATTTGTCCGAATTAAGATAAAATCTGCCCTGCATCCAATGCAAATGTCTTTCAGCGCTAGAGGTAAGTGCAGTGTTGAGGGCAATTTTGGCTGCATCCAGCATAGCCAGGGAAGAGGCCGTGGGATGCTTCTTGTGTGCTTTACTTAAGGCCCGGAAATTTTTCTCTAGGTTAAGGATGTCGATGTGTTTTTCGCGCTTAAGACGCGAGGCAAGTTGTATAAACTTGCCCCTCATCACCGCTTTATGTGCCCCCCATAACACCCCGGGGGATATGTCTTCAATATCGTTGGTGTGAAAGTATTCCTTGATGTCACATTCAAGGGCAGTACGATGAGCAGAGTTGGAAAGCAATGTTTCCTTCAGCCGCCATTGTGGAGTATGCGATTGGGAAAGGCAGCCCGAGATTTTCAGAATAACCAAGGAATGATCCGACCAAGGCACATCAACAATAGTAGCGTGAAGCGCATGGTGGATATCTGAAGAATGTAGGAAAATATGGTCTATACGTGCGTATGTCCTATGTGGAGCAGAATAGTGGGTGTAGTCCTGGGACGAGGGATTGAGTTCCCTCCAGGAGTCGATCATGCCCAAGGCATGAAAGAGTCTAGCAATGCTGAGACTCTGTTTGTGAGGTCTTTTCAGGAGGGCTTTATTAGGGGCAGACTTGTCTAGCACATGATCAAAGGCGACGTTAGAGTCGCCACCCATGAGAACCTTTCCCTCCAAATGAGGGGAAAGAAAGGTTAGCATGGAGGAAAAGAATTGAGATTGACCCTTGTTGGGAGCATAATAAGACACAAAAGAGAAGAGGGATCCATTGATATGTCCCTTGACTAAAATATATCTTCCCTCCCCATCCCTAATAACTTGGGACAGTGTGAAAGGGGTGCGTTTTGAAATGAGGACAGCTACTCCCCTCTTCTTGTCATCTGCATTGGCCAGAAAAAAGGTAGGGTAGTTTCGGTGCAGGAAGGAGGGGTTAAAGCTTTTAGGAAAATGCGTCTCTTGAATGAGGACGATATCCAGGCTCTTGGAATGGTAGCTGTGTAGGACTTTGCGCCTTTTCATAGGAGAGTTCAGGTCCTGTGTATTATGAGATGCGATCCTTAGTGGTTGTGGTTTGGGGTTGTCATCAGCCATGGGTGCGAGGGAAAAAGTGCGAGTGCATGCCGGCTTTGCTCACCTGAACCAAGTGACCAATGGTCCCGACTTGTGGGATCCGATCATGACCCAGCATCCTAAGGGGTGTAAACCAGCTCGCTCTCCTTGGAGGCACCTGAGTGGGAAGAGAACCGTAAGTACCAGGAAGAAGGAAGGGATAGAGGAAAAGAGAGAAGAGAAAGGAGAAGAGAGATGGAGAGTCCAGACGGAAAAGATGTCTGGGTTCCCCAGGAGAGGTAGGGGGGGTTGCAGGTCCAAACCTGCTCCGATTCCCTCTAAGTTGCAGGGATCGGAAGGAGGGCAACCCGCAGCTGGGTTGCGGTCCTGAGGTCACCAAGGGGGGGTTAGGCCCCAGGGTAACAGCAGGTGGAGTGGCAAGCAGGCCCGCTCCGGCCGTGCGGCACTCGCCAATAGAAAGAAAACAACAAAATGACACCTATAGCAAGAAAGAAAAGAAAAAAAAAAACACAGCGTTATAAACATTAGCAACTAGAATAACATGTAGGTGTGACAACTTTAACATAAACTTAGTAAACCTAGTGTAGGGGAAGGCCCCTAGGAAAGAGACACTCATGCCCTGCGGGAATATTGGAGTACACTAACAGTGAGACTTAGTTACAAAACAGGCATTCAGGGGCCTGAGGACAACCTCTGTGGAAGGGAAGGGGGGGTAGTTGGGGGGGGGGGCGTGGGCTGGGAAGGGACACTGTGGCCCTTCAGGAGAAATAAGTTGGGGGAACCCTCAAGCTCACCTGGCCTGTAATAGAAAAAGAAAGTTATCCATAAAAAAAACAGGAGGGGGGGGGGGGGGAGTGGAAGAAGTCAGTCCGAGGTGACTCTAAAGTCAAGGACGTGAGGATATCACTTCCAAAGGATCCGGTTAGGATGTAAAGAAGCAAACAGACCCTTAAGGGTCAGAGGTGGAAGACGTTCATCTTGGGGGGACCGTGTCACGCTGTCTCTTGGGTTGCTGCTTGACCCAGAGGGCTCGACGGAGGAGGTCTTTTGGATGAGGTCGGGCGTGTTTCCATTTGTTCGGGAGAAGAGTCCTGTGAGATGAGAGCTAAGTGGAGGAGCACGCGTTCGCCACTCTGGAAATCCGTGAAGCTGTGCGACTTTTCCTTGTAATGAAATTGTAGGCGGAAGGGGAAGGCCCATCTGTATTTAATCATCTTCTGGGAGAGCACATCCAGTAAAGGTTTTAGAGCCCTCCTTTTTTGGATTGTTGTGGGGGAAATGTCTGCAAAGATTTGGATCTTGACGCCATTAAAAAAGATATCTTCCTTGTTGCGTGACCTTTTCATTATTTCCTCCTTGACCCCATAGTAGTGTGGCTTGACCACGATGTCCCGAGGAAGGCCGTCTTTACGGGGAAGTTGCAGGACTCTGTGGGCTCTGTCTAATTCCAGCCTCTGGTCCGGGATGTCAGGGATAAGAATTTTAATCATGGTTTTAACAGTGTCATGTATATCCTCTTGCGATTCCGGGATCCCTCTGATGCGAAAGTTATAACGTCTGCTCCTGTTCTCTAAATCGTCGATTTTCGAGAGGGCATTGTCCAATTGATCTTGTAGCGTCTGGATACAAGCAGAATTCTGATTGGTGCGGGCTGCGTTGTCATCCATTGTCTGCTCAATTAAATCAATTCTGCTCCCCAAGCTCTGGATGTCAGCCTTAATAGCTGCTGTAATCTGAGCAGCATTCTGAGCCAGACCCACTGCCAGCGTGTCAGAGAAACTGTTCAATAGCTGTGACACATCAGGGGGGTCGTTGGCCTGAATGGGGGAAGCTTGAGGAGACTCAGCCATGCAGCTGGGTGGGTTGGATAGCGGGGAGAAAGGGTTCTCGGTCTGCAGCCTGCCCAGGAGAGATTCTGTGGATGCAGGAGAGGGGGAGAGATGCTGAGGGTTACTCACTGGAGCAGAAGGAGATATCCCCGAAATTGTCCTAAGTGAGGGGATTGCGGCCTCGCCGCGCGTTGCTTTAGCCGCCGCCATCTTGGGAGGCTGAGTGTCCGTCAGGCCGAAGTGAAGTTTGCGGCTTACGTCTTTCCTAGCCGTCTTCCCCGGCATTCGAAAAGTTGCCCCAAATGTTCCGGAGCACGGGGATGGTCTCCCCGAAGGTGTCCGCTAAAGAAAGCGCCGGGAAAGTGCCGCGGAAGGCCGGAGCGGTGCGGAGCTCCCGTTCAGAGCGTCTTCCCGGAAGTCCCGCGCATGCGCACTCCGTATAGTCCTTTTCTAGCGGATTGCATGCTCTCCATGCATCCACAAACTGTTGTCTATAAAAAAAAATTTTTTATATTCTATGTTGTTTGATTTCTTGGAGAGGAATGGCTGATGTTGTGTCTATTTCGGGCTTCATGGTAAAGTTCAGGTCCCCCGCTATGATCACATGGCCTTGTTTATATTTCTCTATTATTTTCAAAATCCTATTTAGGTATTTTTTTGTGGCCTTATTAGGGCAGTAAATATTAATTAATGTATATTTTTGCATTAGTATATTACCCTTTAATATTAAAAACCTCCCTTCCGGGTCCACCTTCATCTCCTCCAGCTTCCACCCTCGTTCTTTTCAAACCCAATTGTGACCCCCCTAGCCCCCTTAATCGTGAATCAGCATAATACCAAGTTGGGTATTTTCTCGTATCTATCCGAATATTGGAATCCAGGGTTAAATGTGTCTCCCGTAGGAAAACAATGTCCGCATAATAGCCCTCCAGTTCTACAAAAATATTAAACCTTTTTCTTGGAGAATTCATTCCTCTCACATTGTATGTTACTATCTTAAGTTCTGCCATCCGGTAGTACTAGAATCCTTCCTATTTCTCTTTTTGGATACAGGCCAACATGCTTTCCCTCCCTCCCCACCCCCCTCCCCCCTACCCTTCCCCTTATTTGATGTAATTTTGACCCCTTGGTCTGGGCTACTTTCTCGGGAACCTCCATGTTCCTTGTATCCCTATATCCTAGGGTGGAGTTCTGTTCGGCCGCGTCGTCGTCCCTCTCGTCTATTACTTGCGAGATGAAAACCAAACATGCCTAGAGGATCATAGCCCCCCCCCAATTGATAGAAGGGGGGAGAGCAGAGGGGGGGGGCGACGGGGGAGACAGCCCCAGGGATCTACGTGTAGACATATAATACAGACTATTGGCTGCTCTCGCCTATCCCCCTCCTCCTTTTACATGAGAGAGGGGATATTCCCTTGTCTCCCTGGTGTCTCCCCCCCGCCCCCCCTCCCCCCTCGCCCCCCCTCCCCCCTCGCCCCCCTACGTCCCATTCTTGGGGACTGGAACCTCAAGCTTCCTACAGAATTCGGACACATCTTCCCCATGTCTCAATATCCCAGTCCGTCCGTTCTTCCTGCCTATTAGGCATGCAGGGAACCCCCAGTTATATTGGACCCCATGCTCATTCAAAACTGTCAATAGCGGTTTTAGTATTCTTCTTCTTTTCAGAGTATCTGGAGATAAATCCTGAAATATTTGTATGTCTGTTCCCTTGTATAGAATTGGTGCCTTTACTCTTATATTTTTCCAAATTAAGTTCTTATCTTCTTCCTGCTGGAAACGCACTATTATGTCCCGTGGGATATTCTGCGACAATTCTTTAGGTTTCCTTACACGATGCACCCTTTCTATGTTGAGTATATTCGTTATATCTTTATTCATAAGAGGATTACATATCTTTTTTATTATTTCTATTAAATTTTCTTGCAAAACTGTATCAGGGACCCCTCGTATTCTTAAATTTTTCCTTCTTTCCCTGTTTTCTTGATCCTCTAATTTATACGCTTGCTCTTGTTGTGCCTTTTTTAAGGAAATTATTTCGGCATCCAATTTCTTTATTATATTTGCTTCCGTCTCTACCCTTTTTTCTATTTCTTCCACCCTATCCATTACCTGAGCCAAGTTCTTATGGACTCTATCCATTTCCTTTTTCATGGAGTTTTCTAATGCTGCAAACATGGAAATTATTTCTATTTTTGTAGGTAATGCAGAAGGGTTTTCCACGTGCGGCAAGTGGGACTGTATATCTTCTGTATCTTGATCTACGTCAGCTGATTGATCCATCTCCATCTCCAGCATGCACTCCTGGGGCTGTGGGGAGGTGCTTTGCTGTTGTTGTCTCTTTTTATCTCTCCTTTCCTTATCCTTCCTATCTTTATTTTCTGCTTGAGAACTTCTTGTGTGTAATTGCTTCTCTGCTTGTTGTTTCTCTAAACCCCCTGATTGTGTGACAAATTTATTCATGGGGCCGGGACTCGCAACCAGGCTCCTACGTTGTGATTTAGGAATTGCTATCGCCTTGGGTGTCTTTCCCTTCATTGTCTAAGTCTCCGGTCAGCCCCAAGGGGTAAACTGGACAAGTCCAATCCCTTTTATCCTGAGGGGGTGCCTTCACGCCAGTGGTTTAACCTTGCCGCAGTATAATTGTGTATTTAATAGCATATGGGTAGACCAATAAGTACCCAACACTTAATAACCGCTATATCCTTATTCCCTCAACTTTTCCATTCTTATGACCCCTTAGTTCCTCCACAATATGTTATATTTATTTGCACACGTTTTCCTGTTAACCAGGTTGCTATTATCCCCCTCAGGGAAGATCCGAAAAAAAAAAAAAGGGGGAAGCAAGCAAAAAAAAAAAAGGGAAAAAAGACACGACAGTTCAAAGTTCCTCTGACTCGCTTAGTGTCTCTCTTCTTTACAGTGTTGGGATATAACAACTAAACATAAAAGTATTTCAGCCGTGACGGTCAGTATAAGTCCTCTGCTCTGATTATCTGAGGAATCAGTATCTGCTCATGTCACTTTACCAGCATTTACAGAGGGTATTAATTCCGTTTAGCCATAGGAAAAGCCATAGAAAAAAAACAGGTAGAGAAAGTTCTCCAGTACAACAGTTGCTGACACCATAAACGCTTTTCTTCTCTCTGAGTTCCTCTCTGATAAGTTCTTTCAGCTGTATATGTTGTACATTGTTATTACTTCATACCTGCTCCTGTGATTCTGCTTCACCGTCTAAGCACTTCACTGTCAGAAAAACGGCATCTCCTCTTGCACTCTTTTGCCAGCAGGTGGCGGCCGACTCCACGGTCCGATTGAGCACCGCCACCGCCACTCCGCTCCCCCGGAGTTTCACTGCCTCGTCCGAGGCTCCAGTCGGGCCACCATGCCCCTCAGACTAAACACCAAACCGGCTTCGGGTCTGCTCGTCTCTGCCCCGTCCGTGACCTCTTTTCCTCTCCCCGAACGGAGCTCCGGTGGACTACAACGGCGGAGGTATGGGAGACAGATACAGGGCTCTGCAGACTGCACACTGCACACTGGGGCACGCAGGGAAAGAGAGGGGAGGCTACCACCACACCACCGAGGTCAGTATTGGATCAGGCATTACAGCAGTATCCCAGCGGGTAGGGGGGAGCTGATCCTCATCCGCACGCCTAGGTGTGGACGCGCTCCTTCCCGAGTCTCCTCCTCCTCATCAGGTGTGTGGTGTCATCCCTAGGTGAAAAAACCTTAGTAAGTGTATTTGAGCTCTTTATGCATTTTTTGATTGATCTCTAGCCATATGCTTTGCTTAATTGCTGTATCTAACATGTAATTAACACTATTTTTACATATTTGTTAGATATTGCAGTCTCTCTTTGTGATTCCTGAAGAAGGAATTAGATATAGAAATAATAATCTGAAACATGTTGGATATGAGGAGTATATTGGATGACGCTCTTACTACTTAGAGTTTTCCCTTGTACATCCTGCAAGAGTTTCTGCATATATATTGTTTTTCTTTTTCTTTGTTATTGTTATTATTATGTATTAATAAAAAAACGTTGTTTTCAATATTTTTTTCAATATTTTTTTTCAATATATATTTTTTTGTACTGACTATTTGATTAACCCCACCCATACAATCCCTTGGGGCACTTCTTCCCTTTTATATTGGTTCTATTATATTGGGATGTGGTGGTGGTTGTTTAAAATAGCTGGTAGATTTCCCTCTTTTTTGTATATTTGTATTTTATGCAACATCTACTACAATATCAGTATTTGGTAGAAATACATTCTTCAACCAGTAAATTACAGTGTTAAAAGCTTTTATCTGCATCTAGGACTATACATCTATCCCTCCCAGTCAGCACAGCACAGGGATGGTGGGAGCCCCTCATAATAAGCAGACCCAGGAGGAAGTCAGCATAGCACAGGGATGGTGGGAGCCCCTCATAATGAGCACAGCAGAGGTACAGCCCCAGGAGGAAGTCAGCAAAGCACAGGGATGGTGGGAGCCCCTCATAATAAGCAGCCCTAGGAGGAAGTCAGCATAGCACAGGGATGGTGGGAGCCCCTCATAATATGCACAGCAGAGGTACAGCCCCAGGAGGAAGTCAACACAGCACAGGGATGGTGGGAGCCCCTCATAATAAGCAGCCCCAGGAGGAAGTCAGCATAGCACAGTGATGGTGGGAGCCCCTCACAATAAGCAGCCCCAGGAGGAGCAGGCGAAAACTGGACCAGCGGTGCATGGCAGACAATCCGCTTCTCTCTTTCTCATCTAATGAAAATTCGTATTTTGGATAGGAAATTCTTCAACGGAATTTCGTATTTTGGATAAAAACCAAACTTCCATCAGCATTGACTGTCATTATATTGAGGTATATTTTTGCCTTTAAATTCATCGTAACGAACGTTCATACAAGTTAACGAACCTAACGACAATTCGTTTTTCGTACGAAACGAAACGGCATTTCGGATACGAAATACGAAGTACGAATTAATTTTAATACGAACCGTAACAGAACGAAATTAATTTATTGACGGCGCCCATGTCTAATACTCGGACTATTCTATCTCTCACGAGGTCTAACACTGAAAAAATCACAGTAAACTCTCTGGCTTTTAGCATGGCTTGACACAATTGTGGATCATGGGTTAACACTCCCATAGCCACTGCTTCTTTGCCTGACAAAACAACACTGTCTGCCCCTTCATTCCTCAAAGGTAGGAGCCAACTCAATAGGGGTTCCCTGGACCTCTCTTTGTATTGTTTTGCCAGCTCATGGAGTTCCGTTTGTGTAAACTCCCTTACTTCTTCAAATTCCACATCTCCGGGGTTGTGGTAATGCACTTTCCCATCTGTCATATACACTCTATCAAGGTGCCTATTCCTATGCTTAGTAATGATAGGTCTGGTACACTTTTTCTTTCCCAATAGCAGATCATCATCTGAAATATTAAACTCTACCTCCTCATCCTCATTATCATTTGAGGAGAGCACGTCCTCACAATTCCAGTTTTGGGATGTGAAAATGGCACATACCTTGGCTTTACTAACAGTTTTACGGTTTCCTTTTCCTTAAGGCATTAATTGATTTGGTCATGAGGGCTGCACAACTCTCTTGCAAATCATCAGTCTGAATAGCAGTTCAATGTACATGCTCTGAAGCAACTGCTAGCTGGTCTTTTAATACCTTTGATGCTGCCTTTGTGATTCAGTATAGAGAGCATGAATAAAGTACCAACCCACT
This sequence comes from Lithobates pipiens, assembly GCF_037356315.1. Lineage (NCBI taxonomy): Eukaryota > Metazoa > Chordata > Amphibia > Anura > Ranidae > Lithobates > Lithobates pipiens. The sequence continues at coordinate 230,091,557 of NW_027507748.1, forward strand.
GTGGACGCTGTCCTCTTCTTTGCTTTACTTAAATCCAACCCCTCAAGGCTAAAATCTACAAATTGATCTAAGACTCTATAACCCCAATCCTTATTCATGGGAGAAGCATACTTTGAAAATTCTTTAGCAAGAGGCTCCCACTCATTGTTACTGGCCCATATATGTAAGCTGCACACTCCCCTCTGGACACCAAAACCCTCTGCAGCCTTACTTTTCCTAAACAGCTTACGCAACATTTTTACCTAGCACAAGCTACACAACACACCACAGAAAAAACAGGTCTGCTTCAGTTGTCTTATAGCACAATCCTGGCACAAGCCCCTAGTGCTATGCTTGTGTTTGTCTAGCAAGATTTCTTTGTGGTATAAGCAAGGAAACCCAGACCTCTGCAGTGTTTAACCACTTCAATACAGGGCATTTATACACCCTTCCTTCCCAGACCAATTTTTAGCTTTTAGCGCTCTCACATTTTGAATGCCAATTACTCAGTTATGTAACATTGTACCCAAACAACATTTTTATCAGTTTTTTCATACAAATATAGCTGTCTTTTGGTGGTATTTAATCATCACTGGGTTTTTTATTTTTTGTGACGTAAGTGAAAAAAGAGCAAATATTTTGAAAAAAAAACACATTTTTTGTAGTTTCTATGATAAAATTTTGCAAATAAGTCATTTTTGTTCATAAATTTGGGCCAAAATTCATACTGCTACATCTCTTTGGCAAAAATAACCCAAATTAGTGGATATTATTTAGTCTCTTTGAAAGTTATAGAGTCTACAAGCTATGGTGCAAATCATTGAAAATTGATCACATCTGATCACACCTGATGCACTGACGGCCTATCTCATTTCTTGAGGCTCTGAAATGTCAGGAAAGTACAAATACCTCCCAAATGACCCCTTTTTGAAAAGTAGACAGTCCAAGGTATTTAGTAAGAGGCATGGTGAGTTTTTTGAAGTTGTAATTTTTTCCCACAATTCTTGGGAAAAAGAATTTTTTTTTGTTTTGTGTTTTACAAAATTGTCATAATAACAAGTTATTTCTCATACACAGCATATGCATACTTCCAATTACACCCCAAAATACATTCTGCAACTCTTCCCAAGTATGGCGATACCACATGTGTGGGACTTTTACATAGGCTGGCTACACAAAGAGGTCCAGCATGCAGGGAGCACCGTCAGGGATTCTAAGAGCATAAATTACACCTCTAATTTCCTAATGACCTATGACCTTTGTGAAGGCCCTGGAGCACCAGGACAGTGGAATTACCTAACAAATTACCCCATTTTGGAAAGCAAACACCCCACGTCTATTCTATGAGGCATAAGGAGTCTTTTGAACAGTTCATTTTTTTCTTTGGAAGTCTTTGGAAAACGTGGAAAGATAAGATATTTCTAACTCAAAGTATGTACATAGCAAAAATAACACCCCAAAATTCATTCTGCTACTCATCCTGAGTATGGCGATACCACATGTGTGTGACTTTTACACAGCCTGGCCACATACAAAGGCCCAACATGCAGGAAGCATCATCAGGCGTTCTAGGAGCATAAATGACACCTCTAATTTCCTAACGACCTATTACAATTGTAAAGGCCCTGTAGCACCAGGACAATGGAATTAGCCACAAAATGACCCCATTTTGTGGAAAAAACACCCCAAAGTATATTCTATGAAGCATTATAAGTCTTTTGAATGGTTAACTTTTTTTTTACACAAGTCTTCAGAAAACGTGGAAAGAAAATGAAAATCTTTTTTTTTTTTTTTTTACACAGTTGTTCATTTATAAGATATTTCTAACATATAACATGTATATAGAAAAAATTACACCCCAAAACACATTCTGCTACCCCTCCTGGGTATTGCAATACCACATGTGTGAGACTTTTACACAGCCTGGCCATATACAGAGGTCCAACATTGAAGTAGTACCTTCAGGCGTTCTATGAGCATAAATTACACATCTCCTTTCATTCCTACCTATCACACTTTTGAGGGTCCTGGAGCACCAGTACAATGGAATTACTCCCAAAATGACCCCATTTTGGAAAGCAAACACCTCAACGTGTATTTTATGAGGAATGGGCTGCAAATAGGTACTCAGGTACTCTGATGCGCTGGAGATAGGTACTTGGGTACTCTGATGACCTGGTTACAGGTACTCGGGTACTCTGATTGCCTGGTTATGGGTACTGAGGTACTCTGATGGCCTGGTGACAGGTACTCGGGTACTCTGATTGCCTGGTGATGGTACTGAGGTACTCTGATGGCCCGGTGACAGGAAGTCGGGTACTCTGATGGCCTGGTGACTGGTATTAGGGTGCTCTGAAGGGCAAAGACAGGTACTCAGGTACTCATATGGACTGTGACAGGTACTCAGGTACTCATATGGACTGTGACAGGTACTTAGGTATGGGCTGGAGACAGGTACTCCGTTACTCAGACGGGCTGGTGACAGGTACTCCATTACTCTGACGGGCTGGTGACAGATACTCGGGTACTCCGATGGGCTGGTGACAGGTACTCGGGTACTCTGATGGACTGTGACAGGTATTGGGGTACTCTGATAAACTGTGACAGGTACTCGGGTACGCAGATGAACTGTGACAGGTACTCAGATAGACTGTTACAGGTACTCAGATGGGCTGTGACAGGCAATCAGGTACTCGAGTACTCAGATGGATGGTGACAGGTACTCAGATATTCAGATATTCAGCTCAGATGGGCTGGGATAGGTACTCAGATGGACTGTGACAGGTACCCGGGTACTCAAATGGGCTGTGACAGGTACTCAGGTACTCAGATAGGCTGTAACAGGTACTCGGGTACTCGGGTACTCAGATGGGCTGACAGGTACTCGGATACTCAGATGGACTGTGACAGGTACTCAAGTACTCGTGTACTCAGATGGGCTGACAGGTACTTAGATACTCGGATACTCAGATGGACTGTGACAGGTACTCAGGTACTCGGTTACTCAGATGGACTGGGACAGATACTTGGGTACTCAGATGGGCTGGGAGAGGTACTCGGGTACTCAGATGGGCTGTGACAGGCACTTGGGTACTCAGATGGGCTGACAGGTACTCAGGTACTCGGATACTCAGATGGACTGTGACAGGTACTCAGGTATTCGGGTACTCAGATGGGCTGTGACAGGTACTCAGGTACTTGGGTACTCAGATGGGCTGCCAGGTACTCAGGTACTCGGGTACTCAGATGGTCTGTGACAGGTACTCAGGTACTCAGATGGGCTGACAGGTACTCCGGTACTCAGATACTCAGATGGACTGTGACAGGTACTCAGGTACTCAGGTACTCAGGTACTCAGATGGGCTGGGACAGGTACTCGGGTACACAGATGGGCTGGGACAGGTACTCGGGTACACAGATGGGCTGGGACAGGTACTCCGTACTCAGATTGGCTGTGATGGGTAATGACAGGTACTTTGATGGGTGATGGCAGGTACTTTGATGGGTGATGACAGGTACTCAGTGTGTGTTGGTGTACACTAAGCGGTGACGAGATGTTACCACATCTCGTTACCGTGGTTTGTTTACATTCTCTGTGTCAATTTGATTGGCTCTTTACTACGATCGGGGTTGGGCTGTGTCAGGGTGACAAGCCGCATCCCCAATTGCCGCTCTGCACGTGCCCTAGGCGTGTGCATGAGCGCCGTGAATGTACACAGTACATGTGACTGGCTGATTGGACACGGCTGGTCACGTGTATTGGGGGCGGATGGGGATGCCAATCACACAGATCAGGGATGGGCTGTGTCCCAGGGACACACCTCATCTACGATTGCCGCTCTGCGGGCCCCTGGGGGCCCCCAGGGGCCCACAGGAGCAGCAAAATACCGAGCACGTCATACGACGCCCACCCAGGATGGGAGATCCCATCTGTGGGCATCATTTGATTATGGCCCTGTATTGAAGTGGTTAAATGTGTTTTTACTGAACAAAAATGCTGTACATACAAAGCTATTACAATATTAGGAATACAGTACAAGACTGACAGATATATCAAGCAAGATGCCTAGCAGAAACTATGGGCTGTAAACAGTAGAAATATGCTTAAAAGTTACTTAACTCAAGTTACTGTGTGTTTGTGATCTCAGTTGATGACTAGGACTCTAGGGCTTCTTAAGCAGTAAATCCTTCTTATGAAGGAAATCAGGTGCAAGTGTCTTTTTCTTCAATGGCTTCTGACTGGTTACAGACTATCCTTGGTGTTAAACGAGGGATTTCACTGTGAAAAAAAATATTAAAAGCCAGCAGCTACAAATACTGCAGCTGCTGACTTTTAATAAATGGACACTCACCTGTCCCAGGATCCAGCAATGTCGGCAGCCGAGGCCGATCGATCGCTTGGCTCTCAGCTGCTGCCGTCACCATTCTAGGTGAGGGAATCAGGAAGTGAAGCGTTGCGGCTTCACTTCCCGGTTCCCTACTGCGCATGCGCGAGTCGCGAAGCGCAATAGGAATGGTCCGCGCTGTCTCTGGGACCTGTGTGTGTCCCAGCAGACAGCGCGCAGGGACAGGAAGAGGCATAGACTCCCGTGTGTCTTTGACAGGTATCTGCACCCCCCTCCCCCCTGAAAGGTGCCAATTGTGACACCGGAGGGGGGGAGGGTTCCGATGAGCGGAAGTTCCACTTTAAGGAATGATAAGTCCTGCCTATCAATCTCTGCTGCTAGCTTTTATTTGGGATTTTGTTAACACCAGTTACAAACATGTTTACTTTAACAACTGACTGTTTCAGCTGTCAACAGTCCCCATTGTTTAAGAAAAGCCTGTGTAATTGTTACCAAGACATTAATTTGAGAAGCATCCTTAAACTCAATAGTAACCTGATTTCTGTCTCTATCCAAGCAGACTGCTAGAAAAATCACCAATGTATTTTATATCAAACGCAACACAAGTGTGCATTAAGCCTTATAGTGAATAAGTGCTGCATATTATTTTAGTTTTTTTTTATTTTATTTTATTTAGTGAAGTGACTGACAAGGGTGGTAGCAGCTAGGCATGAAAGGGAATTTAGACATCAGCTGTGCAGACACTAAACATTTTTAAAGATTTTGCCCTTAGCACTCCCTACTTCCTTTCAATCTTGTCCTCACAAACCCATATATTCTTCATTTCTCCTCTCTTCCTCATCTTCCATTCCCATTCCACCCCTTTCTGTCACAAGCTGCTCTCTTCGCCATCCCAATATCCCCATTCTTCTCCCAAAATCAAATAAATCCAAACCACTCCCCCTTTTCCCTTTCTCTTTTAACTAAGAAACAAAAGTTGAATATTTGAGTCCTATGAGGTTTTCTCTAGAATGAGCTGTTGAAAAAATGTTAAATACTTCATATTGAATATTTTAAGCCCATATTTGTTGTGTTTAGATTGATAGCTATGGGTGTTCTAATTTATAAGTCAAGAGCTTACCAAATGTGTTTCTGGGTTTGATAGATTAAAAGGCTAAGTTCATCTTTATGAAATTATAATAAATTCAGATATGTTTGCACAAAGTAAAAACGTGCATTTCTTTTTTTTTTTTTTTACACAAAAGCCTGCAGAGCATTGCACCTGGGTTAAGTCGATTTATTTTTCCCTGAAGCTCATAGATCTTATTACATAATGTATTATTTTTTAATCAAACACTCTGATATTCAAAGGGCACAATTGGCCTAGATTGTCATATTATCTAATTGCTCACTAGTCAGTATTAACATCCTTCTTTGCAAAGAAACATAGGATTTGGTAGTGGAAGCTGCAAATAATCTTTGCTGCCAGATCATTAAAGTAAAGCTCTTGTGGAACAGAACTCTAGGCCTTTTCACAAACTCACTAAAACACAAAATCAACACCAATGATAATCTTGGAAGTACACAAGGGTCTTATTCAAGGGCTGCTCATCTTTCATGGATTAGACCTGAAAAAAAAAATCCAGGTCTGAGCACATAGCATGCTTGTTATCTCAGATACAACAACATGAGAAATCACCACCTTCTCCTCTATGATTCGTTTACTGACCTCCTTCTTCATAAGGTTAAGGCCAGCCTTACCATCCATGGTTTTATGGATGAGAGGCAAGAGCTTGAACCTTTAGCCCTCACATTGGCTTAGGTAAATTTAGGTTGCTGCATACAGCAAAAGAAATTGCAAATAATTTCTGAGATTATTACCAAAATCTTCATAATTCCTCTCCACTCTTACAAATGCAGGCCCATTCAGAAAAACTGAACACATTTTCAAAATTCATCTTCATATGAGGTCTCCCCTTTTTCCATTAGAAGATTTTCATTCTATGGAGGAACCTATTATAGAGGAGGAATGGATCAGAACACTGAAAAAGTCAACTAAGGCCCTGGGGCCCCAACGGCTTTAATGTTGCAAAAATCCTGGTTCATCCATTCATAAGGTGTGACAATTCTATCCTTGAGGGTGATTCTTTACCCACAAATACCCTCTGTGAAACTATCACAGTATTCCCAAAAGAGGGATAAGACCCTATACAATGTGTTACTTTTCACCAAATATCTGCTAATTGTAAACCTTCAACTTTTACTCCTATTTACTGCACATACAAAATTGTTCACCATGACCAAGTAGGTTTTGTGTCACGAAGTGTCACAAAAAGTCAAAATCCTATAGTCTGTGCTAATGGATAACTGGGAAGCTAGCAAAGGAATCAATATATGTGAACTCCAAAGAAAATTTTAGCTCCACATTTACAGATCAACAAAAATATAGGATCATACAGATGACCCATAGAGTTTCTATTAATAGTAAAATTCAAGAAACAGGTTATAAGATCCTCTTGTGATGGTATAAGGTCCCTAATACACTTCATGTACTCTTTCCACAATGCTCTCTATTATACTGGAAATACCAAAGAGACATAGGATCCATTTTGCATATTTTTGGGTCTTGACCAGGTATCAAAATTTTCAAATGACGCTGCTAATTTTAAAGTTGACATTCATCTAGATGTCAGATGATTCTGTGGCATTTCTCCTCCTTTTGGCTCCACTGCCATTGAAATGTTACAAACACTCCCTATTATTACACTTATTAAATGCAAAAAAGTCATACATTCCAAAATACTGGAAACAAATGATAACACTCTTAGGCCGCGTACACACGGGCGGATTGTCTGCCCAACTTAGTCCGATGAACCGTGTTTCAGCGGACAATCCGCTCGTGTGTGGGCTTCAGCGGACTTTTTCAGCGGACAGTCTGACGGACTAAGTCTTTCGGAATTTCCGTAATTTTGTCCGTCCAAACTTGGTTTCAGCAGACAGTCCGCTCGTGAGTAGGCAAGTTGGACGGACTAAGTATGACGCATGCCCAGAAAGGATTTACAGGGCGGACAGGGCGGAAGCGCTCGGTCTTGTAAAACTAGTGTTCGTATTGAAGCTAGCATATTCGTCATGCTGCTAATTTTGTGTTTTTGTAATATAGCCCATTCTTTTCTTCTTCATAATGCAAGAAAAGTGAAGTAGCTTTGCTGCTTATATTCACACAGAGTTATACCGAATGTTTTTATTCATCCTCATCCTATGATTAATCTTCCAATTTTAGAAAAATATATATATATTATATATATATATAAAACAAAACAAAAAAAAAAAATATATATATACATATATATATATATATATATATATATATCTATATAAAAAAAAATAAACAAAAAAAAAAATATATATATACATATATATATATATATATATATTTTTTTTTTTTTCAATTATAGAATTTATCTATTACTATATATTTTTGGAACCAATTTGAGTGGGGTGGGGGGACTAATTAATGAGTAGACAATACCTGGAACCAATTTGAGTGGGGTGGGGGGACTAATTAATGAGCAGACAATACCTGGAACCAATTTGAGTGGGGTGACTAATTAATGAGTTGACAATCCATATATATATATATATATAAAATATATATAAAAAATATATATATATATATATATATATATATATATATATATATATATATATATATATATATATATATATATTTTTTTTTTTTTTTTTTTTTTTTCAATTATAGAATTTATCTATTACTATATATTTTTGGAACTACTATTGTCAGTTAAAAATTATTATTTTTTTTGTGGGGGGGGGGTTTGAAACAAGATGGACTTGCATTTTTTTTGGCCAAGCAGGACTATGTAAGCAGAGATAGATAGATAGATAGATAGATAGATAGATAGATAGATAGATAGATAGATAGATAGATAGATAGATAGATAGATACCCTAACCAGCATTTTAGCTTACACATGATTGCATGTTCAAAATCAGCAGAGCTTCCCCTCCTTTCAAATGTTAAGCCTCAAATTTACAGCGACTGCACTTCCAAGTGCACTTGCAGTGCTTTAAAAATTGCACTTAAAGTTAGCATATTTATATTAACATGAACCTGCCTACTCACAAATAAACTCTGTTTTTTAAGCCAAAATAACAAAAAAAAACATACAATATTTTTGGAAATAATAAATATTTATTTTTCGTCAGAACAAAACTAAATCAAGAGGGAGGCAACACTGGAGACAATTTTGACGTTTGTGAAGCCTTTTGTCCCCCAGGCACACATCAAGTGAGTGGCCACCAAAATTCAGAACCTGTGTAACATGTAAATAGGGAGCACAACATGGTCCTAGAATCCCAAAGACCAGGAACAGCAGCAGATGAGATCTATGTCCCCAGACTGTGGTACTACAACAGCCTGCGTCTTCTTTCAGAGCAGACTGAAGCCAGGCAGTCACTTCCGACTCTTCCGTCTAGCCTTCCCTCCACGCTTCGCTGGAGGCTGTGCCTCTGGTGGTGGACTTGTGGTAGGAGGAGGAGGAGGAGGAGGAGGAGGAGGAGGAGCAGTAGGGTCTGTGTTATACAGTTTGGTGGTCGGTGTTAGCTCACCCTTCAGACCCCGTTGAATGGCATCAAAAAAAATTGCTTCGCACAAGTTGCGCTTTGCCTTCTCCATTTCTAACAACCTGCTTGCTAAATAAGTACCGTAGGCCTCCTCAGGATTGGGGGGTTTGCTCAGCACTTGGGTGGCTTGGCGTATAAGTGCCAAGGACTCCTCCTCTGTACGTGTCATCCTCCTGGGCCTTTTGCTGGCTAGGCGGAGGGGAGGGACCTGGCTTTCGGTCCGACTCCTGCTGGGCCCAGCTAGCTCCTGTGTGTGGCTGGTCACGGCCTCCTCCTCCATACCACTGGTCCCGGCCTCCTCCTGGGTGAGCTCATCCTGTGTAAAAAAACAAAGAAATCAATAAATAAAATATGTCTATATTTTTCTCAATAAATTTTTATTAAAGATTTTCATTATAAACAGAGTTTGAACATAGATGCTTGTCTTATTGCTCGTGAAACATATATAGTTCAGTTGAACAAATAGAAAAAGAAAAAGGAAAACAAATAAGCAAGGAAACATATAAACAGATACCATTACTCGTATGCTATAATGCCATTTACCTGGGCATAAGGGTGATGACCTATGAGGGACATCAGTGAGCTACCGCATGTTTGTCAACCTCTAGATGTCATGAAGCCTAGCGTTTTCGTGCTGTGGTACGAGCTCGTCACTGAAGCTCAGTGCAAACATCCAGCTATGTGTTGGAAGTTGCTCTTTGGGAGATGAGCTGGGAGGAGCACCCCACCTGGACACCCCGCATGGGGATCACTACTGTGTCCCTGTAGGGTGGCCCCCCCCCTCCCCTATTCCGTTGTCATATTTTATTAAATGGTATTGAGAGATCCATACGTTATTAACTTCATTCAAAGATCTGTAACATCCGTGGGGATTCAGTCCATTGTATCCATGGTTTCCACATGAGGAGAGTTTGTGATGTGCTTTTATGGGTTAGTGCTAGAGTGGATTCATGTGTAAAATGTGTCTGTATTGTGTGAATTACGTCTTTCAGGGTGGGAGGAAGTGGATCTTTCCATTTCCTGGTAAGGTTAAGCCTCGTTGCCAGAAAAATGTGAGATAGAATGTGTCTGGTTGGGTTGGGGAATCTGTTCAATGACAGAGATAGAATGGCAAGAGAGGGTTTTTTTGTCACATCGGATAGCGTCACCTCAGTTATAAGTTGGTATACTGATTTCCAAAATGCTAAGATTTTTGGGCAGTGCCAGAGTATATGGAGCAAGCTGCCTTTCATTCCGCAGTTCCTCCAGCACAGGTCAGATATTACTGAATCAAATTTGGATATCCTGACTGGGGTCAAGTACCAACGGTACGTTATTTTATATGCCAGTTCCCAGAGGGTGGAGCAACTAGTGGTTTTGTAGACGGATCTACCTGCTTTTTCCCATTCTTCTTCAGTGAAAGAATGGCCTAGTTCTTTTTCCCAGCGGATTAGAGGGGTTGATTTGATAAATGTCATTTTGTGGTTGAATAGTTTATATAGCAGAGATATGCCCTTACTAAGTTTAGAGGAGGAGGAAATGAACTGCCATGCCGGACGAGGGATCGAGATGGTTCGTTTTTTGAGGGAATTAATACAATGTTTAGTGCGAAGGTATAGAAATATATCAGAGCAAGGGAGTTGGAATTGTTCACATAGTATGGGAAAAGGTTTAATTTCGTTCGCAGTAATCAGGTCAGCTAGGTGGTTGATACCCAGCATTTTCCAACGCTTGAAGTCGGATGATTCAATCAGATAATGTAATGTTTCAATGGGGATGGGTACGTCGGAGTAGTCGGGGTCGTTGGAGGAGAGTTTTGTAAGTTTGGACCAAGTTTGGCATGTAGCAAGGATTGGGGGAGATAGGAGTCGTGTATGTTTGGCTCCTAAAGAGAGGGCCAGTAGCCAGGGTACCAGGTCTTTACCTGGGACTGATGAGCGTTCAATGGTTTTCCATAGTGTTGGGGTTGATGTGTTGGAGAACCATTCTTTAGCTTGGGTCAGAATGGAAGCCCAGTAATAGTCTTGGAAATTGATATAGCCTAGACCTCCCGACATACGATGTTTAGTAAGTTGGGACCCTGCGCATCGGGGTCTTTTGCCTTGCCACACAAATTTTAAAAGGAGAGATTGCAGAGATTGGAAATATTTGGCGGGTATGGGGATCGGGACAGTCCTGAACAAATATAATATTTGGGGGAGATGGAGCATTTTGAATGCCGCTAGCCGACCTAGCCACGAGAATTCAACCGATGCCAACCTGGTCAGGTCTTCCTGAAGTTTAGTATGACGGGAATGATAGTTCGCTTCGAATAGAAGCTTCGTTCTAGGAGTAAGTTGGATGCCGAGGTACGTTATGCTGAGCTTCGCCCAACTGTAAGGGAAAAGTAGTTTAAGTCGGTCGCTGGTATCCTTGCTTACTCCTAGATCTAGTATATACGATTTAGTGTCGTTAACTTTATAATATGATATCTCTCCAAACCGGGCTAGCATCTTTTGGACTTCTGGTAGTGTTCGTTCTGGATCTGTGATTAGGAGGATTACATCGTCCGCAAAAAGGTTAATCTTATGTTCAGTGTCTGCTATGCGGATGCCTTGTATGCTGCTATTGGTTCTGATGCTTTCTGCTAGTGGTTCCATAACTAGATTAAATATTAAGGGGGAGAGCGGGCACCCCTGTCTCATCCCATTAGTGATATTGAAGGGATCCGATAGGGTGTCTGAGGCTAGTACTCTGGCAGAAGGGTTTGAATAGAGAGCCATTATATAATAGTGGATTGGGCCCGATAGCCCGAATTTATGTAGCACCGATGAGATATAGCCCCAGTGCACCCTATCAAATGCCTTTTCGGCGTCGAGAGATAGGAGTAGGGATGGGGTTCTGGTGTTTTCGACATGGTGGAGGAGGTCTATCATGCGTCTAGTTGCATCTGATGCCTGGCGGCCTTTTGTAAATCCGGATTGGTCTGGGTGGATCAAGGAGGGTAGGATGTTGTCTAGCCTATTAGCAAGAAGCTTAGCGTATATTTTTATATCGATATTGAGTAGTGATATGGGACGAAAATTTTTAGGAGTGTTGGGCTCCTTCCCCGGTTTGGGAAGGGCCACTACTCTAGCACTGAGCATTTCAGGGGGAAATTGTGAGGATCTGGCAGCTGTGTTAAAGGTACTGCACAAGAAGGGTGCTAAAATTTCTTGGAACATTTTATAATATTCCCCAGTGAAACCGTCTGGGCCAGGAGATTTCGCTGCTGGGAGTTTATGGATGACTCGTCTGATTTCATCTACCGTGAATGGGCTGTTGAGTGAAGTGAGTTGGCTTGGCGATACCTGTGGGAGTTGTAGTTTGTCAAGGAAGGAGGAGATACTCTCCGGGGAGGGTTGTGTGGTGGAGGGGTCCTTATCAAGGTTGTATAGATCTCCGTAGTACGTACGAAAGGCATTGGCAATATCATGAGGTTTAAGAAGTTTTTTGTGGGAGTGAGGGTGGAATATAAAAGGGATTTTGGCCTTGTTTCTATATCCTTTGATTTTAAGGGACATTGCTTTACCTGCTTTATTGCCTGTGGTGTATGATCTGGCTTTGAGTATCCTGTATAGTTTTTCCTGTTTCTCAAGGAGGTGGGCTCGTAGGTCGTGGCGTAGGGTGAAAATTTGTGCTTGGAGGGCAGGGGAGGGTGCAAGTTTGTTCCGTGATTCAGCGTTTGCTAATGCACTAGTCAATTCATCTAATTTCGGTGATCTAGCTTGCTTTTCCCTGGCACCTAGTTGCAAGAAGACCCCCCTGATTACCGCTTTATGAGCGTTCCACACCACCACCGGGTCAGACACAGCTTCCTGATTGAGTGAAAAATATTCTACTAGTCGTTCCCTGATATGGGAGCATGAGTTAGGATTACGAAGCAGATAGTAGTTTACTCTCCATATGAAAGGGCGATGGTGGGAGGGACCATCTGAAATGCTAATGCTCACTGGGGCGTGGTCCGACCAGGTGGCGGTGTGTATATCAGATTTAGATATTCTCTGTAACAATAGCTTATCGACCAAAAATAAATTCTCGAGTAAGTGTTGTGACGCGGCGAGAGGAAGGTAAAATCCCTCTCACTCGCGTGACAACACCTCCACACATCATACAGATCCGTTGAGGATAAATAGCTCCCTAGTAGGGAGGGGCGTCTCTTGGTGCCAGACGTTGAATCCAGTTCAACGTCTGGCACCATATTAAAGTCTCCACACAGGATGACATGACCTTGTTGGATTTTCTTAACCTTACGGACAATTTTTTTGAGAAACGCCAATTGGCCATTGTTGGGAGCATAAACAGAAACAATAGTGTACATAACATTATTAATTGAACCGATCAGTATTATAAACCTCCCATCCGGGTCAGATTCGCGGGTCACAAGTTGGAAGTTTACTGAGTCTTTGATCGCTATCATCACTCTTGTGGTATGAGGAAGTGAACACCTGGGGATAAAGTCGATGTTGGCATTTAGGGGGAGCTTTCACAGAGAAATGTGTCTCTTGTACGCAAAGAATGTCGCTTTAATGGGAAATAGCAGTTGACCATAGAGACGACCTCTTAGCAGGGTGGTTCAGACCTCTTGCATTAATTGAGATGATATTGATTCCCATTCTCGTATTTAGGAAAGAAGATCCCCAACACAAAAAAGATGAGAAAAAAAGTAGATAAAACAAAAAGAAAGGGAGAAGGTCCCTGAGTTCCTTGAGGATCCAGATGCTGGTGATTCAGCTTATGTCTGTCGGATGTGGCAGAGGCAACGTTAGTTCTATATGTGATCACTTGAGGAATTTTGAATTCGGCGTTAGCTGTGGGTAAAACTTGGGTTAGTACCTCAGAGGTCACCTGTCAATATTACTAGTTTCTTTTCCTGATAGTGGCGGTACAAGTAATGGGCAGTGGGTAATGGTATCAGCAACTGAAGAACAGGGTAGAGAGGACAACACAGGGTAGAACAGGGGAGTCCAAAGGGGAGAGAGAAAAGGGGGAGATCTGAGTTGTGCGGTATGCACAAAGGACTAGCCAGTAGCCTGTTCAGCATCAAACGCTGAGGGGCAACTGGTCAGGGTGGGGGGTATAGTTCAGCAAGTGTGAGTCGTGTCGCAAACCATTCCGGACGGGTAGTCGTTGAAAGTGTCCCGGGTTCCTTTATCAACGGCGGTTATTTTTGCGGGATCCGCGGCCTGCGCCAAAGTAGAAGGGATTCGGGGTCCCTGTGGTATCTCGCGTATCCGGTGGTGGGTCAAGAAGGATTCCCCAGTCCCGTAGTAATTTCAAACCTCCCTCCAGGGTGGAGATGGTGTGGGGTATGCCATTGTAGGTGGCCAGTATGGTGGCCGGGTGCCGCCATTTGTACTGGATTTTGTGGTTATTTATGGCCTTAGTAATAGAGCGGAGTTGTCTGCGCATCTGTAGCGTGTATTGTGACAAATCTGCGTAGAGTTGAATATCAGAGTAGGGGGCAGGCAGAGGGGACAATTCTCTCGCCTTCAGGAGGATTTGTTCTTTGGCTTGGAAGAAGTGCACTCTGAGAAGGACGTCTCTAGGGACATCCGCCTCAAGATGGCGTGGTTTAGGCAATCTGTGTATGCGGTCAATGGTTAGTTCTATGGGGGACAGTTCTGGTAGCAAACTAGAGAAGAGGGTGCTAGCAAAATTATGTAGTTCTGTAGGCTGTACAGATTCCGGAATGCCGCGTATCTTAACATTATTGCGCCTTGAGCGGTCCTCAAGGTCCGCGAGTTTAGATTTCATCCATAGGGAGTCGTCTTTTTGATCATGATAGGCGTCAACCAGGTCATTGATCGTTTCCGTGCACTCCTCCATTCTGGTCTCCATGAAAGTCACCCTATTATCCATGTGTTTCATTTCAAGTGAAAATTTGTTGATTAAAGAGGAAAGATTCGACATGAGGGATGATTGGAGGGATACTAACATATCCTTCATGGTGGTATCTAGTACCGGTTGCCCCAGGGTAGGAAATTGAGCAATGGATGATTGCAAGGAAGAGATTGCAGTGTCATTGTGTAGGCCTGTACTCACAGTTTCTGTGGCCTGTCCTGAGGTATCCATCTTCATCCTTGTTTTTGCTGGGCTCTGGGTAGCTGGGGTCGCTGGAGAGTAGTCTGGCGGTTCTCCTGAAGCCATCCTGTGCCTAATTTCTTGCGGATGGCTTGTAGCGGGCTCAGAGAAGGACAGGGAATGGCGCGCTGTGCCTCCGGCGGCGCCATCTTGCCTGGCTGTGTGGGGCTGGTAGGCGAAGGATTGTAGGTGCCGTGGGCCCAGTTCCTGGCTTCGTTTTCCGGACATCTCGATCGCTGGTGTGGCGGGTGGCAGCGGGAGGTCGATCGATGCCGCGGATGTCGTTGTGGGAGCCCGGTAAGTCGCTTTCCGTCCGGATGATGTGCGGAGCTCTCAGCTCAAGCTGCCATTTTCGGCTGCGCGCAAGCCATGCCCCCAAAATATGTCTATATTTTGAAATCATCAATCACTAACAATTTTACAGTTCTCACTTGCAAATACATTTGTCTTGAAATACAAAAGGCTATCATTTTGACACCATCATTTTTCCTTCGGGTTAACCAAGATTTGGGCCACATTTGTGGAAACTACTGTATCCTTATATCTAATTTAATTTGTGATGAAATCCTAGATTTGGAAGCAATTCAAACATTGAACTTTACATCATTAATATTTGAGCAATCCTAACTTTAGAAACTAAAATATACCTGGCTCCAGCTGGGCGCATCAACTTCGTCCAGCAAGGAAGGGTCTGGATCTTCCAGGGATGGCTCACCTGAGGTGTAGGTAAGGGTGGAGGGAAGGGTAGACGGAAGAGTGGAAAGTGACTGCCTGGCTTCGGACGTGTCATCCAGAAAACGCAGCCTGTCATAATACCACAGCCTAGGTACATAGACCTGACCTGCTGCTGATCCTGATGTTTGGGAGTCTAGGATCTTTTTGCGCTCCCGCCTATACACGCTACGCAGGTTCTGAATTTTGGAGTTCACAAAGTCAGTGTCTGCCTGGGGGAGTCGGGTTTTCACAAACGTCAAAACTGTCTCCAGTGTCTTCCTCCGGCCAGGACGGTTGGAATATTGTGGGTGTTTGGAATCCCAAAGGCTCCTGTGTGATTCTATTAGATCAATAAATGTGGAGAGGAAGGTCTCCTCCTTAAAGGGGTCTGGGTTATACTTTTGCATTTTGATTTCTGAAAAAAAATAAAAAAATAAAAATAATAAAAAAATAAAAAAAATAATGTCAGACCAAATGCACACTATTTATATTGTGACAATGTAGGCGAGACACACACTACACCCACACCCACACACACACACACACACACACACACACACACACACTACCCCCCCCCCATACACCCACCCCCACCCCCACACTACCACACAAAACACCAACCCCACTCAACCACCAACCCACATAGAAATCAATTAACCATCAATAAGGTGAAATTTCACTATATACATTCCTAACGCAGGCTTAAAATTAAAAGAAAATAAAAACATAACTATCTTACCGTCGCGTGTAGCACTCGTTGCTTCCGTTCGGACAAGCGTACGGCCTCGCGGTAACGCTTTATATACAGCGCATGCGTTCAAGCTCCGCCTGCGTCGCCCGCCCCTGACGTTCCGTGTGACCGTATTTCCCCGCCCCTTTTACCCTCGTTCCGCTGTGGGAGATTGATTGGTGCAAATGGCGGACGTAAATTCATTGAGCAGCGCGGAGGAAAGCCCTGAACCCCATGCTTCCGGAGCAAGGAAGAGATATAAGGCCACAAACATGGCCTTTGAAGAGATGGTGGAGATGGTGGCTATATTGAGAAGGGAGGACTATGATGGGGATAATGGGCCCTACCCCAAACCCAATATCCGCAAAAGCAGCATCATGGACATGGTCGTCACAACTCTGCAGAGCAAATTTGGGGTACGAAGAGGCAAGGACCAGCTCCGGAAACGATGGTCCGACATCAAGTCCAGGGAGCCGGACCAATATCATCGCATCAAAAAGGCCCTGAAAAAAAGTGAGTAAACTCCGCGTTTATCGTGACTGTCGGACATAATCGTTCGTATAGGTATTATATGTAAATCTGGCGAATTTGATCGTAATCGTTCGTATAGGTATTATATGTAAATCTGGCAAATTTGATCGTTCGTGTAGTTAATAGTTCATGTAATGAGCGCATATGGTTGTTCGTATATGTAAGCGTAAATAGCATGAATTTGTATATGGTGTAAATTTATCTGGTGTTGGATTAGATTTTAATTAGTTATTAATTTTTTGGTATTGTTCATGATAAACTGAATTGTCACACTCAATTTAGGATATACATTTTTAATAAAGTTTCATAAATTTGTAGCAATGTAGTCTCAATAAAAAATGAGATAGATAGATAGATAGATAGATAGATAGATAGATAGATAGATAGATAGATAGATAGATAGATAGATAGATAGATAGATAGATAGATAGATAGATAGATAGATAGATAGATAATGCTGGTTCAACATCTGGACTGGGAATCATTTAGTGTAGTTTGGGACATCATAGAACATTTTTTTGACATAATCAAACACAGGTACTCCAGGGGATGATTCGTGTGTGTCCGTCTGTGAAACTTGGACAAAAGATATAAAGTATCACAGTTTGGTTAAAGGCTAGGTTCACATTGCTGCAATGTACAAGATCAAATGTGATTTGCACCGCACTGCAGTGCAAATCACATGTGATCTCTGTGTGATGCGATTTCAGCCATACATATAGTATGGCTGAATTCGCATCGCATCCGGCCCAAACTTGTACATGGCCCTTTTTTTAGTCCACAGCCGAATCGGATCACATGGGTGTTCACACCATGTGGTCCGATTCTTGTCCGAGTTTAAAGATTGCACTGTGATATGAGAACTAATTTGGAGGTGTCAATAAAACTTTACACTGATACTCCCAGCAGGTCACATAGGGCAGTGCGAACTGCCTCCGGGAGGCATGCGATGCGTGAAACCACAGTAGATTTGCAGCGTTCGCACATCGCAGCAGTCTGAACACAGCCTAACTAAAAAAATGTCATTTTAATGATGTATTAAACTAGGAGCTTGTAATAACCAGCTAATAATTGTACACCACTTCAAACCAATGTTTCATATTCCAATTTCTGAACTCAAATATCACTATGCTTAACCTCTTCGCGCCCGCCCTATAGCCGAATGACGGCCGTAGAGCAGGCGCATTCGTCCGGGCGGTCGTCCCTGGACGGCCCGATGTTTACTTCCGCAATGCGCGCCCCCGCGGGCGCGCATCGCGGAAGCTCTGTGTTCGCCGTGTCCCCCGGGGACAGGCAAACACAGATCGCTGTAAACGGCCAATCACAGCGGCCGTTTACAGCGTGATCGGCGTGTCCAATGGGAGATGATCTCATATGTAAACATATGAGATCATCTCTCGGCGCCGCTCTCCTTCCTCGCACTGTCTGTGCGAGGAGGGGAGAGGGGAGAGATGAACGGCTGCAGCGGCAGCCGTTCTGCCTGTGGGGGGAAAAAAAAAAGGTAAAAATAAATAAATAAAGTGCCATCCGCCCCCAGCAGTGCCATCCGCCCCAATGCCATCCGCCCCAATGCCATCTGCCCCAGTGCCATCTGCCCCAGTGCCATCTGCCCCAGTGCCATCTGCCCCAATGCCATCTGCCCCAATGCCATCTGCCCCAGTGCCATCCGCCCCAGTGCCATCCGCCCCAGTGCCATCCGCCCCAGTGCCATCCACCCCAGTGCTACCTGCCCCCAGTGCCATCCACCCCAGTGCTACCTGCCCCCAGTGCCATCCACCCCAGTGCTACCTGCCCCCAGTGCCATCCACCCCAGTGCTACCTGCCCCCAGTGCCGCCTGCCCCCAGTGCCACCTGCCCCCAGTGCCACCTGCCCCCAGTGCCACGTGTCGTCAGTGCCACATAGTGCCATCCGTCATCAGTGCCACGTATCAGTGCCATTTGTCATCAGTGCCACGTATCAGTGCCATTTGTCATCAGTGCCACCTGTCAGTGTCACGTGCCATCTGTTGTCAGTGTCACGTGTCATAAATGCCACTTATCAGTGCCATCTGTCATCAGTGTCACGCGTCATCGGTGCCATGTATTAGTGCCATCTGTCATCGGTGGCACATATTAGTGCCACGTATTAGTGCCATCTGTCATCAGTGCCACGTTTCAGTGCCACGTATTAATGCCACGTGTCATCAGTGCCACGTATAAGTGCCACCCGTCATCAGTGCCACATATTAGTGCCATCTGTCATCAGTGCCACATATTAGTGCCATCTGTCAGTGCCACCTGTCATCAGTGCCACGTATAAGTGCCATCATTGCCACGTATCAGTGCCATCTGTCATCAGTGTCACGTGTCATTGTCCTGGTGCTTCAAAAGTGTAATAAATAGTCAACAAGTTAGATGTGTAATTTATGTTCCTAGAACACATGATGGCGCTACCTGCATGTTGGGCCTCTCTATGTGGCCAGGCTGTGAAAAAGTCCCACACATGTGGTATTGTAATACTCAGGAGGAGTAGCAGAATTTTTTGGGGGGTGTCATTTGTGGTATACACATACCACGTGAGAGAAATAACCTATTACAATGACAATTTTGTGGAGAAAAAAAAAAAAAATGAAAAATCGTAATTTTGCAAAGAATTGTGGGAAAAAAATGACAACATCAAAAAGCTCACTATACCTCTTACTAAATACCTTGGAATGTCTACTTTCCAAAAAGGGGTCATTTGGGGGGTATTTGTACTTTCCTGACTTGTTCGGGTCACAAGAAGCGAGATAGGCCACCAGTACATCAGATGTGATCAATTTTGTGCGATTCGCACCACAGCTTGTAGACTCTCTAACTTTCACAAATTCCAAATAATATCCACTAATTTGGGTTATTTTTACCAAAGACATGTAGCAGTATAAATTGTGACCAAAATTTATGAAGAAAAATTAATAATTTGCATAATTCTGTCACAGAAACAAAGAAATATGCGTTTTTTTTCCAAATTTTCGGTCTTTTTTCATTTATAGCGCAAAAAATAAAAACCCCAGAGGTGATAAAATACCACCAAAAGAAAGCTCTATTTGTGGGAAAAAAAGGACAAAAAATTCATTTGGGTACAGTGTTGCATGACTGAGTAATTGTCATTCAAAGTGTGAGAGCACCGAAAGCTGAAAATTGGTCTGGGCAGGAAGGTGTTTAAGTGCCCTGTAAGCAAGTGGTTAAAAGTATACCTTTTTTTGTTTGGTTTTTCATTCTCATAGGGGAACAAAGACTCAGACAAGAGGCGGAGCAGCCCAGGACCCCCCGACCTCACCAGCCTGATTGGGCAGTTAGCCCCAGCCCCGTGTCCGTGATGGAGCTGCCCAGCCCCGTGTCCCTGAGGGAGCAGCCAAGCCCAGTGTCCGAGCTGGATCAGCCCAGCCCAGGGCTAGATGTGGAGGAGGAAGAGGTGGTGGAGATACACACCCCACAAAGTGAGTGTCTGACAACCCAGCTTAAGGTAAACAATTAATGGCTGTATATTTTAACCAATTTTTTATCTACACATGTTTTTAGGTGATGATCTGGTTGTGGATGGACAAGCCGTGGAGCCATTTTCCACAGACAGTGCCCAGAGGCTGATTGGGCAGATCATGGCCTGGAATGGCAGGATTGATTTCATGGAGAACAACATCCATGCCATGCAACACCAAATCCATGCCATGCAAGAACAACTGGACACTATGAGGCAGGAAATGAAGAACATGATCGATGTTTTAGGGAGAATCTAAGCCCCTTTTCCCTAAAACAGAAGATCATGTTCTTCATTTCCTTGCCAAAAAGTTTTTAATGTTTTTAGAACATTGTTTTTAGAGGCCAAATTTTGAAGATGCACACGGTGTGTCAACATGTGCTATGTGCCATTAGAGGATCGCAATGGACGCATTTGGTGTTTGCAAACCCTTCCTCATTCTAGTATGTGAGAGGAAGGGATTGCACCCACCAAACACGTCCATTGATCACTCATGATGGTACATAGCACATGTTGACATTACCAATTTTTGGTGTGCATCTTCAAAATTTGGCTTTACCCCTTGTTTTCTGTAAATAGTTAAAAATTTGATTTTATGTTTTTTTTTTATAATTTTATTTTATGTATATATATAGATATATCTATATATTTATATGTTTCCAAAAAAAAAAATTACCAAAAAAAACAAAAAGAAAAATATCTAAAAAAGAGGCACTGGTTGGAATGTGCACTATTAAAAATTCCAAAAAAAAGATGTGTGTGTGGGTGTGTGTCTTCTTCTTTCAATACTCAATACCAGTTTGGGAAGTCATTTTGTGTTTTCTGTCACAAAGGGCCTTATTTACTATTGGCAAAAACCACTTTGCAATACAAATGCACTAGGACAGGAATATGCAATTAGTGGAAATCCAGCTGTTGCAAAACTACAAGTCCCATGAAGCATAGCAAGACTGACAGCCACAAGCATGAGACCCAGAGGCATGATTGACTTGTAGTTTTGCACCAGCTGGAGGTTGGCCAATTGCATATCCCTGAATTAGGAGAATGTAGGAGACAAGCAAACAAGAACCAAACTTAAATATTTGAACAGACAATACATATTTCAAGAAAAATAATTTTTTATTGCTCAGCTGGCATTGGAATAGCCCCCCTACCATTAAAATAGCTGACATAGCGGTCACGCACCTCACGTGCTGTTTGGGGGGCTAAACCAAGAAGGGCATGATCCAGCCCTGTGAGTTCTTGAAATATTAGTCCGGCCTCAGGCCCAATAGGCTGCAGGTACTGGTTCCCTGAAAGTTTGCGGAGAAAATTGTGCAAAATGCAGCAGCACAGAATCACATAGTTCAGTTTATATTCTGCTAGATTGATCGCTGTCAGTAACAGACGGAACCGGCTGGCCATAATGCCAAAGGCACTCTCCACAACCCTTCTTGCTCTGGCCAGCCAGTAATTAAAAACCCTCCTCTCCGGGGTGAGGGTCCTTTGGGGGAAGGGTTTCATCAGATGGTCACTCAGACCGAAAGCTTCATCAGCTAGAAACACAAACGGTAGACCCTCCACATTCTCGGCATCTGGTGGCAAGTCCAGGCCACCAGTGAGGAGACGGTGGCAGAACTCGGTCTGCCTAAAGACTCCTCCGTCAGACATCCGGCCGTTCTTCCCCACATCCACATAAAGAAAGTCACATTGTGCCGACACCACCGCCATTAGCACCACACTATGGAACCCCTTATAATTCCAATAGTAGGACCCCGAATGGGGTGGGGGCACAATCCTCACATGTTTCCCGTCGATCGCCCCTCCGCAGTTGGGGAAGTCCCAACGGGCAGCGAATTGGGAAGCCACAGTCTGCCATTCCTGTGGCGTGGAAGGAAACTGGGGAGTCAAACACAGGGAAAAAAAAATTAGTCATTAAATAAAAACAATTCATAACAAATAAAACTCAAAAACATTTTGGAACAAAAGTTAAACAGAAATATTGCAAATTTTTTTTCTGCAAAAAACAAACAAAAAATAGGCGGCCCAATTCACAGATTAATCAGCCCTCTGATGGACCAGGGGACATAAGTTAGGTGGGTGAGTGGGGTGGGGGGACTAATTAATGAGTAGACAATACCTGGAACCAATTTGAGTGGGGTGGGGGGACTAATTAATGAGTAGACAATACCTGGAACCAATTTGAGTGGGGTGGGGGGACTAATTAATGAGTAGACAATACCTGGAACCAATTTGAGTGGGGTGGGGGGACTAATTAATGAGTAGACAATACCTGGAACCAATTTGAGTGGGGTGGGGGGACTAATTAATGAGTAGACAATACCTGGAACCAATTTGAGTGGGGTGGGGGGACTAATTAATGAGTAGACAATACCTGGAACCAATTTGAGTGGGGTGGGGGGACTAATTAATGAGCAGACAATACCTGGAACCAATTTGAGTGGGGTGGGGGGACTAATTAATGAGTAGACAATACCTGGAACCAATTTGAGTGGGGTGGGGGGACTAATTAATGAGTAGACAATACCTGGAACCAATTTGAGTGGGGTGGGGGGACTAATTAATGAGCAGACAATACCTGGAACCAATTTGAGTGGGGTGACTAATTAATGAGTTGACAATCCATATATATATATATATATATATATATATATATATATATATATATATATATATATATATCTATATATCGATATATCTATATCTATATACACACACACACACACACACACACACACACACAGGGTGTATACAAAGAGTATACAAAGGGTGGGGGGGGGGCAGTAAAATAGTACAATGGAGCTGACAATATGAATTATAGAGAAGAACAGTCTCGGCTGTGGGTGTATAGGGGCCCAGGATTGAATGCTGAGGACGTTAGTGAAAGCAAATATGCACGTGGGACACAAAAAGGTTAAAAGCTCCAAAAAAAATGACACAAAAAAAAAAACCCATAAAAAAAAAACAAAAAAACAAAAATAAAAAAAATGCATGCATTCATATAAAGGGGACATTCACATCATATTCCTGTCATGGATATTAAAAGTCATGATGAAATGAATACAAACATACAATGCATATAATGCATATAATGCAATATTAAAAGAACAAACTTACCTTGATATATATTCCTTCTGTAGGACCCGAATAATGGCAGAACAGGTCTCTGGAATAATGATCCCCAGAGCCTGGGGGGAGATGCCTGTCGAGAACTTGAGGTCCTGAAGGCTTCTCCCTGTCGCCAAGTAGCGCAACGTGGCGACGAGCCTCTGCTCCGGAGTGATGGCTTGCCGCATGCAGGTATCCTGCCTGCTGATATAAGGGGTCAGCAAAGCCAGCAGACGGTGAAAAATGGGGTCCGTCATCCTGAGATAATTCCTGAAATCATCAGGATTATTCTCACGGATCTCCCGGAGTAAAGGCATATGCGAGAATTGGTCACGCTGGTGCAACCAATTCTTTGTCCATGAACTCCTCCTCACCCTGTTCACAGACTGGGCTCGGGTCAAAGTATTAACCCCAACACCAAGCCCCAATATAGCACGAACTCGTTCCCGAGTACGTCCACTCTCCATGGCTTTGAAACGGTCGGCTGGACAAACAAGCTCAACTGAACGCACTGAAGAACAGCCAGACCTATGAAGAACGACCTGAAACCCAGAAACGAGCGGACCAGAAGCGCCTAATAACAGGTACAACTGATCCACGTGTACCGAAAGACAGATACAAACCTCACAGGTAGACTGCGCCGCAGTGAACGGACAAATTAAGCTGAAGTCTGAAAAGCGCGAATCGTCTCTAACCAAACTTCTACTAACGCAAAGTCAGCAGAAGGAGCCCAAAGGGTGCTTTGCTGTGTCTTGGACTTCCTATTTCTAGTCCCGTCGTACGTGCCGTACGTCATCGCGCAAGCTTTCAGCGGACTGTTTGTTCGTCGTGTGTGGTCAAGTCCGTTCATTCAAAATTTGGACGGACTGTCTGTCGGATTGTCTGACGAACTTATTTGGGCAGACAATCCGCCCGTGTGTACGCGGCCTTAGGTGGTTTATTGTTTTCCAAGATCAATGAGATAGATGAACTTATAGCTGCAAAAAAACACAAAGAAGAAGAAAAATGATGCTTATAAATGACCTAATGCTAAACAGAAGAATAGGACCTCATCTGCTAGGCAGAAATACACTAAAGCCGCGTACACACGGGCGGATTGTATGGCCTACTTAGTCCGTCATACAATCCGACGGACAGTCCGTCATACTTTCGAATGAACGGACTTGACCACACACACCACTTTTTGAGCGGACTAATACGGCGTACTAAGTCCGCCATACTATCCGCCCTACTTTTGAAATGAACGGACTCGCCCCCACACGCGGAGGAAAGTCCGCTCATTTCGAGCGCGTCTCCAGGTAGGCGGGGCCCGTGAAGGAGACGTCGCTGGCCCCGCCGCTTGGTATGGACTTAAAGGGGAACCCCAACGCCGAAAAAAATCGGCGTGGGGGTCCCCCCCAAGTCCACAACAGACCCTTGTCCTAGCACGCTACCCGGCCGGCCAGGAAAGGGGGGCGAGCGAGCGCCCCCCCCCTCCTAAACCGTACCAGGCCGCGTGCCCTCAACATGGGGGGTTGCCTTGCCAAAGCACCTTGTCCCCATGTTGATGAGGACAAGGGCCTCTTCCCGACAACCCTGGCCGTTGGTTGTCGGGGTCTGCGGGCGGGGGGCTTATCGGAATTCAGGAGCCCCCTTTAATAAGGGGGCCCCCGGATACCGGCCCCCCACCCTATGTGAATGAGTATGGGGTACAATGTACCCCTACCCATTCCCCTGTAAAATAAAAGCCTCTTCTCCCGACTTCGGGGGTCTTGTCCCCCTCTTCGGTTCTTCTGCCGGGCCACCGCACCTTCTTATAGCTCTTTTACAGGCGGTGGCCCGGTCTTCTGTCGCCACCGCCGCCGCGTGCCCTCAACATGGGGGGGTGCCTAAAGCACCTTGTCCCCATGTTGATGAGGACAAGGGCCTCTTCCCGACAACCCTGGCCGTTGGTTGTCGGGAAGAGGCCCTTGTCCTCATCAACATGGGGACAAGGTGCTTTGGGGTGGGGGGGCCGCGCGGCCCCCCCTTCCCCAAGGCACCCCCCATGTTGAGGGCACGCGGCCTGGTACGGCTCAGGAGGGGGGGGGGGCGCTCGCTCGCCCCCCTTTCCTGGCCGGCCGGGTAGCGTGCTCGGACAAGGGTCTGTTGTGGACTTGGGGGGACCCCCACGCCGATTTTTTTCGCCATTGGGGTTCCCCTTTAAGTCCATACCAGGCGGCGGGGCCAGCGACGTCTCCTTTGTGGGCCCCACCTACCTGGATACCCGCTCGAAATGAGCGGACTTTTCTCCGGGCGGGAAAAGTCCGCTCATTTCAAAAGTACGGCGGACTGGCATACACACAGGCGGATTGTCCGCCGAAATGCGAGTACGACGGACAGTATTTCGAAAAATCCGAAATACTTAGTACGCCGGACTGCACGCTGAAAAAGTCCGCTGAAGCCCACACACGAGCGGACTGTCCGCTGAAATGTGTTTCGGCGGACTAAGTAGGCCATACAGTTCGCCCGTGTGTACGCGGCATAAGAATTGCCTGTGGTTCCCTCTGACACTTCTGACCTTCTAAGCTATACTTGTGTGTATCTTCTCCCCTTTATGACTTCCTCAGGTCTAGTTTTTGCATCAGGAGTCACAAACTATACCTCTTTCTAGTGCAAAAAAAATGTGAAAAATATGATTCCCCCTGTGTTTATGGTGAAAATGATAAATGAGGAGCTGCAGCCTCTATCAATAAATTCACCCTAAGGTAAATCTAGAAGAAATGTGAAAAGGAGGGGATAGGTATGGCGCTGCTCTTATTAAGAGGTGACCTACAACCTCTAAATACTTTAGTGCAAAAAGTGACTAAAAGTGCAGAAAATAAATATTTGTATATTCACAAAAATCCACAAAAAATCCTACTGTTTAAACTTCCTAACCGCTTATATATAATCCATATTGTTATGTTCAAACAAAAATAAAATAAAATAAACACAATCCTGTGCAAAACCTGCAATTCAAAGTGATTTCCGTGCAAAAAAATCCAACATATATGACTGGTGTATATTGTTGCTGTGAAACTGGGTACCGTACCTAAAACCCTGGTGTATAAAAAAAGTCCAATAAAGTGCTCCTTCAAATTGTTTTGTGCTTCTTGGAAAACAGTGCCTCATAAGAAACGCACTAGCTGCTATTATTAACCCCACAAGGAGGAATTTCACCTTCACAGTATAAGCCTCTGTGCAGCCTGCGGCGTGGGAGGAAACTTCCTGTCCTGTGTTCTCCAAGTGCCTCCTTGTTTGCGATGTAAGTGGTCTCCTCACTGTTAACCTCTTAGATGTTGCCCACATGTAGAGAGGAAAGAAACCCCATAGTGTGATACTGTACAAATATCCAAAAATGTATTAATAATACTGATGGGCACTCAAACTTAATAAAAATCATTAAAAGCGAAAACAGTATTTAAAAACAGGAAACCGCATATTACCTAATATGCTGTGCAGACGAAGTACACGGGGACATGGGAGCCACTGAGTAGTAGTAGAGTCAGCCTCCTGGGGGGGGCTATGGCAATCTTACATTATTGGTTTTAATTAAATTAATACAATTTCTTATAAGACTGGAACCTTGGTCACATTTTTGCTCAAGACTGTAAAAACTGGAAATAAAGATTTTTTTTTTTTTTAAAGGGTACAGGAGATCAGCAGAAGTGAGATGCAATAAAGGACACAAAAAAGATAGAACTGTATTTTTAATGCAAATATTTATCATACAGGGCGCTTTACAAAAGTAAATGTCACTCATTTTGGGTTTGCATGTACTTTAACTTTATTTATTCATGAATATAAATTCATTATGAGTTAGAAATTATGACTTCTGAACAAAAGATTAACAAAACCTAGAACTATTGTTTAAAACAACTACCATTATAAGAAGCAGACGGATACCAAAGGTTTACAGCATTTTTCTGTTAAAAGGATGCTTATGGTGAGGCATTTCTTAGACTATTCTATCTCCATGGTAATTTTTTTCTGAGTTTGAATAGAGAAGCTCCATTAGTACAGCATGTCTTTTTTATGGCTTAGTTATCAATTCTTTATGCTTATTGCACCCTGAGGTTTTTCTTTTTTTTTTTTGTCATATTTGTCCAAGCACAAAGCAAGACAGTCTACCAGCGGAACACAAACAATAAAGATCTGCTCAATTGATTGGGGCAGACAAGAGATACTGAAGCATTCACTCTGTGCTGACGCTGTAAACACAGTGTGATAGGAAGTCTGCATGTGGCTGCAAGCCGTTCTTCTAATAATATAGAGGAAACAGTAATTTTAAATCTCTATACAGCAATTGACATTTAGCCCTGGGAGGTAAAATCAGATAATAAACTGCACAAATAAGTGATTAAATATAAATTTAGTTCTTTGGATAAAAGGACACTTATGAGAAAGATTGACTGTTTTAATATGAATTATGGAAAATTCAGTTATATCTTGCTATTTACAGAACACAAAACACATATGCATAATATTGTCAATCATTTAAATAGAATTTTTTAGCGTTACTTTACATCTATTGCATATCAACAATCCATATCAACAAAGTGAAGGTATGCACAAAGATAAATGAGCCAGTCTTAAGGTCATCCTGACAAAAATATGCTAATAATGTCACTTGAGAGTGAGACAAATCTGAGTTTCCTACAGATATAATGAAGCATCTTTGAAAGCAAGAGACAGAGAAGGATGCACCAATCTAAGCACAGTATCCCAAAAGTTTTAATAAATTGGTAAGATTAAAAACACTTACAGGAGGAAGAGTTAAAATAGGCTCATCTGTAAATGGATGTCCAGGGCTGTGCTCTAGGCGGCCTTCATAGTGCTTGTTATGAATAGGAGTTATATAAGGCACATGGGTTCCAAGATGGGGAAGATGTATTGCCGTCCTGCGTCCATGGGGATATGGTCGTCACTTTCCAGGCTGTATGGATAGGTGGATGTGTGCTGCCCTCAGAGTCCTCTGGCCAACAGGAAAATGGACATGCAACCCGCAGTGGAAGGTGGTCCGTGCAATCGGAAGTGATGTCTCTGGAACGAGATGAGGCCGGGCTGAATGAGAAAGTTCTATGGAGAGACTAGGCTACATACTCGGAGTATTCGGCTCCTTCTACAGGCCTCATATGGCTATGACATGTATGAAATTTAAATAGTCTATGAGTAGGGATGAGCCGAACACCTTCCGGTTCAGTTCGCACCAGAACTTTCGAACGGACCGAAAATTTGTGCGAACTTTAGAACCCCATTGAAGTCTATGGGACTCGAAAGTTCTAAATAAAAAGTGCTAATTTTAATGGCTAATATGCAAGATATTGTCCTAAAAAGGGTTTGGGGACCCGGGTCCTGCCCCAGGGTCAATGGCAATTTTTTTTTTTAAAACGGCCCTTTTTTCGGGAGCACTGATTCTAATGACGATGAAAGTAAAAAAAAAAATGAAATATTCCTTTAAATATCGTGCCTGGGGGGTGTCTACAGTATGCCTGTGAAGTTCCAGGTATTGAACAGCCCCTGCACAAAATGACATTTAATGGAAAAAAGTAATTTAAAACTGCTTGCGGTTTTAATGTAATATCTGGTTCCAGCAATACGGATGAAAATCATTGAGAAAAATGGCATGGGTAGCTCCCCTGCCCATTACTTACCAGATCCCCAGTGACCCCAGGTCAGACTGCGCGAATTCGATCTCAGGTCCCATAGACGTCCAGATACCCAGATGCCGGAGATTATCCCGATCTTTCGGATGTCTCGCAACCTTTGGATTCGCACGACTGCTCTCAGCAGGCCTCCAAAGGAAGTATAACCATAAAAAAACAAAAATGCACCAATTCGTGTGATATGGCTTCAACAAAGATTTATTAGAGCCAAATGCTCAAGCGCACATAAAACGACTCCACCGAGTCACAGGAAAAATGTACAAATACCGTTTAAAAACAATAATGCTAGCAAAAATAAACGAAAATAAAAAAAACTCAAGTTTGTATTGAGATCGCATATGCGCAATGGGTGTGAGCGTGGCTACCTGACGATCGTTTCGTCAAAGTTCTGACGTCATCAGGGGTACCTCGTTTTGAGGCCTGCTGAGAGCAGTTGTGCGAATCCGAAGGTTGCGAGACATCCGAAAGATCAGGGTAAACTCTGGCATCTGGGTATCTGGACAGCTATGGGACCTGAGATTGAATTTGCGCAGTCTGACCTCCCCTAATAGGTGGGTCACTGGGGATCTGGTAAGCCACCATCTATTAGTGGGGTTTAGAGGTGACGGGTCCACGTGGTCAAATACAATTTGATTGAACAAGTTTCAGCTATTACTACACTTACACTGGACATTTTACATATTTTATGTATTAATTTATAAATGGACACTTGAATTTATATTTTTTGACTCATCTTTAATAGTTTCTGTGTATTTGTTTTTCACAGTTTTTTTGGAATTCTTTTTATTTCAATGGTCACAGTAATATTTATGGGTTAAGCGCTGCACCTTTTTCTTTTATATTTTTTTTGTGCCTAGTATCTTGGTTATGGGGTTCAGCTGCTGATTTCTTTATTGTTTTTTACTAAGCGCATATTTTTTCTATTTTTTGTTTTTAACCTCTCCCATATACTCTAGTTGGAGTGCAGGAATGAGCCCTGCTGCAAAGCATTGTTTTCAAAATTGTAATTACACGCCCCTGTTAAACAGGGGCTGAAAAATTGGGCTGTGGCATCACCCAGAACCAAAAATGTTCTTCCAAGCTATCAGCAGGATTATTGAGGAGGAAGAGGATAGTCAGTCAAAATAACAGGACAGTCACTCAGCATCAGCATAGGCAGTCTTGAAGGGATGTGACATTTAAAAAAAAATTATTCGGTTACATCAGCTTCAGAAGCTTGGTAGCTGGTGGTGATCCAAGACTGATTCATCTTTATGAAGGTCAGTTGATCAACCGAGTCGGTGGACAGGCGCACCCTGTGATCGGTTACAAAGCCTCCAGCAGCACTGAAGGTGCGTTCCGAAAGAACGTTGGATGCAGGACAGGCCAGCAGCTCAATTGCATACTGTGCAAGCTCTGGCCAGTGATCCATCTTCAAGACACAGTAAGCCAGAGGATTTTCGGTGGGAAAGGTGTCCAAGTCTGACCGTGCCCCTAGGTATTCCTGCACCATGTAAATCAGACGCTGGCAATGGTTGCTGGAACCGATCATACCTTGGGGCTATGGACTAAAAAATTGTATGAACGCCTCGGTCAGACGGCCACCTTCTCACCGCTCCTTCTGTGACTGACTGAAGCCTCAGCAACATGTTGTCCAGGACCAGGAATATGTTTTTTTTTCTTAATTCTTCTTTATTTGATTTTTCTTTTTCATACAAAAGCAGTCTAGTACAAGCCAACATAAGATCATATAACAATAAAAGTTACCATCATATTGTCTACAATATCTTCTAACTTAGTTTGTCTCATACTGCATTACATGAGTATATATTTCACCCTCTTCTTCCTTCTACAGCTCTTATTCTCTGAGTTTAGTGTTCTATTGCCAAGTAGTATTTGTGGTTTTAAATAGTTCTCGTTGCAAAATTTTTGGTCTACCTTATTTGATCTATCATTTGTCATTTCTCCTACCTTTCTCCTCCTCTCCTTTTTTTTAATCAAGTGGATACCCCATGCCATTTAGCCAGGATCTCCATATTTGCTCAAACCCTCTAAGGTTTCCCATTTGTATATATACTGCTTTCTCTTTCCACAATAGTTCACTAATAATTTGGGTCCATTCACTCAATAGGGGAGCTTTCTCAGCTTGCCATTTCTGTGCTATCAGTTTTCGTGCTTGAAATAGACAGCGTATAACTGCCAGTGTGGTGCTCTTCCATTCCCCCGGGGTTCTCCTATATCCCAGTATACAAAGTTTAGGATCTAAGTCCAGCTTCGTCCCAAAGATCTTATTTATAGTTTTAACAACTCCCTCCCAATAACGGAACAACTTTGGGCACCTCCATACCATATGTATAAGGTCCCCGCAGCCTTGGCACCTAGGGCAGTTGGCATCCACTCTCCTTCCAAACAAAAACAACCTCTTAGGGGTATAATAAGCCCTATGTACCAGCATCAAGTGTGATACTTTTTGCGACGGGGAGACTGATATCAATGGCCCCAGCTCCATTATCCTCCTCAACTGTTCCTCTGAGATTTCCCCTATATCCTCCTTCCATCTCCTCTTGTTTTTAGAAGAGTCAGGGTCTATATCAGAGCCATTACATATCTGATCATACATATTAGATATGAATCCCCTGGACATATCTATTTTAATTATCTTCTGGGGCAAGGGGGTTTTATCCCACTCAGGTATCTGTGTACCAAACTGGGCTACCAGAGCGTGCCGTAGCTGTAGATATCTATAAAATGTCTGTTGTGGTATATAATATTCCTTTTTTAAGTCTAAGAATGTCTTCAGGATTCTACCGTCATATAATTGAATCAGTCTAGTTATACACTTACTCTCCCATATCTTAATTTTCCCGATTAGCAATACTTCCTGTAAATTCTTATTATCCCACAGGGGTGTATACTCTGATGGTCCTGTACATCCCATCAGTATTTTTGCTGTTTTCCATACCTTGCTCATCATATTTACTATGGGGTTTATATACTGAAAGGAATCTGCCTCCAGCGCCTCCACCAATGTTCCGTGAAGCGTTCCTGTCAGCATCATTCTCCCACTTGAATTACCCCCCCCCTCGTAATCGCAACCCACCAGATGCTGCAGCTACGCCATCAGGTAGTAATTCCTAGGGTGGGGTACCGCCAGTCCCCCTCTTTCCGTTGGTAGCTGTAACGTCTGGAGCCGGATCCTCACCTGGCCCCTTTTACAAATCAGTTCCCGAAAAAGAGTTTCACATTTTTTTAAACCACTTTTTACATATCCAAACCGGGGCATTATGCAAGGCATATAAAAATTGTGGCATCCATATCATCTTGATCATCTTGATCAAACTACACCGACCTGTCACCGATAAAGGAAGCCGGCTCCAGACGTCACAGCTCTATTTAAATTTACTCAATAATGGAATTATATTTTTATTAATGTACTGATTAAGAACTGTTGTTAAGTATATACCAAGATATTTCATTGCATCCACCACCTCCATTTGTGGCATCCCCAATGCAGTCACAGCATCTGGAGTGTCAACCCGAAGCAACTCTGACTTCCCCCAGTTTATTACTAAACCTGTAAATCTACCGAAGTTTCCCACTCATTTTATTGAAGGAGGAGAGGGGTCAATGAGAGATTGGCCAGTATCTCCTAAAAAAAGGAGAACATCGTCCACATATAGTGCGATTCTCTCCTCCCCGCCCCCTTTCCTTTGAAACCCTGTTATCTCGGGGTTTGACCTAATTGCAGTTGCCAATGGCTCCATTGCGAGTGCAAAGAGTAGGGGAGAGAGTGGGCACCC
This sequence comes from Lithobates pipiens, assembly GCF_037356315.1. Lineage (NCBI taxonomy): Eukaryota > Metazoa > Chordata > Amphibia > Anura > Ranidae > Lithobates > Lithobates pipiens. The sequence continues at coordinate 230,124,609 of NW_027507748.1, forward strand.
CTGCCTTGTTCCTCTGCTCATTTCTATTTTTCAGAATATTCCTTATTAATTCTTAATTTTGCACTAGGGGCCTTATACATCAGTTTAATCCATCCAATAAATGAGGGTCTAAAATCATATTTCTCCAAAACTCCTCATAGGTACTCCCACTCTAGGCTATCAAAAGCCTTAGCCATATCCAGGGACAGGATAGCTCTTGGTTCCCTATTTACCGATGGCATCTGGATATTCAGAAATGCTCTTCAAATATTCATACTAGTAGATTGTCCCTGTCTGATCTGGGTGTATGAGTTTTTTAAGAATTTTATTTAACCTATTTGATAGTATCTTGGCTCAAATTTTAACATCTGAGCATAGAAGTGATATCGGCCTATACGAAGCTACATCCAGAGGGTCTTTTCCTTCTTTAGGTATCACAATAATTGTCGCCTCCATCATAGAGGCTGGCAACGTCCCCTCGAGCATCGCCCCCCTCAGGTAAGTAAGTAAGATTTCACTATATTGTTTATATGTCTCCACCGGGAGACCATCTGGTCCTGGGGATTTTTGGGCGGCCATCCCAATCACAGCCTGCTGTAGCTCATATAGGGTTATAGGGGCTTCCAAATCCTCCCTCTCCTCTTGAGTGAGGGTTGGAAGCTTCACACTCTCCAGAAAGGCACCCCTGTCTTCTTCCACCCCCTGTCCTTGTGAACCATATAATTCCCTATAAAAGGCCCCAAAAATTTCCACTATCTCCTTCCCACATGAAGAAACCGTACCTTTCGTATTCCTAATCATTGGGATAACAGATGGAGGTGAGTTGGTTTTCACCAATTGGGCCAACATTCTTCCCACTCCCTCTCCTTCTGCAAAAAAAACGTTGCTTATGGAATAGCCACCCATTTTCCTCCCTTTTTATAATTGCTATTTTATACCCCTGCTGTTTGTTTAACCATATTTTCTGTTTCTCAAATGTTGGATTCTTAACATAATTATTCTCCGCCTCTATCACTTCCTTCCTCATACTTTCCTCCCATCTCCTAGATTTTTGTTTGATTTTTGACACCTGCTGACACCTGCTGAATCAAGATACCTCGGATAAATGCTTTTAGGGGTCTTAATATTGCCTCTTGGAATGTAAGAGGCTTGGGTAACCCAATTAAAAGAGCGACAGTTTTTTCTTTGCTGGAGAGATATGGGATTGAACTGGCCTGAGTCACATTTGAAAAAATCAACTATACCTCAACTTAAGAACAAGAGGTATCAAAATCAGTATCACTCTACGTATACATCCTATTCTAGGGGGGTGAGTGTGATGATAGGAATGGGGGTGAGTTTCTCCTGCAGACAGGCCAGTGTCGACGAACTAGGTCGCTATATTTTTTTGCATTGTGTTTTGGAGGATAAGCACTATGTGTTGGCAAATGTCTATATACCACCTCAGTTTAAGATGGAGGTAGTGTATAGACTTATGGATTTCATGGCGGATAAGGTGTGCCGGTTATAATAATGGGAGACTTTAATGAAGTGCTTGATACTGGAGCCGATAGATTTCCCTCTAGAATTCAGGCTGGGGAAATGGGGGCAACAAAGTCATTTCTTGAAGGAAGTGGGATTACTGGATTACTGTGGAAAGAGAGGAATATTAATGTCAAGCAATATTTCTGTTTTTCCGGATCTCATTCCACACTATCCAGAATAGACATGGTTCTGGGCAATGTGGAAGCGCTACAAAGCGTAAGAAATATAGAGTATATGCCTAGAGGGGTATTGGACCACTCACTTCTGAAGGTGTCTCTGAGTCTGGGGGGGGGGGGGAAGATCACAGGGGGGTTGGAGAATAAGTCCATTTTGGCTTGAATTAATGAAGGATGTAGAAGAAGTTCCCAAAAAATTAAAAGAGTTTATAGTGTTTAACACAGATACTGCCCCAACCAATATAATCAGGACCAGGAATTTGTAACCTCCCAGTCTCAGCACAGACCTTTCTGCAAGGCCTCCCGGAGATGACTCATCCTCATCCTCCTCCTCTCTCCTATCAGGCATCCACGTGGAGTCAGTGACCTCCAAATCCCCTCCCTCTTCATCACTGGAGCAAACCTGGCAGTATGCTGCAGCTGGTGGAACATGACTGCCAGATTGCTGTCCTTCTTGAGCATCCCCTCTCTCTGCGCTCATGCTACTACCTTCCTCTAGCTGGGTATCGTCATCAGAGCCTTCAAAACACTGGGCATTCTCCTGGAGCATGTACCCAACACTGTGCTCAAACAGTTTGGGGGGCTCCTCAGGAGGACATGGTGGGTCTAGGGAAGGAGTGACTGATGACATTGATATGAGGGAAGAGGACACGTTGGCAGCTGCTTTGCTAGTACCCTGAGCCTGGGTGAGAGAGGATGAGGAGGATGAGGAGGGCTTGGTCATCCACTCTACCAAGTCTTCGGCATGATGCGGCTCAACAGGTCCAGCTGCCGAAAATAAGGACAAGCGTGTCCCATGGCCACATGCTGATGGCGATGCACGGCATCCATGACCAGCACTGTTGTCTCTAGCCTGCTTGCCCCCTTTTATTGGCTCGTGACTGTCTGCCTCTCCTTGTTGGCCTTCCAGACATAGTAATGGCCTGCAGGGAGATGGGAAAACCAGCAATTGGGTAGTGTATATTGTGTTGGAGGCACACAACACCCACTGTAAATGCTGCAGATGCCTGTATTAGAGAACACCAGAAATAAAGGGTAGATACAGGTGTATACTGTGCTGGAGGCACACAACACCCACTAACTCCTGAAGATGCCTGTATTAGAGAACACCAGCAATAAAGGGTAGATACAGGTGTATACTGTGCCGGAGGCACACAACACCCACTTTACCTCATGCAGATGCCTGTATTAGAGAACACCAGCACCCACTAACTCCTGAAGATGCCTGTATTAGGGAACACCAGCAAAAAAGGGTAGCTACAGGTATATACTGTGCTGGAGGCACACAACACCCACTTTAACTCCTGCAGATGCCTGTATTAGAGGACACCAGCAATAAAGGGTAGATACAGGTGTATACTGTGCTGGAGGCACACAACGCCCACTTTAACTCATGCAGATGCCTGTATTAGAGAACACCAGCGCCCACTAACTCCTGCAGATGCCTGTATTAGAGAACACCAGCAAAAAAGGGTAGCTACAGGTGTATACTGTGCTGGAGGCACACAACACCCACTTTAACTCCTGCAGATGCCTGAGAAAAGAACACGCTGTCCCTGCATGCCGGAAGACACTACACAAGGCCACCGCGCTGGCTGCCTTATATAGTGTGGGGCATGTACTAAACCCCCTGAGCTATAGTTGTCTCTCCTTGCTACCGTTGCTGTGATTGGCCAAACATGCGGGGTCACAGTGCATGCTTGGCCAATCATGAGCCACCCATGCACTGCGATGGCCAGTGCATTGTGGGCTGTGAGTGGCACACGAATTTGGCGCGAATGGCCCATAATGTTCGGTATTCCCCGAATGTGCGAACAGCCGGTGTTCGAGTCAAACAGGTATTCGACTCGAACACCAAGCTCATCCCTATCTATGGGAAATGCTGATCGGAGGACTACAATCACCAGCAAAACCAATAGGAAAACATCAAAAGGACAATAAAAGCAAACAATGGGAAAGAAAAGCTTAAAACGAAAACTTAAAAATACACAGTGTGGTGGCCTGATATAAAAAATATGGAATCATACCAATAATGATAATGACTAATAATGATGACAATAAACTGTTCTTTTTAAAAAAAATACATAAAAATAAAATAAATAAAATAAAATAAAGATAAATTATCCGTAAAAACATTTACACACAATGATGACAAATATATGTGTACTTACTAACAAGATGAGGCAATAATGGATAGAATATCCATAGGTGGAAGATGGTCGTAAGAGCCCATTCACACAGGGGCAACACGACTTGTAGGCGACTTGATCAGGCTACTTGGACACGACTTGACAGCGGCGACTTGGGACGACTTCAAAACGACTTGTGATGACTTCAAGCGCGACTTGGGACGACTTACAAGTCGCCCCAGGCCAGGCGACTTTTGCCGCGGCCAAGCAGAGAATGAGCTCAAGGGGAAACTCCACGGCAAATTTCTGAAAAAAATTTGGCGTGGGTTCCCCCTCCGAGAGCATACCAGGCCCTTAGGTCTGGTATGGATTCCAAGGGGAACCCCCTACGCCGAAAAAACGGCGTGGGGGTCCCCCCCAGATCCACACCAGACCCTTATCCGAGCACGCTACCCGGCCGGCCAGGAAAGGGGGTGGGGACGAGCGGGCGGCCCCCCCCTCCTGAGCCGTACCAGGCCGCGTGCCCTCAACATGGGGGGGTGCCTTGGGGGAGGGGGGCGTGCGGCCCCCCCACCCCAAAGCACCTTGTCCCCATGTTGATGAGGACAAGGGCCTCTTCCCGACAACCCTGGCCGTTGGTTGTCGGGGTCTGCGGGCGGGGGGCTTATCGGAATCCGGGAGCCCCCTTTAATAAGGGGGCCCCCGGATACCGGCCCCCCACCCTATGTGAATGAGTATGGGGTACAATGTACCCCTACCCATTCACCTGTGAAATAAAGTACAATAAAACACACAACACAGAGAAAAAGTATTTTATTGCACAGCCGGGGGTCTTCCGTCTTCGGGGGTCTTCTCGCCGGACTCCTCCGCTATGTGTGTGTAGCTCTTTTGCCAGCGGAGGAGTCCGGCTTTCTTCCTCCCCGCCGCCAGCCTCTTCTCCCGACTTCGGGGGTCTTGTCCCCCTCTTCGGTTCTTCTGCCGGGCCACCGCGCCTGGTCCGGTGGCCCGGTCTTCTGTCGCCGTCTTCCGTTCTTCTGTCGCCGCCTTCGGTTCTTCTGCCGGGCCACCGCGCCTTCTTATAGCTCTTTTACAGGCGGTGGCCCGGTCTTCCGTCGCCGCCGCCGCCGCCTTCCGTTCTTCTCCTTCTTCTTCTCCTGGAGATGTTGACTCGACGAGCTCTCCGGCCACAATGCCAGGGACGCGCTCCGCTGCCTCTTATATAGGGACAATGGGGCGGTGTCACATGGGTTGATGTCACATGGGTTGGTCACATGGGTTGATGTCACATGGTGACCCCGCCCCCTTACCATGTGACATCAACCCATGTGACCAACCCATGTGACATCAACCCATGTGACACCGCCCCATTGTCCCTATATAAGAGGCAGCGGAGCGCGTCCCTGGCATTGTGGCCGGAGAGCTCGTCGAGTCAACATCTCCAGGAGAAGAAGAAGGAGAAGAACGGAAGGCGGCGGCGGCGACGGAAGACCGGGCCACCGCCTGTAAAAGAGCTATAAGAAGGCGCGGTGGCCCGGCAGAAGAACCGAAGGCGGCGACAGAAGAACGGAAGACGGCGACAGAAGACCGGGCCACCGGACCAGGCGCGGTGGCCCGGCAGAAGAACCGAAGAGGGGGACAAGACCCCCGAAGTCGGGAGAAGAGGCCGGCGGCGGGGAGGAAGAAAGCCGGACTCCTCCGCTGGCAAAAGAGCTACACACACATAGCGGAGGAGTCCGGCGAGAAGACCCCCGAAGACGGAAGACCCCCGGCTGTGCAATAAAATACTTTTTCTCTGTGTTGTGTGTTTTATTGTACTTTATTTCACAGGTGAATGGGTAGGGGTACATTGTACCCCATACTCATTCACATAGGGTGGGGGGCCGGTATCCGGGGGCCCCCTTATTAAAGGGGGCTCCCGGATTCCGATAAGCCCCCCGCCCGCAGACCCCGACAACCAACGGCCAGGGTTGTCGGGAAGAGGCCTTTGTCCTCATCAACATGGGGACAAGGTGCTTTGGGGTGGGGGGGCCGCACGCCCCCCCTCCCCCAAGGCACCCCCCCATGTTGAGGGCACGCGGCCTGGTACGGCTCAGGAGGGGGGGGCCGCCCGCTCGTCCCCACCCCCTTTCCTGGCCGGCCGGGTAGCGTGCTCGGATAAGGGTCTGGTGTGGATCTGGGGGGGACCCCCACGCCGTTTTTTCGGCGTAGGGGGTTCCCCTTGGAATCCATACCAGACCTAAGGGCCTGGTATGCTCTCGGAGGGGGAACCCACGCCAAATTTTTTTCAGAAATTTGCCGTGGAGTTCCCTCTTGAGAGCTGATAATTCTGTCAAAGTCGCCTCCGTATAGACGGAGATCCGACTTGGAGGCGACCTCCATTGAAATCAATGGGTACCGGTCGCCTACAAGTCGGATAGAAGTAGTACAGGAACCTTTTTTGAAGTCGGAGCGACTTCAGTAGCGTGCATTAACACGGCTCTCATTCACTTACATTGCTTTTTAAATGTTGTCCGACCTGAGGCGACTAGGGGCGACCTGAAGTCGGATCAGGAGTTGCCCCTGTGTGAATGGGCTCTAAGGGTCCTCTGTGGAATAATAGATAAAATGTGTCACATGCATGTTAACACAACAATAAACATAAATAGAATCATGTATGCACATGTTTATACAGATATTTACCACTAATGTTTATATACCCATGCACGTGTATAGTTATATAGTAGGTGAGGTTGAAAAAAGACACAAGGAATATTGCAGAAACCAAACGTAGAATGAATCAATCTTTCATCCATGCTAAAATGGACGCTATAGATAAAAACCAGATGACAAAGTTTGATATCATATGGAAACCCTGGATTAAATATTATACGTCAGATAATATTGACAATCGAGTTTTATTGTTATGGTGATTAAGATTTTTTATAGAATGACAGCATTAGATGATATATAAAACCTCCTCCGGAGAATTATTCCCTCCCCTTCCCCTCCTATATACCTTTTATGTTCTTCCCTTACTATATAATACTTACTATAAACATACTTTAGAAGTTATGGTCAAAACTTTAAAATCATATATTTTCTTTTAGACATATTTATATTTTCTTGGGATTAAAATATTTAAAACTCAGTTATAAGAATGTTTTCAAATTCTAAAATATATAAAGGCCATTTATTGTCATTCCCACGAGAATATCTTGAAATTCTTCTTTGCTTTGTATCATTCGTACTTCAATATGCCTACTTTTTATTTCTGGTATCACATAATTTTTCTTATATTCTGTACATGTAATTTATTTTAACATAAAATAAAAAATTTTGAACGAGAAAAAAGACACAAGTCCATCAAGTTCAACCCATGTTTGTGCCTATATGTCAGTATTACATTGTATATTCCTATATGTTGTGGTCATTCAGGTGCTTATCTAATAGTTTCTTTAAACTATTGATGCCCCCTGCTGAGACCACTGCCACTGCCACTTGCCGCTGTTACAGTAAAGAGCCCTCTACATAGTTTAAGGTTAAACCTCTTTTCTTATAATTTTAAGAGTGGCCACAAGTCTTGTTAAATTTCTTTCTGCAAAAAAGTTGTATCCCTATTGTGGGGTCAACAGTATGGTATTTGTAAATTTAAATCATATCACCTCTCAAGCGTTTCTTCTCCAGAGAGAATAAGTTCAGTGCACACTACCTTTCCTCATATCCAATATCCTCCAGAACCTTTATTAGCTTTGTTGCCCTTCTTTGTACTCGCTTCATTTCCAGTACATCCTTCCTGAGGACTGGTGCCCAGAACTGGACAGCATACTCTAGGTGCATCTGGACTAGAATCTTGTAGAACGGGAGAATTATCTTTTTATCTTTGGAGTTGATCCCCTTTTTAATGCATGCCGATATTCTGTTTGCTTTGTTAGTGGCAGCTTGGCATTTCATGCCATTGCTGAGCCTATCATCTACTAGGACCCCTAGGTCCTTTTCCATCTTACATTCCCCCAGAGGTTCTTCCCCCAGTGTAAAGATTGCATTCAGATTTTTGCCACCCAAATGCAATATTTTACATTTTTCTACAATAAACCTCATTTGCCATGTAGTTGCCCACCCCATTCATTTGTTCAGATCTTTTTGCAAGGTTTCCCCATCCTGCGGAGAAGTTATTGCCCTGCTTAGCTTAGAATTGTTTGCAAATACAGAGATTGAACTTGTTACTCCAACCTCCAGGTCGTTTATGAACAAAGTAAATAGGATTGGTCCCAGCACAGACCCCTGGATGACACCACTACCCACCCCTGACCATTCCGAGTACTCCCCATTTATCACCACCCTCTGAACTCGCCCTTGTAGCCAGTTTTAAATCCATGTACTCACCCATTGGTCCATGCCAATGGACCTTATTTTGTACAGTAAACGTTTATGGTGAACTGTGTCAAATGCTTTTCAAAATCCAGATACACCACGTCCATGGGCCTTCCTTTATCTAGATAGCAACTTACCTCCTCATAGAAGGTTAATAGATTTGTTTAACAAGAATGATTCTTCATGAATCCATGCTGCTTACTGCTAATGATACTGTTCTCATTACAAAAATCTTGTATATAGTCCCTTATCATCCCCGCCAAGAGTTTACATGCTATTGATGTTAGGCTTACTGGTCTGTAATTCCCAGGGATTTATTTTGGGCTCTTTTTAAATATTGGTGCTACATTGGCTTTTCTCCAATCATCTGGTACCATTCCAGTCAGTAGACTGTCAGCAAAAATTAGGAACAATGGTCTGGCAATTACTTGACTGAGTTCCCTAAGTACCTGTGGGTGCAAGCCATCTGGTCCCGGTGATACCCATGAACAAAAAACATGTGTGGGTGTCTACCTTTAAACACACGAGGAATATGTTGTAAAAATACACTGTTTCGTTTTAATAGAGTGTGAGTTTTAATTTCCTCATTCAACCCTTCAGGAAGTATATCCAACATGTTCCCTGTTGGCACAGGCATTTAAAACATTTGACAATGGGATATAAGGCAGTAATAGCTTCAATGAACCAGACCTTTAGTCCCACAGTGGACTGTTGGCAGTGTTCTAGGTAGTTTCTAGTGATGCTCTGCTGATCAGAACCACCTTCAATGAAACGCCTATGTTCTCCAAAGAGTTTATGTAAAGGCTTAATTGTCCTCCCTACATAAAATAGGCCACATGGACATGTGAGACAGTAGAAAACATACTCTGTTGAGCAGTTTTGATGTGGTAAGTTTTGCCTTTTACCAAGAATGATTATTGGCCAGGTTGGACAAAATTGCATGTGAGGCATAGTGCTTTTTTACACTGATACATACCAGTGAGAGGAATAATAGCGAGTGTCTTATGAATGCAAGATTCCTGAGGTATTTTTAATTTGCTAGGAGCAAGTTTGCTTTTTATGTTTCTAGCCTCATGGTATGATACCTGGGATATGTGGGAATGGAAGAGTAAGCCCTGTGTAAACGGTTGGCGCTATATAAATCGTGTATAATAATAATATAATAATGATAAGCATGGGGTCCTCTAAAAGCATGGGACAATGTTTTAAGCAAAATGTTTTAAATTTTTTTGTGTTTGTCATGGTATTGCATGGTAAAACTAAGGGGCTGTATGGAATTAGATACTGAAGTCCTTTTTGTTTTGCAAGGGTTTTTTTTTTAAGGTAGAACTGAAAGGCCTCCTGAACATGGTATACGGGATAACCCTTTTCAAGAAATTTATCAGTAAGGAGGTTACCATGTGTGATATAGTCTTCGTGAGTAGAGTTGTTACGGAGGCAACGATATTAACTCTACTGGATATTTTGGATCCATTTGGGGTGGTGACAGATCTTAAAATGGATATAGGAATTACCAGCTATAGGCTTGGTGTAATTTTGGGCAAAGATATTGGAGTTGGCATGAGCCGACTCCAAAGCTAGGAAGGCAAGTTGATCCTTATTTTGCACAAAAGTGAAGGACAGTTCAAGTGAATTGTTGTTACAGTGATTGACAAAGGCAGCAAATGTAACAGCTGTGCCATCCCAGAAAATAACAATGTCATCTATGTAACAACTGTAAAAAATTAAATAAGCATCAAAGGGGTTGTTATTGATGGTATAAAGATCTTCCCACAGACCCATAGTGAGGTTGGCATAGCTTGAAGCAAAATTTGCCCCCATAACTATGCCATTGTTTTGAAGATAGGATGTCCGATAAAATTCAAAATAATTGTGTTTGAGGCAAAATGCAGTCACCTTAAGGATAAATTCTGCTTGTCTCACATTCATAAGGGGGTCTTGGATCAAGAAATGCCCAACAGCCCGAAAGCCCACCAGAGATCGCAGATCTAATAGTCAAGAAATGTTATCAGATGAAATCAACTAAAGAGCAGAACACCTCAGACATCTCTCCATCTGGGGCTCCACCTGAACCCATGGTTTTCAGTAATATGGAATTTCCTAACTGTCAGGGCTGAGCTTAGCCCTTCCTTCTCTGAACTGGAAGCTATGCTGTTGGCTAATTGCCAGCACCTATCTCTCCACAGTTACTCGGCTGTTGATGATATCCTGCTCATCAGTCCTGTCTGCTTAAACCGTTCGGTCCAGAGGAGCTCTGCCTTCGCCTTGGTCAACATCACAGAAATCTCCTGTGATCCTGTTCAAGACTTGCTTTGCTGACATCCCTTCCTGCTCCAGATTCAGCTTCCTGCTCCACTACATTTATCCCTGACTTCAGGCTTGGCAGACTATCTGTTACTGTTACTGAACTTTGGCTATGTTTTGATTACGCTTGTACTATTTTACTTTTATTATTAAACAAGTGTAGTAATATTGCTGAACCAAAGTGACTCCATCTTTGTAAGTTCATATAGGATTAACTTGGGTTAACTTTACTAGCTGGCTTGGATTCTGTATCTGCAGACTGTAGCAGTTTTTCTGTAAACATGCACATAAGGAAATATAGCTTGCATAGGCAGTCTCGTTCTGTGCTGTCTAAATAAAGAGATTGTGTCACAACATGTCTGAGCCACATATCCCATGACTGTGATTCAGAAGCAGATGACATGAGTAATGATATGTAATAATATGTAATGATGATGTGTAATGTACGCCTATGTATTAACCACACCCATGTTCTATGCAATGATTGGCTGATAAGGGTGCATATAACGTGCAGCCCCTCCCACAATAAATTAGACAACTGCTGAAACTGTAACATCGGCTGGACTTTTCCTTGTTGTCTCCTAATGCTGCAGCGTTAGTTAAAAGGGTTTTGTGAGTATTGTAATTGCGTTAGTTACACCTAGCTAGTCTTTGTCAGGTATATAGAAATACAATTTTAATCACAACAACAAGTGTGCTTTAATTGTACTTCTGTCTCAGTCTGATTTCATGGTTTCTGACAGTAGATGAAGGCCATGAATTCAGAAGATACAGTCAATCCATTTGTTGGTAATATTTTTTCTAGATTGGATGAGCAAGATCACCGCATGGATCAGTTTTTCTGTGGCTGCCCCGGTATAACCTGTTGCAGGCCAACCCATCTCTCTGCGTCTCTCTGTGGATGAGAGAGCTTTTAGGAGGAGGGAGAGATTGTGCTTTTATTGTGACTAGGCAGGTCACTTTTTGAAGCTTTGTCCTACCCGTACAGGTTACGCCCAAACCTTGAGGTCCTATCAGGGACATACCTTAGGTGGCGTTGTTTCATTCCCAGTTATCCAGAAGGATAAGCCCTTGGTTTCAGTCACCCATCTTGAGTCATCCGTTGAGATACAGGCTCTAATCGACTCTGGGGCGGCAGGCCTATTCATTGATGCTGCACTCGTTTCTGCTGCAGCTGCGTGACACTCCACTTGCCATTGAGGCTCTTGACAGGAGACCTCTACAGCCTGCTCCTGTGACTCATGAGACAGTCCCGTTGTCCATGGTCATAGGGGCTCCTCATCATGAGATAATCCAAGTTATTTCCTCACCTACGTTTCCACTGGTTATTGGTTATCCTTGGTTACAGAGGCACAATCCCTCTTTTGATTGGCTCTGCAGTGAGGTTCTCTCCTGGTCACCACAATGCAGTGAGACTACACTGATCTCTGACCTTCTGACTTGGCTGACTATCCTTTCCAGTTACCGAACTTTGGCTATGTTTTGACTATGTTTGTTCTATTTTACTTTTATTACTAAACAAGTGTGCTTTAACCGTACTTCTGTCTTGGTCTGATTTCATGGTTTCTGACCGTAGACGAAGGCCATGAATTCAGAAGATACAGTCAATCCACTTGATGGTAATATTTTTTCCAGATTGGATGAGCAAGATCACCACATGGATAAGTTTGCCATGGCATTACAAATGCTCTACCACCGTGGCTGCACCAGTATAACATAATATAATGTTGTGGCTCCAGTCTCTGTGCAGGCAGATCTGAAGAAAATGCAGATGCATTAAAACGCGTCATCTGACATGTCTATATGACATTTCCGCTGCACAGAATCCAGTAAGTTGTGCATTCCACGCTGGGTATACTTCTGGTTTTCGGCTTCAGAGAGGACTGACGGCACGCAGCCGCTTCTTACACCCAGGTCCCTCTGCACCCCCAAACAGCAGTGACAAACATTGTTATCTGCATCAGCAAAGAACCACAGGCCGCCCTGCTTTCACCAGCTTTACTTGGGCAGCCCTTCCAGACACCGCTTGGACGCTTCCACTGTATTCAGCCGTGGACTCTAATATGGACCTCCATATATGTACCTACATGACTCATTCTCACTCTTAAGTTGTGAGAAGCCATTTGGCCACCATTGGATTTCAATTAAAATTGTTCTTAACCACTTCAATACAGGGCACTTTCGCCCCCTTCCTTCCCAGCCCAATTTTCAGCTTTCAGTGCTCTAGCGCTTTCAGTGACAATTGCGCAGTCATGCTACACTGTACCCAAATAAAATTTTTATCATTTTGTTCGCACAAATAGAGCTTTATTTTGGTGGTATTTATTCACGACTCCGTTTTTTATTTTTTGCGACATAAGCGCCAAAAAGCGGAAATTTGGAAAAAAAAACAATATTTTCTTTTTTCTATTTTAAAAGAAATCCAATAAAATCAAATTTTGTCATAAATTTAAGCCAAAATGTATTCTGCTACATGTTTTTGGTAAAAAAAATTCTGTTAAGTGTATAATAATTGGTTTGTGTGATCACGGACATATGTACGCAAATGATCATGTACATATGTGTGCAGGTGATCACGTACATATGTGTGCAGATAATCATTGGGACATGTGATTTTAGTGGGACATATGTGGGGGACATGTTTTTATTATTAGGGACATGTGTTTTTATTATTTGGGGACATGTATGTTTTGGGGACATGTGTGGGGACATGTGTGTTTATACTGTGTGGTGTGTTTACTGTGTGGTGATTTGTGTGTACACTAGACTGGTGATCAGAGAGTAAAAAGCTGTAAAAAACAGCTCATACTCACTGATCATCAGCCGGCTGCAGCGATCTGCTCTCCTCTCCTCAGGGATGACTTCTGTGTGAGGAGAGGAGGAGCCGATTGCCTAGCAACCGGCTGTTTGTTTACATCACATGACGGCCATGATTGGACACGGCCGTCATGTGATCAGGAGGGCCAATCACAGAGCCCTCCTGCCGATCTGAGATGCGCCGTGCCCGGGTGACACGGGCGCATCGGGATCGCGCCGCTGCGCGGGCATGCGCGCGCGCGATCCCGCTCCTTCTGATGGACGTTCCTGAACGTCCTATCAGGAGTAGACAGCTCCCACCCGGCCGTATATGTGCATTGGCCAGGTGGGAAGTGGTTAAATACTGCACATAGATTGATGCACCTTGTCTTTTCTCTAAGTGTGATTTAACTGTACTTCTGTCTCGGTCTGATTTCATGGTTTCTGAAATTTACCCAGCATTGTCCTACAATCTCCACCAGTTCAAAATACTCAATTAAGGCCAAAACCCCACAAAAGAAAGATTCTTACATGAAAACCTTTTACCAAGTGCTATACGCTGACCTCCTTAGGATGTGTCATACCAATCCATACACATCCTATGGACATTCCAAACTCAATTTCCCTGAACATAAAGCAATTGATATGCAAATACACATATACCCGAGCATAAGTTCAGGCCGAACTTTAGCTGTTCGGACGTTCGACGAACAGCCGAACAAACTGGTAGTTCGACCATTTGTTCGCCCCCCCGAACTGACCACAATGCATTGCAGTGCTGAACAGTTCATTGCAAGCCCTGATTGGCTGAAGCAGTGAAAGTTTAAGCCAATCAGGGCATAGGGCACTGTCAGAGTCATGACTGGACACTGTCATCATGACTTTATTCAATCATGGCTTATTCCCGTCCCAAAGTATAAAAGCATTCTTTCAATAGCAAGCACATTTAAGTGTGATTTTGTCATGGAGAGAGATAGAACAGGGCTCTGTTCAGTGCTATACTGTGCTATTTTGCTTCAATTGTCAGTGCACTGTAGAATATTAGTTTAGTGTCAGTCTGGGGATAGTGTGAGTGTAGTGAGGAGGACCATCATTCAGCTTTGCATAGTGTGAAACTAGAGTAGGGACAGCTCAGATAGTGTCGCTGTACTGTAGTGAGATCGTGTCATTCATATACATATACATTAGTGTGGAGTAGGGACAGCTCATTTAGTTTCAGTGTAGTCAGGACCGCCATCAGGGGGGTGCAGCTGTTACAACTGTAAGGGGCCCGCCCTGGGCCAGAAGAAGGCAGGGCTGGTGAAGGAGATCCATGCTGTGCAGTATAGAAATGATCTCATAGTTTCTGAAGTTCTCATGTCATTGATTTTAGACACCACCTCTGGCTACTATGTGCATGTGCACCCTTCGTGTGACCGTGATCTGCCTGTACTATGCTTCTCAGCAACATGTCAGCATTGTGAAAACAAGCTGGGACCATGTAGGAAGTTACAAGTATGGGCTGTGAAGGAAAGGGAGGGGGCTGTTTGTGTAAAGGGAGGGGCCAGAGGCTTGTGTGTGTAAGGATTTTTGTATGTGAGGCTGCCATATATACATGTATTTGTGTGTGTGGGGGGGGTGGCCGACATATATATAGATGTGTGTGTGTGGGGGGGTGCTGACATATATATATATATATATATATATACAGCTGTACATTGGGGGTGCTGACATGTATACAGGTGTGTGTTTGGGGGGCGCTGACATATATGCAGGTGTGTGTGGGGGTGCTGCCATATATACCGGTGTGGGGGGTGCTGACATATACACAGGTGTGGGGGGTGCTGACATATATACAGGTGTGTGTGTGGGAGGCGCTGACATATGTACAGGCGTGTGTGACTGAAATATATACAGGTGTGTGGGAGGGGGGCTGCCATACATACAGATGTGTGTGGGGGGAGCTGACATATATACAGGTGTGTGTGGGGGGGTGGCTGACATATATACAGGTGTGTGTGTGGGGGGGGGGGGCTGTCATATATATACAGGTGTGTGTGGGGGGGGGGGGCTGACATATATACAGGTGTGAGGGGAGCTGACATATACAGGATTGAGAGGGGCTAAGTGCATACAGGTGAGGTGGCCAGTGAGCGGATTTGGAAGGATGGCCCATAGGCAAGCCCTGAGGAATGTTGGTGGTCAGACTCATGGGGGGGGTGGGGGGTCCAGGCCTAAAGCTGTGTAAGAAGCCCAAACATTATGGCCAGGCGGTGCGGCTCTCCTTGCGGGAGGGCATCATAATGCATCCCTGTTCCTTTGGTGGCGGCGTGTCATGGAAACACCGCTCGCCACAGAGGGGGGTAAACAGCCATTGGGCATGGCTGTTTACCACGTGATCGGCCGTGATGAAAATCACAGCCGATCACAGATGGTTCCACCCCACTGTGCACAGCGAATGCATGCGATCACGCTGCACATGCGTGTCAGTGGCGGCGCGTTCCCGGGAACACTGCTCGTCACCGCCGCTGGTAAACATTAACTGCTTGCTGACCGCTGGCTGTCAAATGATGGCCAGGCAGTGCGTCTCTCTCTTTGCAGGAGGGCGTCACATGATGGCCTTCCATTTAAACAAGGAATGTGCACGATCATGCATGTGCATCCCTGTTCCTTCGGTGGCAGCGGCGTGTCACGGAAACACCGCTTGCCACCGAGGGGGGTGAACAGTCATTGAACAGCCATTGGGCATGGCTGTTTACCATGTAATCGGGCCGTGATGAAGTCACGGGCGATCACAGATGGTTCCACCCCACCGTGCACAGTCATGCACGCGATCGTGCTGCGCGTGCATGTCGGTTTCAGAGTGTTCCCGGGAACACTGCTCATCACTGACGCTGGTAAACAGCCATTGGCCGGCTGTTTACCCATGTGATCGGCTGTGAACCTTTCACAGCCGATCACTAAATGTCAACAAACCGCTATAACGAGATGTTACCGTGTTCTCCTCCTCACACACAGATCGTGTGTGAGGAGGAGATTGCGGTAACATCTCATTACCACTTACAGTACACACCAATCACACTGATTTCCCCCCCCCCCTCCAATAAAGATGACCTGTCACCACCCATCATAATACCTATCACAGTCTATCTGAGTACATGTCACAGTCCATATGAGTACCCAAGTATCTGTCACAGTCCATCTGAGTACCCGAGTACCTGTCCCAGTCCATCAGAGTACCCGAGTTACTGTCACAGTTCATCTGAGTACCCGAGTACCTTTCACAGTTCATCTGAGTACTTGTAACAGTCCATATGAGTACCTGAGTACCTGTCACAGTTCATCTGAGTACCCGAGTACCTGTCAGTCCATCTGAGTACCTGAGTACCTTTCACAGTCCATTTGAGTACCTCTCTATCACCTCAAGATCCAATATCCTCTATACCACTTCGGCTACTGGTTGTCTGCGGGCCTCTGGAATGCGATAAAGTTTAAGCCTCACCTGAACCTTGTGGTCAGTGACAACATCATCTTTAATTACATTTGTGCAGCCTGGCTCTCTGAGAAGACATCTTTAAAAACACTGTAGAAACTCTCTCACCCCCTGCTGTTGTGATACCAACTAGAGATGGGCTGAACACCCCCCTGGTTCGATTTGTGGCAGAACTTTCGAACAATGCAATAGTTCGGAGCCGAACAATGAACCCCATTGAAGTCTATGGGGCTCAAACTGGAAAAATCAAAAGTGCCCATCTTAAAGGCTTAAATGTAAGTTATTGGGCATACAAAGGGTATGGGGCTTTGGGTACTGCCCTGGGGGCTATGTATCATATGTTTGTAAAAAATATTTTTTTAAATGAGCATTCATTTACTGATGCTTAAAGTGAAACAATAAAAATGAAAAATTCCTTTAAATATAGTGACTGCCTCTAAAGTGGTACATCTGTACTGTGAATAAAACCTGCTGCAGCAAAAATTTAATTAAGAAGCCAAAAATGTGACATTTTCCCTGCAAGCTTTCTTTATTTTATAAACAATTAGACATGTGCAGAGTAAAATATTTCGTTTCGGAATTTCGTTTTCGTCTGAAAACTTAATTTATTTAGTTACTCCCGAAATTCGTTTTTATTTATTTCATTTTTCGTTCAAAAATTGCATTCGTCCGAAAATCCACATGAATCACGGTCGAATCTGTCTTTGAAGGCTTATGGTGTCTGTCGAATGTATAAAGAAGATTCGACGGAGCTAGTATATAGCATACTTTAGAACCCTATTAAAGTCTATGGGACTCCAACGTTCAAAATCTAAAGTGCTCATTTTAAAGGCTAATTTGCAAGTTACTGTCCTAAAAAGTGTTTGGGGACCTGGGTCCTGCCCCAGGGGACATGGATCAATGCAAAAAAAAGTTTTAAAAACGGCCGTTTTTTCGGGAGCAGTGATTTTAATAATGATTAAAGTGAAACAATAAAAGTGTAATATTCCTTTAAATTTCGTAGGGGGGGGGGTTGTCTATAGTATGCCTGTGAAGGGGCGCATGTTTCCCGTGCTTAGAATTGTCCCTGCACAAAGTGTCATTTATGCAGGAAAAAAAGTCCTTTAAAATCACTCGCAGCTATAATGAATTGTCGGCTCCCGTAATACAGAGAACACTCATTGAAAGTCATTGATAAAAAAATAAATAAATAAATAAATAAAAAAGCGTGGGGGTCCCCCAAATTCAATTACCAGGCCCTTCAGGTCTGGTATGGATATTAAGGGGAACCCTGCCTCAAATTTAAGAAAAAATTTGACGTGGGGTTCCCCCTAAATATCCATAACCAGACCCTTCAGGTCTGGTATGGATATTAAGGGGAACCCCGCGTCAAATTAAAAAAAAAATTGACGTGGGGTTCCCCCTAAAAATCCATACCAGACCCTTTATCCGAGCACGCAACCTGGCAGGCCGCAGGAAAAGAGGGGGGGACGAGAGAGCGGCCCCCCCTCCCTCCTGAACCGTACCAGGCCACATGCCCTCAACATTGGGAGGATGCTTTGGGGGTCTGTGACCCCTCAAAGCACCTTGTCCCCATGTTGATGAGGACAAGGGCCTCATCCCCACAACCCTGGCCGGTGGTTGTGGAGGTCTGCGGGCGGGGGGCTTATCAGAATCTGGAAGCCCCCTTTAACAAGGGGACCCCCAGATCCCGGCCCCCCCCCTGTTTGAAATGGTAAGGGGGTACAAAAGTACCCCTACCATTTCACAAAGAAAGTGTAAAAAATGTTTAAATAAAACAAACACACTTTTGAAAAATTCCTTTATTAAAAATAAAAAAATAAAAAAAAGATTCCAGCGGCGGTAATCCACTCTTGCTATCCATCGACGGACGGTCATATCTCCAGCGATGTCTAATATCATCCAGCGCAGCGCAGCATCCTTCTTCTGTCTCCGTGGAGGAGACACTACAGACATTCCGGCGGCTGACGTTTGTTATATACGGAGGGCGGGGCCACCCGTCACCTGACCCCGCCCCCCTCTGACGCAAGGGGAAACCCGGGGTTCCCCGTGACGTAGGGGTGACCCCGCCCCCCTCTGATGTAACGGAAACCTGCCTGTGTTACATCAGAGGGGTGCGGGTCACCCCTACGTCACGGGGAACCCCGGGTTTCCCCTTGCGTCAGAGGGGGGCGGGGTCAGGTGACGGGTGGCCCCGCCCACCCTATATAAGAAACGTCAAGCCGCCGGAATGCCTGTAGTGTCTCCTCCACGGAGACAGAAGAAGGATGCTGCGCTGCGCTGGATGATATTAGACATCGCTGGAGATATGACCGTCCGTCGATGGATAGCAAGAGTGGATTACCGCCGCTGGAATCTTTTTTTTATTTTTTTATTTTTAATAAAGGAATTTTTCAAAAGTGTGTTTGTTTTATTTAAACATTTTTTACACTTTCTTTGTGAAATGGTAGGGGTACTTTTGTACCCCCTTACCATTTCAAACAGGGGGGGGGGGGCGGGATCTGGGGGTCCCCTTGTTAAAGGGGGCTTCCAGATTCTGATAAGCCCCCCGCCCGCAGACCTCCACAACCACCGGCCAGGGTTGTGGGGATGAGGCCCTTGTCTTCATCAACATGGGGACAAGGTGCTTTGAGGGGTCACAGACCCCCAAAGCATCCTCCCAATGTTGAGGGCATGTGGCCTGGTACGGTTCAGGAGGGAGGGGGGGCCGCTCTCTCGTCCCCCCCTCTTTTCCTGCGGCCTGCCAGGTTGCGTGCTCGGATAAAGGGTCTGGTATGGATTTTTAGGGGGAACCCCACGTCAATTTTTTTTTAAATTTGACGCGGGGTTCCCCTTAATATCCATACCAGACCTGAAGGGTCTGGTTATGGATATTTAGGGGGAACCCCACGTCAAATTTTTTCTTAAATTTGAGGCAGGGTTCCCCTTAATATCCATACCAGACCTGAAGGGCCTGGTAATTGAATTTGGGGGACCCCCACGCTTTTTTTTTTATTTATTTATTTATTTTTTTATCAATGACTTTCAATGAGTGTTCTCTGTATTACGGGAGCCGACAATTCATTATAGCTGCGAGTGATTTTAAAGGACTTTTTTTCCTGCATAAATGACACTTTGTGCAGGGACAATTCTAAGCACGGGAAACATGCGCCCCTTCACAGGCATACTATAGACAACCCCCCCTACGAAATTTAAAGGAATATTACACTTTTATTGTTTCACTTTAATCATTATTAAAATCACTGCTCCCGAAAAAACGGCCGTTTTTAAAACTTTTTTTTGCATTGATACATGTCCCCTGGGGCAGGACCCGGGTCCCCAAACACTTTTTAGGACAGTATCTTGCAGAATCTTTTCTCTCTGTCAAATCTTTTTTCTCTGTCGAATATTTTCTCTATATAATCTTGGACTAATAGAGGTAAGGTTAGGCACATTCGAACACAGGTTCTATAGACACAGATTGTTATTGTCAGTCACGTCGAATCTCCTATTCTATATCGAACTGTTGTAACAAGGAAAACGAAAATAAAGCATTTATTTATGTCGGATCTTTCGTTTTTCGGATTTTGTGCTTTCGTTATCGTTTGGCAAAACGAAAACGAAAATAGCTGAAATTCGGACGAAAATGCATTCGGACGAAAACGAATGCACATGTCTATAAACAATGGCTTGGGGAGCCAGTCTGTATGATGAGGCCACAATTTAGTGCACTTGGAACAATATTGGAGACTTTTTGGATAAATTATGTTGTTTATTTTACAGACTTTGGATTGAAATAACAGGTGCAGAAAAATTAAGCTTTGGGTGTTGGTGGTACCTTCACACTGTAACCCTATAGAGGTACTGTTGATGAAAGCAAGAATAACCCTTGCTGGTAAAAATGTACATTATTTGCACCTATCAAACAGATGCAGAAAAAAATGGTCCTTGGGTGTTAATTGTGCCCATGAAACCTATACTAAAAAAATGTCTTCCAAATAAAATCAACACCCACAAAGTTAGGCAGCCTAGACAGACTTGCATTGATTCCACATCCAAAAAACACTTGATAGGGGCTTGATAGCTGCTGCTAATCCAGGACGGGTTCAGTTTGATAAATGAAAAAAATAGAAGCAGGCTGGAGCACATCGGCTGGTGTGGAGGCAGGCTACAGAAAATTGACTGGTGTGGAGGCAGACTGGAATAATGGCAGGGTTGTATGGGTTCAGAAAAACTTTGATTTCTTTTTAGGTTTAGCCACTGAAGTTCTGTAAGTGACTGCAGGGCTGTAAGTAGGGATTGCAGCTGATGGAAGAGAAGAGCTGGGGTATGGTAAAAAAAGAGGGTGCAGCGGGATTTTTGTGGGATTGTTGCAGGCAGCAAAGAGGCAGATGGGTTAATGGGTTCAGTTTATATGCTGTCTGTCTGATAAGAGACTGCGCTGCATTAATACACTCCACTATTACCTGTTGGGAACATGCTGAATAATGCTCAAAGAAATAAGCTGTGTCATCCTCCAATAACCACACCAGAGATTCCACCTGAGCCATACTGAAGGGAAGAGAAAATTCATCACTACATTTCGGAGTACTGGACAAGGCTAGCTCTGCACACACCTGAATCAAAGGCTGAACGTCTTCAAACAGCATACTGCCCTGATCAACTAGAGAATGAGCAAGACAGATACATTCTAAAAGCTGATCTCTGGCCCCCTCCTTCAATATCTGACATTATCCTCTGTCACCAGTAAAGAAAAATAGACATTCTCTGCTGGATGCATTTTAGCACAAACATCAGGACCAAGATGGCTCCTCTGTGCAGCCACTTCTGTTCAGAAATGGCCTTTGTATTATGTTAGGGACCAGTGTGACCAGAAATGTGTGGACCACAATAGAGTGAACTAAACACATGTAAAGTATAAATAATATGATTTGTTAAAAGAAAAGTAAATAAACAAAAGTAAACGCACCTCCAATATGACAAATAGTAAACTAACCAGCAACCAACCACAGTGACACACAACAACTGAATACCAAAATTAAATCTGTATACAGATGTGGAATATAATCGTAACTGTAACAAGCCAGAGTAATACATGGGAGGTCAAGCCGATAGAGCTGGGAGCAAGACATGACAGGCAGGGGGTAAGAGACAAAGAGAACAGGCAGAAGGGATCAGGCTCCAGGGCTGGGCTCTAGGAACAGATGCAGGGTTCAGGAACACAGGATACAGGTTTCAGGATTCTGGATACAGGGTTCAGGACACAGGATTAGCAGGTCAGGGCACAAGGAAACAATACCATGCAACAAGTGCAAGTGATCACCAAGTTTAAATATGCTTCCTGCAATCAGCTTGAGGTGATGCCTGATTGCAGTCGATGATGTCAGCTCCTGACTGCCAAGACACACCCGCTGGTGGACACCAGAACTGCAGCCCATAGGTCTGGGAGCCACAGTGCCTCCAGCAGGTGAAACCTTTCCTGACAATATACTTTTCCATGACCACCACACCGAATGCTCTGATCCGTTGATATATTTTAGGAAGTTGGCAGAGATTCCGAGGGGAAATATCACTTGAATAGATATGCCTAATATACACCATTCCATAAGCCTCAATTAATCCTGTTAACCTCCCTTATACCCAATACCTAAAAGACAACTCAAAATAAAGAGGGTTACCTTATCCAAGCAAAACTTAACTTAACTATGTTAATTTTACCATCCTCTGGTTCCCCCTTGGAAACTCCCCCAAATACTTCAATATATGTTGAAATATTATTACCTTTTCTATACATTGAAGAGTGTACCTATGTTTTACACATCATATTTACACATCATATGATTAAAGCAGTTGTATAGTCAAATTTTTGACTTTGACCTATAGGTAAGCCTATAATAAGGCTTACCCATAGGTAAAAAGAATATCTCCTAAACCTGTACATTTTAGGAGATATTCCCCTTGCAATGAGCCGCTGACTTTAAACGCCAGAAAACTCCTGCGCGCATGCTATACCAAACTACAGACATCCTCAGGCTGTCTTACCTACCTCTGTATTGCTTTTGTTGGAACAAAACCTTCCCACTGACCTTAAAAATATAAGACTCTCACCACAGAAGACCCTCTGTTACCTAGCCTGTCTGATACCTAATATCCTTACTTTAGTCACTATTCCTCTACGCTCCTCCAACCCTCACAGTGGCACCAACAAAAGTGGCACATATGTGCTCACTCTCCAATACCATGAGACCCGATTATTGCGCCCACCCTTTTTCAAATACCTATTCCCCCTACACAGCAGATACATAAGAACCTGTCCATCTCCTTACAATACCCTAACTATATACCTCCTCTTATTTACCCATGACCTCACTGGCATCAGAGATCCCACCCATCTAGAGACTGCTATCTACCACGTCCACACCCAGCGAACACTGGTACTTCTTTCCGAGGCATTTCGACTTTTCCTATTACTAGGGTGAGCTACCCGGCATAGTCTCACCTCTGGACTTGACCTCCTTCTCCTTCATTGCCCCTTTTCTCTTTCTCCCCCTATCTCTGCCTTTCCCTCCATCTCTCTCTCTTTCTCTACACCTCCCACCCCCCTAATACCACCACCTTAGGTAACATTTATAGCCCTAACATTTCTCAGGTCCCATTCTTTAGATCGATTACCCGGCTACTAACCTCATTTCAATTTTGGAATTCTTATCTTAGGAGGTGACTTCAATGTCCCCCTTGAACCTTTTAATGACACCTCTACAGCAACCTCTGACCTGCCGTTTTGTGCTCTACGATAAATTAGACTCTCCCTCCAAGAACCCTCCCTCCATGACACATAGAATACCCTTTACCCCCACGACAAAGATTTCACATACTTTTTCGGCTCCACACAGCAAATACTCTTGCCTGGACTATCTCTTCCTCAGAAACCAGACCTGCCTTTCCTATCCATATCAACAATCAAACCAATGATCAGCTCAGATCATCACCCAGTCACTCTTAACCTAACTTTCCCTAAACATAGCCACACCTCAAAAATTTGGAGACTTCACTCCAAATTACTGACCGATAAAGAGTCCATAAACTTAGCACCATTTTCACCAAATATTTTCAAGACAATGACACCTCTGACACTTCAACTCTCACTCAATGGGAAGCACATAAATGGGTGATCCAAAATTACAATAATACAAAAATACAAAATCTCTCTAGCTTCTGCACTAAAACATGAAAAACAGAAACACATGAATGACCTCCTAGACCAAAATCCAAACACTGGAGGGCACATAAACTTGACCTAGCCCAACAAACCTACCAAGACTCACTCACCCCTAGATGTTGACCACCTGTCTCTAGAGCGGTCAGTTGTGCTAGCGGGAAAACCCCTGGATGTATTCTTTTACTGGCAGATCACACAGTGAATGTATCCACAGATGGGTAAAAATTTAATAACAGAGGGGAACCTCATTGCATATAACCGTAATTTTTTTTATTAACATAGACAACGAATAAGTGATTCACTCACATTTTAAGGTGCCTTAAGCCCTAGCACCTGGTGTATACAGTGTGTGTGAGTATTGGAAACTTGGCCAGTGTATGCTGGATACCACCACTCGTGGTTTGGCTTGGTTCCAGAAAGTTGCCTAAGCAGATGATGCGATCAAGCCTCAACGCATTTCAGCCAAATATCTGTTCTCACTGAGCCACCTGAAATGATGGACAGTTCCCTGGACAATTCATGGAAAGATCATGCCTTGAAACTTTTTTGTCCTAAATCCTAAACTCTTTGCTCCTCCCATGAACTTCCTGCTTTAAGTCATGTCACTGTTTGCCAGATTATTCTATTTCTCCAGCCAGTAGCTCGCTTTTGTCTTTACTGCTGCTGTCCATATCTTTACTAGCACTTGTTACTGACCCTTGGCTTGTTCCTCAACTACGTTTCAGCTTGACCTCAACCTGCAACTACTTGTTACCAACTTTTGGCTTGTTTACTGACTACACTTATGTTTGATCCTTACCTGCTATATCCGCTACTGGACCCCGGCTTGCTCACTGCCTGGTAGGGCATTCCCGAGGACAATGACCTAGTACTAACACACAGCTAAACTCATCTCCATCATGAGGAGCATTGGTTAACACCGTTTAGTACTTAGACCCAGCACCTCAGATGAGCCTGCATTATTTGCCAGGGTGACCCGCTTGAACACCTATCCTGCTGGTCAGTTGGAGCCCCTTTACTGCCATAGCTATGGGTCTGAGCCTAACCCCTGACTGTGACACATCCTCTGCCCACTGAGGTATTTATAGTTACCGATTAAGACATAAGCATACAATATGAGATTTACTTTATAAAGGAAGCAGAACAACCCTATCAGGAAATTCCTTACAGAAGGAATGTTGCTGCTGGTGCACGTCTGCAAGCATTGATGCACATGCTTGCGTGCTTGGGTTTTGACACCAGATTTCCTATTTAAACTGGGCTTGTAAACAGAGTCAGTGTTGTCTCATCTGCAGCTTCCTGTGACCCCTGCCTGACTGCTGACCCAGCTCCTCTACTGCCTGCTGTCCTGACCCAGCTCCTCTACTGCCTGCTATGCTGACCCAACTTCTCTACTGGTTGCTGTGCTGACATCTCATCCCACCAGTCCTTATTCCTGTGGCATCAGGAACTTCAGAGCAAATCTCCTGACTACCTACCTGCCAGACACTCATACCATTCTGTACTCTCAGATCCCCTGTCTACTGTATCAGGGGCCGCGAGTCAGATACGTAAGGGAGGCCTGCATTACCGGGCTCATCCATAAGGTATGTGCAAATGGAAGAAACCCACTTGGATATTGTAGACCACCCATAATTCAATGGGCACATATATGTAAATGGAACCTGTAGATAAAGTATACATATGAATAAATGAGGGAGGTTGACAAGTTATTTCTTAATATTATTAGGTATAGTACCATACATTAAACACACATTTTTTATAGAAGGTGTTTTGTGGATAGGGAGGATAATTGTTCATAAAATAGTGATAATTTCTAGATCCTCGTTTAATCCACCAGGGTATATATCCAATATGTCTCTCTTCACAAAACTTGTGGTAACACTTTGCCTCAGAGAGAAGTCTGGATATCCGAACTATAACCCCAACTTGTAGCTCTTCAATAGACTTTTGGTGAATTCCTTCAACCACTTGCCAATCAGCCATCGGCAGGTATAACTGTGCCAAGGTGGCTTGACTGCACGAATTGCTGTACCAGTACGACGGTTCATGCACAGGCTTCTGTGGATGTACACCCATTGGAGGCACGTGCACTCGCCCCTCGTGCGCTATGGGAGCTCACGCACGGGTCCAGCAGACTCGATGTCTGCTGGCCACCCGTGATCGCTGTGAAGAGAGGCAGAATGTGGATCTGTCAATGTAATAAAGCCATTCTGACAGGGGAGGAGAGAGAAATCAGCTGTTGCTAGTGTTAAGGAACAACAATCTCTCTCTACTCTCAGTCAGTCCGTCCCCCTGACAGAAACACCTCCCTAAGGAACACTTAACCCCTTGATTGCCCCCTAGTGTTATCCCCTTCCCTGCAAGTGCCATGTATACAGTGATCAGTACATTTTTATAACACTTGTAAGGGAAACCCAAGACTTATGAGTTTCAGTTACATTTTTACTGCTGAAACCAGATTGAAAAATAGATGCATTTATTATACGAGTTTGTAGGTAGCTACAGGCAGGGAGAGCA
This sequence comes from Lithobates pipiens, assembly GCF_037356315.1. Lineage (NCBI taxonomy): Eukaryota > Metazoa > Chordata > Amphibia > Anura > Ranidae > Lithobates > Lithobates pipiens. Next base: position 230,151,057 of record NW_027507748.1, read on the forward strand.
GCACAACATAGTGTTAGATTCAATATTGCTCTGTCTGGCTAGGGCCTTGTAATACAATTTATATGTTTTACCAAAGGGTGGGAACTACTTAGCTAAAGGGTTTTTGAAGTTAAATCTTGATTGAAATGCAAAATACTAGGTTCACATAAGCTTGTAATTTCCAGGGCTCATTGGCTGAACAGGTTTTCAAAAGCTGAGATAAAAATCTTTGCAAATGATGGTGTAAATAACATTTGAACACAACAGCTGTTACACAATAGGACTTCTAACAATTTGCATCAAATATATCTGCTTAATCAGAAATACATGTTTTGATAATCAGAAATAAATGTTTGATAAATGAAATTCCATTTGGGGGCGGAGCCGGCGTGCAAGGAGCATGGACGCGTGAGTTCTGAGCTCCTCGCCACACGGGACATCCAGTACCGTTCACAGCAATGATAGGCACGGACGAGTGGCAGATCTTTGCTCCGGAAGGTCCAGGGAAGTGCCCGGTCATGTCGAGGAAGAGGAGGGAGCGCTCACAACCCGGGAAAATGACGGACTTTTTCGGCTGGCCTGGCCGCACAGGCGGGCAAGATGGCGCACCCGGCGCACGAGGCTCACAGGCCGCAGAGAACGCCTGCATGGAGGACGCCGAGGACGGCTGGGAAACTGTGAGTAGGCACAGGCACAAACATAAAGCACCACAGGCCGCATCCCCATCCTCCTCCAACACAAACAGCCCAGCTAAATCTAAGCCTAAGCTGACACAGGGGCTGGCAGACAGAGGGGACAGAGACATGGCTGCTGCTATTGATGATACGCTGGAGTTTCAGGATGCAATCGCAGAATTCCCCACAAACAACCAGCCAGTTATGGACTCCATTTTAAAAGACATGCTAGTTACATTGAGAGGGGCGATTCATACTGACATGCTACAATTAGTGACACAATGCAAAACTGAAGTGAAGGCGGTCAGTGACAGGGTCTCCCATATTGAGCACAAGATGGGGGAATTTACAGACACATTCAACAATATGGTGGACGCTCATAATGAACACGATGAGGACATCTCTTGGCTTAAAGCTAAAGTAGCGGACCTGGAAGACCGCTCGAGAAGGAATAATTTGAAAATTAGGGGCATTCCTGAGACGGTCAAGCCCCAAGATTTGATGGCACACCTCACTACTATTATGCGCGAAATTTTACCAGATGTTTCGCTAGAGGAGCTAACTATTGACCGTATCCATAGGCTACCTAAGCCACAACATATTCAGGCAAAACTTCCCAGAGACACCATAGCCAGGATACACTACTACAGAGTAAAGGAGAAGCTGATGTATGCTATAAGGCAAGCAGTCCATCCCCCAGACTGCATTCAGGGGCTCACGTTCTTTGCGGACCTGTCAGCCCACACCATGCGGCGGAGGCGTAATCTTCTGACCATTACCAAAGCACTCAGAAACCACAAAATCCCCTATAAGTTGAACCACCCAGCCACCTTAGTCATCTCCAAAGGGGACCGGGACTATCGCATCAGCACGCTGGAGGATGGCTTGTGTCTACTGGAAAAATGGGAAATCATCACCCCAGACCTGTCGGCCCCTAAGGCTTATCGAGCAGTAAAGGACACCCCTGACGGCTGAGGCGGTTACACCTGAGCACCGTGCTTGGTTTACATTCAACTGCACCTAAACCTGGATGACCCCATCGGCATTGAGACTTGTGTTTCCCCCCGTTATCAACAGCCACTGTTGGCTTAGATTCCTAGGAATCAGTTCCTAAATTTTTTACAAATTTTTTTTTTTTACGTTTCACTCTTGTTACAACGTTTCCTGCATTTTACTTTTTTGTTTATCTTTTTGCCTTTTCCTTTTTTGGAAATGAGACTTCCTATACACGGTCACTATAGTGTGCATCTGACTATTTGGTTGGTGTTGTGCAAGTGAGAGGATAGAAATGTCTTATTGTGTTTAGAAGTATTTATTCTCAGCTATTGGAGACATCACAAGTTCTCTGGTCATGGCATTCAAAATATCGTCTTTAAATGTTAACGGCTTAAATAGCCCGCAAAAGCGGCACATGTTATGGAAGGAGGCCCAGCTGCTACGCTGCGATGTCCTCTGCCTGCAGGAGACCCACTTTAAAGAAGGCAACCACCTTAAATTGTCCAACAAACACTTCCCCACGATATTTTTGAGTAATGCCCCAACAAAAAAAAGAGGAGTTGCGATCCTCATTAAGCAATCAGTTGTATATAAGTATATATCCCATCAACAAGACAAAGAAGGGAGGTATTTAAATCTTAACTGCGAAATTAATAATGTAGCCTATACCATAGTTAACGCTTATGCCCCCAATGCTCGACAAGTGCATTTTCTTAACAAGCTATGGGGGAGAATACAAAAGACAGCTAAGGGACATGTTATTTTATGTGGGGATTAGGGATGAGCTTCGTGTTCGAGTCGAACGTACGTTCGGCTCGAACATTGGCTGTTCGGGCGTTCGGCAAATTCCGAACGTTTGGGCCGTTCGCGTCAAAATTCGAGTGACGCGCGCGCGGACCACAATGCACTGCGGTGGCGCAGTGCATTGCTGCCCCATGATTGGCCAAGCATGCACTGTGACCCCGCATGCTTGGCCAATCGCAGCGCCGGCAGCGAGGAGAGCCATGATTGGCCACAGGCATCCTGCCTGTGGCCAATCATAGCTCAGGCTGTGTAGTGCACGCCCCACACTATATAAGGCCGCCTTTGAGGCGGCTTCGTTTAGTGTGTTACTTAGCATCTGAAGCAGTGGGTGTTCTGTGTACCTTCAACACAGTACACACCAATCGTTTTTGGCTGATTTCCTATCTTGCTGCTGTGTAGTGGTTGTTGTCTGTGCCCTGACTGCAGTATACACCACTATATTCACCTCACCTATATAGCTAGTGATCTAGCTTTAACCACTTAACAACTGCCCATTGCCGATTAACGGCTTCAGGGGGGTTGTTTAACTCTGAGAGGCCGTTAATTAACGGCCTCCCAGAATTCTGCCCTCGCGTGCCCCGAGGTGTGCGCACTCGAGAGCATCCGTGACCGCCGGGTCGCATCACGGATCACGGTAAACGGCCGCTCATAGCGACCGTTTACCACGTGATTGCTCCGTCAAATGACGGAGTGATCACTTGGAAACAAACCGGCATCATGTTATGACGCCTGTTCCTCCCTCCCCTCTCTTTACCGATCGGTACAGCAGAGGGGAAAGAGATCGGTGTCAGCAGCGATGTGGGCTGCATCTGCAGTGCCCACATCGCTGCTCACCGAATTTAACCCCTCAATTCCCTGCCAATACTCTGCAATACCAGTGCATACTCTGCAGTACCCTGCCATTACTCTGCAGTACCCCGCCATTACTCTGCAGTGCAGTACCCTGCCATTACTCTGCAGTGCAGTACCCTGCCATTACTCTGCAGTACCCCCCATTACTCTGCAGTAACTCCCATTACTCTGCAGTACCCCCCAATACTCTGCAGTACCCGCCATTACTCTGCAGTACCCCCAATACTCTGCAGTACCCCCCAATACTCTGCAGTACCCGCCATTACTCTGCAGTACCCGCCATTACTCTTCAGTAACCCCCATTAACCTGCAGTACCCCCCCAATACTCTGCAGTACCCGCCATTACTCTGCAGTACCTGCCATTACTCTGCAGTACCCCCAATACTCTGCAGTACCCTGCCATTACTCTGCAGTACCCCCCATTACTCTGCAGTAACCCCCATTACTCTGCAGTACCCCCCAATACTCTGCAGTACCCGCCATTACTCTGCAGTACCCGCCATTACTCTGCAGTACCCCCAATACTCTGCAGTACCCTGCCATTACTCTGTAGTACCCCCCAATACTCTGCAGTACCATGCTATTACTCTGTAGTACCCCGCCAATACCCCGCCAATACTCTGTAATACCCTGCCATAAATTGCCATACCCAGCCATACTCAGAGATACCCAGCCATACTCGGTGATACCCTGAAATACCCAGCCATAGACGCCCCCCACCCCTCACCGCCCTCCGGTGCTTCTACCAACTCGCCAGTACGATCAAAGCCAGAATCTTTTTTTTATTTTTTATTTCAGGCTTCCCAGCCTAGAGGTGAGATGTGGGGTCATATTGACCCCCCAGATTTCACTGTAAAGAGGACCTGTCACCCCATATTCCTATTACAAGGGATGTTTACATTTCTTGTAATAGGAATAAAAGTGATCAAAAATATATTTTTGGGGAAAAAAATGTCAAACTAACATAAATAAAGTAAAATGAACAATAAAAAAATAAAATAAAAATTAAAGCGCCCATGTCCCCATGTGCTCGCATGTGCCACACATGTGAGGTATCGCCGAGAATGTTAGAGCGAGAGCAATAATTCTAGTCCTAGACCTCCTCTGCAACTCAAAACATGTAACCAGTAAAAAAAAAATTAAAGCGTCGCCTATGGGGATTTTTTAAGTAGCGACGTTTGGCGCCATTCCACGGGCATGTGCAATTTTGAAGAGTGACATGTTTGATATCTATTTACTCAGCATAACTTCATCTTTCACTTTATGCAAACATTGGGCTAACAAGTGGTTAATAATAGAGCTTGCAGTCAGTAGTGTTAGGAGATAGTGCGTGCTGTCTGCGTGCTCTGTACCCAGTACATACCGCTATAATATAGGGCAGGCCCCTACTTTCAAACATCCAACTTACAAACATCTCCTACTTGCAAACGCAAGGAGACAGCAGCAAGTGAGATGAAAAAAGATGGACGACAAAACAAATTATACAGGGGTGATAACCCTTCCCTATGTTTTCCAAAAAGCTTAAAGATAGTTTTTTTGACTGGAGCTACACTTTAAAAATGTACCGGTTGAAAATGACAAACAGATTCAACTTAACACAACAAACCTACACAGTCCCTGTCTTGTTTGCACCGCCTGTATACTGCTGTTCTGAGTATATAGAGCCTGGGGGCCACACGCATTTCCTTTTTTTAATATGGGTACGGGGTTCCCCTTAATATGCGTACAAGACCCAAATAGGCTGGTAATGGGCAGGGAGGGCTACCCATGCCATGTTTCTCAATGATTTTCAACCATATTGCAGGAACCAGATATAACATTAAAACCGCAAGCAGTTTTAAATGGTGTTATTTCCGTTTAATGTCATTTTGTGCAGGGACTGTTCTAAACACGGGAAACACGTGGCACTTCACAGGCATACTACAGACACCCCCCAGGCACCATATTTAAAGGAATATTTCACTTTTTTTTTTTCACTTTAATCGTCATTAAAATCAGTGCTCCCGCCAAAACGGCAGTTTTTAAAACTTTTTTTTGCAGTGACCCATGTCCCCTGAGGCAGGAGGCAGGTCCCCAAACCCTTTTTAGGACACTATCTTGCATATTAGCCGTTAAAATTAGCACTTTCCAATTCGAACGTTCGAGTCCCATAGACTTCAATGGGGTTCTAACGTTCGTACCGAACGCGGGGGTCGTTCGCAAGTTCTGGTGCGAACCGAACCGGGGGGTGTTCGGCTCATCCCTAGTGGGGATCTAAACCCCATATCCAGATAAAATATTAGACGTGTCTAGTCCCTCCCCGAGGCTCTCCTGCAGGCCTGAGATTGCCAAATTTATAGGAGCAGCTGGCCTATATGATGTGTGGAGGTGTCAGCACTCCACTGAACGTGACTTCTCTTTTTTCTCCCAGGTTCACATGTCCTATTCCAGGATTGACATGTTTCTAGTTGATAAATTTTTATTACAACGTGTATCTAGGTCGGAGATCGGTACCATTTCTTGGACGGATCATGCACCGGTGTCAATGGTGGTTGGGGATGGCGCCTTCTCTACCCGGGCAAACCGGTGGAGGTGCGATCCCCAGCTGTTTAAAGACCCAGAGGTTATAAATGAAATTACAGCCGAATTGCAAGAATTTTTTACAATTAATGATGTCGAGAATGTAGACCCGTTTATTTTATGGAACGCCCACAAGGCATGTATTAAGATTAGCGCGGGGGTGAACAGGAGGAGGAGGCAGCACCTGGATAGCCTTTTGAAGGAGATACACGACTTAAAAATCGTGAATAAAGCTACTCCCTCCTTCTCCATAAGTAATAATCTAGCAAAAGCTCGCAATGACCTACGTACTCTACTGGTGGCCCAACATGCCAGAAACATACATAAACTTAAAGCTAACCATTATTCTCATGGCAACAAGGCAGGGAAGCTTTTAGCAATGCAGCTTAAGGACAGAGCACTCAAGCAAAGAATACCATATATCAGGGCTTGACAAATTTGCTTGGAATCTAGGAGCCAGCTTAAAAAGTTAGGAGCCAGGTCGGTAACGGCGATCCGGACCTGTCCCTGGCCTGACATGGAGACGAGTGAGGGGAAGATAGCGCCGCAGCCCCCCCCCCCCCTTTTTTTTTTCCTTAATTAAATTTTTTTTTTTTTTTACTTTTTACAAAAAAAAAATTATATTATATATATATATAGCTTCACTCCATTAGGAATTAGCATTATTGGAATAGGGTGTAATTTCTACATCCACCACAAGATGGCGCCAGACTACCGAAAGATTTTAGAAGGCCGCAAAGCAGCGGCCTCAATTACTGGCCGGCGTGGCCCGATGCAATTGCGCGGCGGAGTTCGGGGTTCAAATGGAGACGGGATACCCCAGCAGCATTGCCCCAGTCACCAGGACACGAATTCTAGGCGCAAATGCGACCAGGCGCCCGGGGTTTGTCGAGCCCTGCCATATATAGTCCATCCACAAAATGGCTCTAGACTTACTAACCCCAAAGAAATAGCGGATGCATTCGGCTGGTATTATAGCAGCCTGTACAATTTGAAAGAAGATGATACCTGACGCTATAGAGCGTTTTCTCCAGATACTTAACCTCCCGAAGTTGCAACCACTGCACTTAGAGGAGTTGAATGCCCCATTTTCATTAGCCGAAATACAAAAAACCATAGACGCCCTCCCTAAAAACAAATCGCCCGGCCCAGATGGATTCTCCTCGGAGTATTATAGGACATTTTCCAGTATTTTGACTGCCTACATGCAGAGGGTGTTCCATGCAGCTGCCTCCTCAGCCTCCTTTCCACCCGAGATGTTATCAGCTACTATAGTAACATTGCCTAAACCGGGAAAGGATTCAGACAAGGTACAGAACTTCAGGCCCATATCTTTATTAAATGTGGACCTGAAGATATATGCCAAGATTTTGGCTAATAGGTTGTCTAGGGTTCTACCTCAACTGGTACAGCCCGATCAGGTGGGGTTTGTGGCGGGGAGACAGGCCCCGGATGCCACCAGGAGGGTGCTGAACTTGATTCACTCTGCGTCCGGTGGGGGGAGGGGGCGGTCCTCCTCTCGCTGGACGCCGAGAAAGCTTTCGACAGGGTTCATTGGGGGTACCTCTCGGCGGTTCTGTCGAAGTTTGGCTTTTCGGGCCCGGTCCTCTCCGCCATTTCTGCTCTGTACTCTAAACCGTCAGCACATGTCTTCACAGAGGGCTTTTTTTCTGAACAGTTCTATATTACCAATGGCACAAGACAGGGGTGCCCTCTATCACCCCTGATATTTGCCCTTGTAATGGAGCCATTGGCGGAGAGGATTAGGACTCATCCGAATGTTAGAGGTATTAGCTCTGGTTTGACTAAGCATTCTATCACTCTATACGCAGACGATGTGATCTTGTCTCTTGCTGATCCAGAGGAATCCCTGAAAACGGTGCACGAAGTGTTGGGGAATTTCAATGAGATTTCTTATTACAAAATTAATGCAACTAAGTCGAGCATATTGGGTATAAATGTTCCATCGGATATGCAGAACCGAATTAAGCTCTCCCTACCTTACACGTGGGCATCTGAATCCATCCAATACTTGGGTATAAGGTTAACCAGCTCTCTGTCTCAACTTTACAAATGCAACTTTGAATCTATCCCATCGAGCTTTGAGGGTGAGATGTCCAGATTTAAAAAGTTTTACCTTTCCTGGTCCGGCAGGTTAGCCGCGTATAAGATGTTTTTATTACCAAAGCTCTTCTATCTCTTCAGAGCACTTCCAGTTGCGCTGCCAGCTTCTTTTTATAGAACACTACAACGCCAACTGGGTAGATATTTATGGGAGGGGAAGCCTGCTAGATGCGGCTTTAGAATCCTAATCAAACATAGACAAGTGGGAGGAATGGGAGTTCCAGAGCTGAGAGATTATCATATGGCAGCTATTTTGGACCAACTTAGAGTCTGGTTCTATGCACCTGAACAGAAGCGGTGGCACATATGTGAGTTAGAACAGACACAACAGAAGGATCTCTCAGGGCTTTTATATGCCACGGTGATAGGAGACCCCAGAACACATAAACACCACCCTATCATAAACGCGACACTGCAGGCCTGGGCTTACCTACGCAAACACCAACCAGCCAATACCGACCTTAAACATCTCCCTATCCCCCTTTCGGCCATGTCCTTCCTTACCCCTGACTTACAAGTAACGCATTGGGCAAACTACGGACTCTGTTTTCTTCACCAACTTTTAACGCAGGGCGACATACGGTCATTTGAAAATTTGACGGCTACACAGGGCATTCCTAAGACTGAATTTCTGACATTTGCCAGACTGAGCAGCATGATCCCTACCGACCGTACACAGTATTTTAGCCTCCCGGAATGTATTTGGGAGTTGTGGCAGCCAGCCTCCGCACAAAAGAAAGGTATTAAGGCCATATACAATCTCCTCCACGGTAAACTGCATTTTGAGGTGTATAATCAGCTAGCCAAGTGGGAAGAGGACCTAAATATTACTATATCCCCAGACCAATGGGTAAGAGCTATTAGGGGCAGTTACAATTCCACTCGTTGCTCCAATTTTAGGGAAGGCGCACATAAGTTACGTCTTAGATGGTACAGGACACCTTACATGATAGCGAAATATGCAGGAGAGGGTACGACCGCGTGCTGGAGAGGATGTGGCCAGGTGGGAAATTTGGCACACATATTTTGGTTCTGCATATCTTTACGAAGCTTCTGGGGGGAAATAAGTAAGATAATAGCTAAAACAACAGGAATCTTAAATCCCCTTAGAGTAGAACAAGCTCTTCTAGGGGTAGATCTGGATATTTATCCCACCTCAGAGCGCACATTAGTGACACATATATTATTCGCAGCTCGGCTGAGCATTACACGAAAATGGAAATCGAATACTTCCCCTTTGGTGTCAGAAGTAGTGACCCTAGTTGACCACTTGTTTGAATATTTAACCAATAGTTTTTATTGAAAATTTTTCAGAGTTACAAGCATAAACAGACATAAAAAGAAAAAAGGTACATCAACTCTCGTACAGGCGAGGCAAACAGTCCGTATAGATAAGAGACAATTTAGGCTTGTCCAGGTAACCTCATAACAACATCGATAAAGTAGTAGCATATACTTTCGATATAACATGTTTCCACAATAATGTCTATGTTATAGCCTGGGTCTATGCCGAACTTCCACCAGAGGCGCCCCTTCCGGGATCTAGCTGCACCCCCGGGGGAAGAAGCGCCCGGAACCTTTTGCAAGATCCCGCAATACACAGAAACCAGCCAAATGAGCCCCCATCAAATGGGTTATATCAGATGCCCCTTCGGTTACCATATTACCATTACATGGAATCACCTGTACATGAAAGAGAAATTCAGGAACAATAGGAAGAACGGAAACGTAAAACCATAACAGGGAGGGGAAAGGGAAGGGAAGGGAGGGAAGGGACCTTATAGTAGGTCCCATAGAAGGAGATTATCACTCAATTATCTGTATGCAGTTATGCTCTCAGTAAGAGAAAAGGATATAGTATATCAGTCAGTGTGAAATATTAGTTTTGTACCAATCGCACCAAGGCTGCCAGTTGTTTTGGAAGGCAGTACGCCTCCCTGATGACGATGCTAAGATAAGTTCATAGGCATAATGGGTAGCAAGGACTCTAATAACCTCTAGAACTTCTGGGGGATGAGGAGCCTTCCAGATCCTGAGGAGTACCAGCTTAGCTGCTAGAAATAGGTGGGTTACGAACTGCCTAAGTGAAGGGGGAATGTCCTCAATTCCTACGTTAAGCAGTGCCAAGGCGGGGGTGGGGGGGGGTCGCTATGCCTGTCACTTGTCTAAATAGCACGAATATACCCTTCCAGTATTCAGCTAGCTTACTACATGACCATAGGACATGAAATATGGTGCCAATTTGGGAGCAGTTCCTCCAACAGAGAGGTGAGATCGAGGAATTAAATTTAGCAAGACGGTAGGGAGTCAGATACCACCTTTGTGTGGTTTTATGGGCTAGCTCCCAGAGGGAGGTACTTTTAGTGGCAGCGTAGGTATGATGGATAGCTCGGCCCCACTGATCATCAGGGAACGAGATCCCAAGATCTCTCTCCCAGGCCATCATGGGCCCCGACTTTTCCAAGAGTGACTTATCGTTTAAAGCGTCATAAAACAAAGAGATACCACCTTTCTTTGCACATCCAGCACGAAGATATTGTTTAACTCTCCAATAGACCACGAAAGGGGGGATAGATTTTCTTGTGAGATAAGATTGTACACGATAATAGGTGAAATAGTCTGATTGAGGTAGACCGTATTCCGCCTGCAACTGAGCAAACGGCTTGAGTCGGGGTCCCTTAAAGAGATCCTGAATCCATTGTAATCCCGAACTATTCCATCTGTGCAGGGATAGCTCGGGGATTAGCCAGGTCAATATTGATATAGGCATTGGGATTGAAGAAGTTGGGCTGCTACATGGGTGTGCGGAAACTAATAGTTTCCAGGAGTTCAGAGACGCCACTACAGGGAGTGGGAGGCCTGACGGGGCCCGCTCCAGGAGTGGGAATGCCAGTGCTAGATTGAGCAAATTGCAACCAGGAGTACAATGCCGCTCTATGTCGCCCCACAGCGAGGGCGGTTCGATAGCAAACCAGTCCCTCAGTTGTGCCAGAATAGCTGCTCTGTAGTAATCTACTAATACAGGAAGGCCTAAGCCGCCAGCCCCCCTGTTTTCGCTCAATTTCTTAAAAGCACTCCTAGCTTTTTTACCTTCCCAGAGAAATCTTGAGAGCAAAGACTGTAGTTTATTAAAAAATGTATTAGAGAACGGGATGGGTACTGTACGAAAAATGTATAGCAGCTGAGGCAATATTTGCATTTTGAACGCCGCCAGGCGCCCTGACCAGGAGAGAATATGTTTGCTTATTTATCCATAAGAGGGACATAATTAGCATTAAAAAGTTGTTCAGGAAAGGGGGTTAAAGTGATGCCTAGACAAGTCCTTCCAAATAAAAGTCCTTCCAAATAAAAGGGTAGCTAGCTTGCAGCATTTTCTTTTCATGTGGGGCAATTCCTAGGTCGAGAACATATGATTTGGTTGTGTTCACCTTATAGTACTAGACTTTGCTGAAATGTTCCAAGGTTCTGGCGACGTGCATCACTGAGGTTTTTGGTTTAGTAAGCATCAGGATCACATCATCAACGAATAGGCCTATGACGTGTTTGCGATTATGCACCTCGAACCCACAAATCCTAGGGTCCTGTCTAATGCACGCCGCCAGAGGCTCGATTGTCAAATTAAAAATCAAAGGGGACAACGGGCACCCCTGACGGGTACCATTCGTGATCTGAAAGGGCTTTGACAACATTCCAGAGGAGTAAACTCTAGCCGAAGGCAAGGAATAGAGAGCCAATATAGCCGATAAAATATGACCCGTAAATCCAAATGACTTCAACACCTCCTCCAAATATCCCCAATGAACTCGGTCGAGCGCCTTCTCCGTATCCAAAGCAAGGAGCAGAGAAGGCGTTCGCCGAGCCCGTGCTAAGTGGATAACATCAATAGAGCGCCTAGTGGCGTCCGAAGACTGCCTCCCCATGGTAAAACCAGATTGGTCAGCATCAATAAGGTTAGGTAGCATCGGCATCAGGCGAAGTGCAATCATTTTAGCATATATCTTTAAGTCGTTATTTAGCAGAGATATAGGTCTAAAGTTCTGAGGTACCTCCGGGGCTTTGCCCGGCTTGGGTATCGTAACAATAATGGCTTCCAACATCTCCTGCGGGAAGAGAGCAGAGGCAGCGACATTCTCATAGACCCTAAGAAGGTGAGGGCCCAGAATCATTTTAAAAGACTTATAGTAGTCCCCAGTTAGCCCGTCAGGCCCCAGTGATTTATTAATTGGGAGGGTGTCTATGGCCCTGTAGGTCTCATCGATCGAGAAGGGCAAATTTAGTTCATCTAATTGTTTAGCAGTAAGAGTAGGGAGTTTTGTCAGGGCAAGAAAGTTTGATATGTCTTCCTTAGTCGGTTGTGGAGTGGAGTTATCTTTGTTCAAATTGTATAGGGAATTGTAATAGTCACTAAAAGAGTCAGCGATCTGCTGGGGATCGCATTCTTTGACATTAGTCTTAGAATTAAGTAAATAAGGAATTTTTGATTTGTATCTCTGGCCCTGAAGTCTACGTGCCAAGGCCTTTCCAGCCTTGTTGCCCGAGGAGTAAAAAGATAATTTAAGCCTCCTCTCCACCTGTTCAAATTTGTGCAGTAGCACTAGCCTAAGTTCATGTCGTAGACGGCCCAAGGCAGAATGAAAGGCCGGGGTGGGATTAGATTTATGTAGGTTCTCTAAAGCAGCAATTTTGTTCAGGAGTTCATCTGTTTGCCTCTGCCTCTGCCTCTTCAACCGTGCCCCCTGCTGTATAAAGATACCTCGGATAAACGCCTTATGTGCATTCCATATTATATCAGGAGCGATCTCGGGGGTAGCGTTGAACCGAAAAAACTCGGGCAGGTGGTCCTCGATTAATCGTTTGGTGGTGGGATCCTGGATTAATCGGGAATTAGATCGCCACAAATAAGCGGCGTTAGAGGGGCTATCATCGGCAATGGTGATCAGCACTGATGCATGATCCGACCAGGTGATTGTATTAATTTTAGTATGCGTGATTTTTTGGAGGAGCCACCTATCCGAGAGAAAGAGATCTATCCTGCTATAAGAGCGATGCCTATGAGAGTAAAATGAGTAGTCCCTCTCACCAGCATGTCTACAACGCCAAACATCAAAAATGTCATTCCTACGAAGAAAGTTGCCCAGAGACTGAGGTCTCCTAGTAGAAGTACAAGTCGAGTCCATTGCGGGGTCATGTGCAACATTAAAGTCTCCGCACAGCAGCAAAGCTCCCTGCTTAGTTTTGCAGATTTTGACCATAAGTCTGTTCAAAAAGCGGATCTGGCGTACGTTAGGTACATAAGTATTCACCAGCGTGTAGCGCACGTTATTAATATCACAAACTAAAATTATGAAACGACCGTTCGGGTCTGTAAGCTCCTGATGTAGTTGAAAAGTGACAGTATCTCTAATGGCTATCATAGTCCCGCTCTTCTTCTTGTGAGCGTTAGAGAAGAAATAATGTTGAAATCCCTTAGCTGTACATTTTGGAGGAGAGTCCTTGCGAAAATGTGTCTCTTGGACGCATAGTATATCACATTTCGAAGATTCGGCCTCCTTCCACAAGGAAAATCTTTTTGCCGGGTGATTTAAACCATGGGCATTAATAGACAAGATATTAAGAGGCATTGGTACTCAGAGGTTGGAAGCTAAACTTGGGGGGATACAGGTACTCACAGTATAATTCGACCTGTTGAAACCGTAGCAAGCTGAGATGTAGATGCGATGGGTGGGACATCTTCTCCAAGTCACCATCATGAGAAAGGCATGTAAGTAGCTTAAGGATGACGACGTCTGGACTTTGGGAAGGCATCTCCTGGGGAAAAAACAGAACCAGGGGAAAAGAACTAGAACAAAAACAGAAAATGAATAAAAGGAGGGTCGTCATGACCCGTGTGCAGATCTTATCTGCTCAAGTGAGTGGGGTCTGTATTGACCAACAAAGCACAGCTCAATCAGCCGGGCCCCATTAGGGACTAACTAAAGAAGTACAACGGCCGTCAGCTGGTGTCAAGAAAAGTAATGAGAAAGTAACGGCAGGAAAAGTCAGTTATTCAGCAGATGATCGGCTCTTAGGGCTATGCACATCATGAGGCGAAGAGGAATCGTCAGGGAGTATCTTCCATTTTCTAAGTAGTTGGAGGCCTTTATCAGGTGTAGAGATCACATAGTTGGACCCGTCTCTGTGCACAACTAGCTTGGTGGGGAATCCCCACTTGTAGGTAATGTCATGATTCCGCAGGACCTTAGTAATGTTATTCAAGTTCTTGCGTAGCTGCAAGGTGTCCTGCGAGAGATCAGCATAGAATTGCAGGCCAGAGAAGTCTGTATTGCGGTGTTCCCCTTGCCTGGTCACTTGCATCAGGCGATCCTTAGTTTGGAAAAAATGCATACGGAACAGTACGTCCCTGGGAATATTTTCTGGGATAAAGGATGGTTTGGGGATCCGGTGGATTCTATCAATGGACATCTCGATCGGCGAGAGATCGGGCATGAGGGTGGACAACAGCTTGGTAACATAAGGACGCAGCTCTGCCGGGGTCACGGACTCAGGGATACCCCTTAGCTTCACATTGTTTCTCCTGGCCCGGTCCTCCAGGTCTGCCAATTTAGCTTTAATCCACTGTTGGTCCTCTTCGACCGAGTCGTGAGCATCTATCAGGTCGTTGATGGTAGTGGCGTATTCCCCCATTTTGTTTTCGACATGGCTCACCCTCTCGCCCACCTCTTTAAGTTCTGTGCCGAAACTCCGCATGCAGGACATCATGTCCTTGTGGATAGTGCTTCGCAAGGAGACGAGCATGTCCTTAAGGGTGGTGTCTAAAACCGGCTGATTAGTGGTGGGGAAGGAAGTAATGGAGTCATGAAACTCCCTAGTGTCTGCTTGAGAGTCAACAGGGGATCTCACCTCAGGTTGGTGCGGTGTGTCAGAGTAGTCTCTTCTGCTCCTGGCTTTAGCTGGGCTCCTACTCAGCGGTGTGGATGTCCGCGAGTCGTCAGGGGAGAGTTCGCCGCTGGTGTGGGTCAATTTATCCTGATGTTCCCAGGGATCATGCGGAAGGAGCGGAGTGGAGGACGCGCCGGCGCCATCTTTGGTATGCTGTCTAGGCGACTGTACGAAGTAAGCCGTCAGTTTTCTGGGCTTCTTCTCTGCTCTTTTCCGTCTGGTCATGTTGTCGAGAGGTGCCCGAGTCAGATCGCCACTACGGAACCGAAAAGTAAGGCCGCTGTGTTCCGTGAGCCGCTTGGTATGCCCGCTATGCGCCGGAGCTCTGGTGCTAAGCTGCCATCTTGGCTCCGGTCAAGCCACGCCCCCCCCCACTTGTTTGAATATGAAAGAACGGTAGCGTATCAGGAAGATAGACTACAACCCTTTCTTCGAAAATGGGCCTTATGGGACAAATATAGAAGACGTCCTTAAATTGTTTCTTGAATTTATTTGCTAAAATAGTTGTGACTTGTTTGAAATACTGCTAATGTCTCATCCCTATGTTGAATTTATCTGGCCGTTCATCAAACTCGACCATTGCTGTATAACATTGGTATAGGAAAAGGAATTGCTATTATTTTTAGTTTCCTTACTTTCACGATACTGTACAGGATATGTACTCTTTTTTTTGTTTCATTTGTCCATGCGCATGTATTTGTGGATTGTTAATCTGTGAAACTTTCAATAAAAAGATTGTTAAAAAAAAAATAATGAAATTCCATTTACCCTATCAATCCCATCTCTTGGCCATTATAATTGGCCACGCAACTATCCAAAAAAAGGAATTTGAAAACATAACAGCGCTATAACAAACAATTCATACACTGGTTGTGAACAGTTTGGTTCTTGACTATTCAGTGTAGAGATTCTTTGGTGACAGTTAAAGATGCGTAGGGCCTAACTAGATGTGGATATTAGAGGTAGTGATATTTGGAGAAAATGGAGCAAACTAAGTCTGATAACACATACAAAACCTAAAATAAATGGCATTTTAAAGAAAGGCAGATACAATTGTTGGGATGTACACTACAAATCATCATATATGAATATTTAATTAATTTAGTGTACTTTGTATATTTTAAAGTGACTGTTTTCTGATGGTAAAATTAATCTTTTGTACTTTAACCCCCCTGACGGTATTCCCGAGTGGGCTCGGGGTGAGATTTTTGTACCATTAGCGGTAACCCCGAGCCACACTCGGGATTGCATCGCTGGATCCAGAAAGAGATAACTTACCTTATCCCTGGGATCCCACGATGTATCCCCGCTGTGTACGGCAGCCGGACCTTCCGTCCGATGCACTGTGTGCCCTGGCTTCCGTTCCCTGCGAGCGTAGAGATGCAGGGAGGTGGAACCAGCGCCAAATTCAAAAAGTTAAAAACACAAAACACACTGATACATTGTAATCCTATTGGATTACATTACTAAATAAAATAAAACTGACCTTAGCTTGCCCCCATTGCTTTATCCAGTGCCCCTGCCTGCAGTTTTACTGTACTTTGTGTCTGGAAACTGCAGAGCGACCATGGCATCAAAAAAGCGCGCCTCTACCTCAAAAGTGGCATATGACCTGCTTGAAAACAGCGACAGCGATGCAGAATCGCTTGCAGAAGTGAGTGATAGCGATTCGTGGGGAAGTTCGTCGTCAGGCACGGAAAGCGATTTTAGCGAACATCCTGCGACTTTGCCCAGTGATGTGCGGACTTGGTGCTCAATTGATTGCAGTACGGAGCATGCAGCGCCCCCAAGATTTCCATTTACTGGAACACCTGGTATCAAAGTGAATGTGGATGACAACCCATTGGCATATCTCCAACTCTTTTTGACTGATGTGGTTATAGAAAAAATTGTTATGGAGACAAATCGGTACCAGGAACAACAAGCTGCTACGCATCAGAGGTTTGCAAGGAGCAGAAAGTGGGAACCAGTAACCAAGGAGGACATCTGGAAGTTTCTGGGCCTCATAATTCTACAGGGAGTGGTTGGGAAGCCCCTGCAGAAGTGGTGCTGGACCACCAACAAATTGCTAGCAACTCCTTTTTTTGGCACCGTCATGTCGGAGTACAAATTTTCCCTTATTATGAAGTATCTGCACTTTGAGAATAATGAGGAATTCAACGAGACTCATCCAGCACCAAAACTAAAAAAGATTTGGGGGCTTTACCAAATGATTCAGCAAAATTTCCAGAAGACCTATGTACCCGACAGAGACATCGGTATCGACGAAAGTCTGATGGCCTACAAAGGAAGACTCAGCTGGATACAGTTTATTGCGTCCAAGAGGGCACGTTTTGGAATAAAATCATTCATGCTCTGTGAATCCAGCACTGGGTACATATGGAATTCCATACTTTACACCGGAAAAGGAACCAAGTTCAATGAGAGATTCGGTAACTATGGACTGGCAACCGCTTCCGTGCTTACTCTGATTGAACCGCTGCTGAATCAGGGCTACTGTGTAACCACAGACAATTTTTACAGTTCTCCAGAACTCTATGAGTTCCTTTTGCAGCATAAAACAGATGCATACGGGACCGTTAGAGGTAACCGGCATGACTTGCCACCAACCTTTGTCAATAAAAAGCTCAAGGCAGGAGAAATAGTTGCCTGGCAAAAAGGAAAAACGATGGCACTGAGATGGCACGACAAAAAAGACGTGTGCCGGGGGCGTGGCTACCGCGCTGCTGTATGGACGCATGAGACGGTAGCTCCGCTACACCGAGAGCAATACTCACACTCCGGAGTGCTTCCACGATCTCATACTGGCATCTATCGACGGCGTATCTCCTCCTTATCCGGCAGAGATGACCCGCAAACGTAAGAACTTACCGCAACTGAAGAAATTACCGCAATTCTTCCCACGGAACCCTCGAGGCCTACTCCAAGATGGCGCCGGTGGCGCCTCGCCTTCGGCCTCCAACAGCTCCGGTTCGGAGACTCCAAGCCCGGATCACCGGTCGCCACGTGGGTCCCCGGGAATGTCCACTCCGCTCTCCCTCAGCCCAGCGAAGTCCAAGCCGCGGATGACGGAAAACCCTGGCGCTGAACAGGTTAGTGGAGAGGGTGATCAGTTGGAGGATACCAGGGAAATCTCGGATACCATAGATGCGTTCCCCACATCTAACCAACCCGTGTCTGATACTACATTAAAAGATATGCTGATCTACCTGCTGGGTTTCGCTTTTCTATGGCCTTCTCCGGAACAAAAATGTGTTTACTAAATACTCCCCGTATTTAAAATGGGAGGGAGACTTGGGAAAAGTATACACACTAAAACAGTGGTACCAAGCTGTCAACTCAATCTACAGGGCATCTCGCTGTGTTAACCACTGGGAATTGTGCCAAAAGATATCCTTGAGGTGGTACCTTACCCCATACAGACTGTCTAAATTCTCCTGTTGTTCATGCTGACTTTGTTTGGAAAGTTGCCGAACTTATTTTCCTCAGGCACCAAACACCAATGACAGTAAACAGATCTGCCCGTCGTGCTGCTGGCGTTGTGAACCCGGAACGCCTGACTGGTCGGCACTTTATGGACCACATTCCACCAACACCCACAAGGATGTGTGTCATTTGCTGCTCTAAGCGTGACGACACTGGAAGGTAAATTCGAAAAGAAACAAGGTTCTGCTGTCCTGACTGTGATGTTGGACTTTGTGCTGTACCATGTTTTAAAATTTTCCATACCAGAGAAGTTTACTGAAGCAATATGACTACCAATATTGCACCCTTGTTTGACAAAAAAAAATGTCAGTGTTTTTGATTATATTATTTACTAAAATTTATTGAATAAAAAGTATGATTATTATTATATTATTATTTGTTATTATTTACAGTTATTTATTATATTATAATTTATGATTTTTGTGTTTCAAACTTTATCCTACCCGGGATGTCTACTAGACTTTGGTTTAAACAGATTTCAGTGAGTTATTCCTAAGAATTGCAGGCTTACAATATTAAACGGCAAATTTCTATTCAAAATAATGGTACCGCTTTCAGCACCTAAAATCCGAAATAATCATACCGCCAGGGAGGTTAATAAAAGTTGGACTTGGTTTCCTTTTATATACTTCATTATACCCATTTCTGCCTTAAAAGTCCAAGGGGGCAGCTCCTATTGCACCAGTTGCATGTTCTCTCTTTCTATATTTAAGGATGTTGGCAGTCCCTCACATTCAATTCCCTCACAACCATTTTCCAACGACCAACCACTCGTTGGCAAGAGCACCTAAAAGTCACACAGAATGGCATGAATATGTCCCTCCTCCTCCTTACCCACTTCAGTCTGCCCCTGATATACCAAATCATTATCTCAGCCTCCACTGACAGGTATGATGGTATAGCACAAGGTGTCCCAGATCCTAGCAGCACTTCTGCCAACAGCACACCATCAGCTGTAGACTGTAGCCGGCAAATTTCTCTGTCAAAGCTGTTTGTCAAAGTGGCTCTCCAACTTCTGCCTTTCAACCTGGTGTATTCTGCCCCCTTCCATGAAAATATATCTATATATATGTAGCGGATGACATTTGGGATCAAATGTCACACGCTTTGTAAATTAATTTTTTGACTTCTGGACAATAAAGATTCTGAGGGTTAATTATTATAAGTAGGCCTAACACCAGTCTGGCCAGAGTGTATTTAGAAGTTCTGCCTGGTCATGTGAGCAGTGAGGTGTACATGACAGGCTAGAACCAAGTCTGGTTGGATGTTTTGGTATCGACCCCTTTTGGAGCCAATCAGCGGGAGTGTTGGGGCCCGCTGAGGAGTCTGGGAGGGGGTACTTAAGCAGGTGTGGGTCACGTGTTCGGAGTTCCGGAGTTGTTCGTGAGACCCGTATGGTCTGTTCTTGTTCCAGGACCGGGGTAGCCCCGTGAGGGGTCCTGGTCATGGGGTGTTCGACATCCCGCAACATGTTCCTGTCAGTGGCCCCTGGTAAACCCATCTGGTCTGGGTTGAGGATCCGTCCGTTCCCGAGTCTCGGAACCAGCTGGTCCGAGGCGCTGTAACTGAGGGAGGATTCAAAGTGTCCGGTGTGCTCTCGGCTTGGAAGGACACCACAGCTTGTGGAAGTGACCGGGGAGGAAGGCCAGCAAGTGGCATCCTGAGAAGTGCCTGGTTACTGAGTTGGGAAGGACATTGAAGAGTTCACACTTTTCCAGTACCACAAAGGAAGCGGGAAATGTTCCAGGTACGGTTGGAAAAAGGTTCCTGTATACTCCCAGTTGATTGCTCAAGTTTTGAGTCAACGTGCTGACTGCCATGATCTCTGGCTAGAGATCTGTTTAGCTTTGAAGTGCCCATCTGCGAGTGGCTACTCTCTGGGTGGAAATAGAGACTGTGTTAAACCTGCAGTTCAAGGTACCTGAGTTCTTCACCTGTGCCCTCTGTACCCTAAAGAGACTGTGTTTGTGAAAGTTCTAATGCAAAATAAACCTTTGAAAAAGGACTTCATCTGTGTCAGTGTACAAGTCGTTGGGTATCAACCCTCGGAACCCCTAGACTCGGAAGAGCAGGCCAGGAGAAGGTAATCAGTAAGCCCATTCAGTCAAAGCCGCCCTGCAACAGGTTATGGCCGCTACATATATTTACACACAGACGCATGTGTGTTTGAGCTTTGGTTTGAGGTGCACACCCTAATGCATTAGGCTGTGCACGCCTATGGATACAGTCCACGTACAGTATATGCAAGATACATGGCAGCACATAAAAAGATCAACACAGTGCACTACAGTACAGGCAGTCCCCTAGTTACAAACATCCGACTTACAAATGACTCCTACTTACAAACGGAAGGAGACAACAGGAAGTGAGAGGAAATCTACCCCTAGGAATGGAAATTCACTCTAGTAAGAGTTTGGAAAAAGGTACCTCCAGTGATGCTTTATCACCAAAGCTTGTTTCCAAAAAAAAAACTAAATTTTGAAAATCCAATTGTCATTGGGACAGTAAGTAAAGTGAAATCTTATGAGCAGGGGCACAAACAGCAAAATAAAAATTACATGGGGTGTTAATAATTTCCCTATGCTATCCAAAAAGCTTAAAAATATTTTTTTGGCTTGAGCTACACTTAAAAAAATTACCTCTTCTGACTTACAAACAGATTCAACTTAAGAACAAACCTACAGACCCTAACTTGTTTGTAACCCAGGGACAACCTGTAATCAAATTTCAACAGGAGAAGATTATAGAATCTGTGAGAGAGTATAGAATCTGACAGTTCTGCTCTCCTAAAAACTCTTCCATATCAGTTTATGGGCACTGTTGCAGAATAGGAGAGACAGTACTCCTGCTTATTGTAAAGCTTTGTAGAGAGTTACACAGAAGAAAAAAAGTTTTTTTTTTTTTTTGATACTAAGGTTTCAAGCAGTGAGTTTTTTTTAAGCAGCCTGTCACCCTCGGCAATAAATCAGGGCCCCACATATAGGGATGTATTTACTAAAGCTGGAGAGTGTAAAATCAGGCTCACGTCTGCATAGAAACCAATGAGCTTCTAACCCCAGCTTGCTCAATTAAGCTTTGGCAATAAAATCTGGAAGCTTGTTGGTTTCTCTGCAGAAGTGAGCCTGATCTTGCACTCTCCAGCTTTAGTAAATAAACCCCATAGTACCTTATCATCCATACCTTATGAATGATACCCTGAGTCCGATCTCTGAGCTGGCTGGTCTCCCAGATGCAGGAACTGCAGAAATCCTTCCTAGCCCTTCATTGCACCTGAAACAGGGCAAGTCATTCAGTAGAACTCACTCATGCAAAGGACAGTAATAAGTAACAGATTGTTGAATTTTTTACTTTATTTTATTTTTACTTTCCAAACTGTCAAGGTTCCTGGAAAGAGTACTTCTCCATGACACAGACTTACAGAAATAAGCACAGCACAAGGAGAAATCACTGCAGCACAAAGTTTGCTTACCTTTGCATGCAGAAGTGAATTCCAAGGTTGTGTTGTTCTATTTCCAAAAAGTCTGCAGAGTTTTTTCTTTCCGGCGTTCCAAAGGATTTTTTTGTAGGGGAAACCCAAGACTCAAAGTTTTCAGTAACATTTTGACTTCTGAAGCCAGATTGAAAAATAGATGCATTTATTATTCAAGCCTGTAGGTAGCTACAGGCAGGGTTAGCAGCACAACATGGTGTTGGGTTCAATATTGCTCTGTCTGGCTAGGGCCTTGAAATATAAATGTTTTACCAAAGGGTGGGAACTAGCTAGCTAAATGGTCTTTGAAGTCAAATCTTGATTAAAATGAAAAATACTTGGTTCACATAAGCATGAAGGTGTAAATAGCATTTGAACACAACAGCTGTTACACAATATGACTTCTAACAATTTGCATCAAATATATCAGCTTAATCATAAATCCATGGTTTGATAATCATAAATAAATGTTTGATAAATTAAATGGCTATTCCATTTACCCTATCACACTGATCATTGTTTTGGTGTAACTGGTCACCAAAAAGTGTCACTTAGGGTCAGATTTGTCTCCTGCAGTGTCACAGTCCCACTAAAAATCACAGATCGATGCCATTACTAGTAAAAACAATAAAAAAAAATAAAAAGTCCCTAAATCTTTTCCCTATTTTGTAGACACTATAACTTTTATGCAAACCAATACATAGCCCTTTATTGCGATTTTTTTTAAATCAAAATATGTAGCAGAATACATATTGGCCCAAACTGCTGAATACATTTGTTTTTTTATATATTTTTTTTTGGAAATGTATTATAGCAGAAAGTAAAAAAAATATTGTTTTTTTTTTCAAAATAGTTGCTTTTTTTTTGTTTATAGCGCAAAAATAAAAACTGCTGAGGTGATCAAATACCACAAAAAGAAAGAAAACTCTATTTGTAAAATAGGACATCAATTTTGTTTGGGTATCAAGTCACATGACTGCACAATTGTCAGTTAAAGAGACGCAGTGCCATATTGCAAAAAATGCCCTGGTCATTAAGGGGGTGAATCCTTCCGGGGCTGAAGTGGTTAAAGTTATGTGGCACACTGTGCTTATACTTACCCTCAGGCCCGGACTGACCATAGGGCAGACCGGGCATTTGCCCGGTGGGCCGGGACTGCGTGGGCTGGGGCCGCCCGCTCTGTTGATGTCCAGGCCGCACAGCGGGAGGTAAGCGGCGGCCTGGACGGGGTTAACACAGGCCTGCGGCCGCCTCTCACCTACCGCTATGAGGTGGCCGTGCATGTGTCTTCTCCGGCGCATGGGCTGAGCTGTGCATCTCTCACACACAACTCAGCCTCCGCTCTCCACTCAAATAGCTCCTCCTCTTCCTGCCCCTCTAGTTCTGTGTCTGCCACACCCACACACTCAGGGAGATGTGAAGGAAGCAGAAAGCCTGTGCCTGAGCCTTCATTCCTGGGGTGAGTAAGATCACCCTCTATCCTGCCTCCCACTGTGAATTCTGTAGTAATTTAATACCCCCCAAGGCATCTTATTTAAACAATGTGTGTATTTCTAATGTTGCCATTTGTGCCACATGAAAAAACTGCTCTCTGCTGAGAGAATTTTTTTTTGTTAGCTTTCCATTGGTACATGCTGTTTCATTTCAGTGCCCAGCTACCCATGTCTTTTTTTCAACAACATCTTAAAACAGGCCAGACTTCCCACTAAGTTCACTTAAACCTGGCTAAAAGTGAATCCTGACAGGTTTGCTTATCTCTAGTGCTCACAGAAATCGTTCAGTGGTTAGAGAATGTCTCCCAACATGTTAGATTGGGGTCTTCTTAATATCACATCCTGATATTAATGGCATTAATAAATGATCTCTGTAGGGCACTGTCACAAAAAGAATTAGATGCTTACAGCAGTTATAGAGAGTCAGCCTGGAACATGGCTAATAAGGGGTTAATTTGGGAGTGCAGGTACGCCCCCCTAAACCAGCCTATTAAAGACAGGAGAACTCACAAATAGGAGAGAGGCTTTCAGTAGCTGCTGGGAAGTCATAGGGTAATGCTGAAAGTTGGCTTATTGTGGGCAAAAATTTGAGAGGCATTCTCTAGGAACTTATTGGCTGTTTTGTATTATTGCTTGATTGCGGAGTGTCATACTACATTAACAACGCCCCCATTTCAGCTTGCATATCGCACAACTGTCAGTTTGGAACATGAATCGGATCGCATAGGTGTGAACACCCATGCAATCCGATTCTGATGTAGACCAAAAAAAGTGTCCTATTCATGTTTGGTCTGAATGCATTTCGATATCAGCCATATTATCTATATGACTGAAATCGCATTGCACGGACATTGCATGTGATTGCACTGCAATGTAAATCACATGCGATATCGCATAGCACACTAGTGTGAACCTGCCTTAAATCGGGGTCCTCAGAACACCACTTTACATAAGATCCCCCTTAAGGCATGGTTCACACTAGTGCACTGTGCAATATCACATGCAATGCGATTTCAGCCATACAAATAGTATGGCTGAAATCGCACTTTATTCAGACCAAACACGCACAGGACACTTTTTTTGGTCCACACCAGAATCAGATCACATGTGTGTTCACATCCATGCGATTCGATTCATGTCTGAACTGTCAGTTTGCAGTGCAATAGGTGAGCTGAAATGGGAGCGTCGTTAATGTAGTATGACACTCTCCAGCAGTTCGCATATGGCAGTGTGAACTTGCGTGCAAGCTGGGTGCGATGCGGGAACCCGCAGTGGATTCACAGGGTTCTCGGATTGCAGAAATGTGAACCCAGCCTAAATAAGGGTTCCCCTTTACATTGGAGTCCACAGAGCTCCACCTTACAGTAAGTGGAAATTCTGCAGACTCTAAGGGGGATCTGTACGGACTCTGATGTAAGGGGACTCTGTTAGAGGGGTCTGTGTGGACTCTGGTGTAAGGTGGCTCTCTGCAGACTCTGATGTAAAGGGGCTTTGATATAAGGGGGGTCTGTGCGAGCTCTGATATAAGGGGGGGGGGGTCTGTGCAGACTTTGATATAAGGGGGCTCTGATATAAGGGGAGGTCTGTGCGTACTCTGATATAAGGTGACTCTGATATAAGGGTGGAGGCCTGTGCGGACTCTGATATGAGGGGGATCTGTGCAGGCTCTGATGTAAGGGGGCTCTAAAGTAAGGATGGGTCTGTGTGGACTCTGATGTAAGGGGCTCTGATATAAGGGGGGTTCCGTGCGGACTCTGATGTAAGGGGCTCTGAAGTAAGGGGGGGGGTCTGTGCGGACTCTGATGTAAGGGGCTCTGATGTAAGGGGGGGTCTGTGCGGACTCTGATGTAAGGGGAGGTCTGTGCGGACTCTGATGTAACTGGCCCTGATGTAAGGGGAGGTCTGTGTAGACTCTGATGTAAGGGGCTCTGAAGTAAGGGTGGGGTCTGTGCGGACTCTGATGTAAGGGGCTCTGATGTAAGGGGGGGTCTGTGCGGACTCTGATGTAAGGGGAGGTCTGTGCGGACTCTGATGTAACTGGCCCTGATGTAAGGGGAGGTCTGTGTAGACTCTGATGTAAGGGGCTCTGAAGTAAGGGGGGAGCAGAGAGTAAAAGGGGGCACTGTGATTATAGAGAAAAGGGGGGGGGGGGGTAATTGCAGGGGCAGTAATATAAAGGGGCCTACCTGTAAACGGGCATTGTAATTATTACAGTGCCACTTTCCAGTGCTGTCCCCATTTATATCAGTGTCCCCTGTCTACCGAAATCAACCCCCCCCCCCCCCTCCTAGAAAAATTGGCTGCTCAGTCTTATATGCCCGGACCTATTTTTTGTCCCAGTCCGGGTCTGCTTACCCTCCTCTATTAGATGACTATGTTCTCCAAATCATTTTCAGAGGAGTCAGATCATCCGACCCACATACATTAGTCCAGAAGGGCAACTCAGGCAATGTATATAAAAATGTAAATACCGCTCTATACCAAAAATAAAAAAAGAGATAAAAGCAGCTGCTAGAAGTGACATACACACGAATAATACTAAAGAAAACTCAGGCAATATACAACAAAATTGGAGGAACAGTTATAAAAAATACTTTAACTTATATGTTTTGTGGTATTATTCTTTTTTGCCATGTGTTACAAATTGGCAAGTTTTACACAAAATCTTTCAACACTGATACATGCCTTTTAGTGGAATAAGAGAAGTGACTGAGGGGGCGGTAGACTTCAACTTGCTAGGGGAAATTTTATTTTTGAGATTGGGGGCCCTTCTAAATGTCATTCTAGGTTTGTTGTGGAGGATAGATTTTAA
This sequence comes from Lithobates pipiens, assembly GCF_037356315.1. Lineage (NCBI taxonomy): Eukaryota > Metazoa > Chordata > Amphibia > Anura > Ranidae > Lithobates > Lithobates pipiens. The sequence continues at coordinate 230,177,245 of NW_027507748.1, forward strand.
ATCAGGATCTTCATGTAAAATACTTCAATGTTTTGTTAAATTATTTTAAGTTTTACGGTAATGATCATGGAATCTCATGGTGAATCAGGTTGAATGATCAGAAATTGCTCTCTCTTTTTTTTATCATGTTTCCCATAAAGATATTGATTGTATGCTTGAATGATAATGATGGTTTTCATTTGGCTTTTCTGTATGTAAATACATAGTTACATTGTACCATTTCCTTTAGGCAATGTCTTACAGATCGGTCACAGACATTGCGTTCAGTTTCTGACTATTTGTTTCTCATTTGTTTTGTTGTGCATTTTCTGTTTTTAAGGCATATGGATTTTAAGTTTTCTAACTTGACCCTTTAATGTCTACCTTAATCTATCAGTGCACTTCCCTTTAACAACCTTCCCATTTGAATCGTACTAACGAAAGCAATCATGGATTGTGGATAACTGGATGAAAGTGATATTCAGTGAAGAATCACCAATCTGCATTGGGCAATGTATGTATGAAGACGACTACCTGAATAAAACATGCAAATTTCCACAATCATTTATGATATGGGATTGCATGTCAGGTAAAGGTACTTGGAAGATGACAGTCATTAAATCTAAAATAAGTGCACAAAGTTTATATTGAAATTTTGGGCACTTTTCTTATTCCATCAATTGAAAGGATGTTTAGTGATGATGACATTTTTAGTGATGATGACATTTTTCAGGATGTAATCTGATGCAGATGTTTGTTTTAGAACTGCAAAGTACTTGGTGATTCAATAATATTTTCTTCAGAATTTATTGCTTTTGCTTGATCTGCAAAAAAGGTTGCAATTGACTACAGTTTTCTTTCTTTTCTTTTTTTTTTTAACTGTTTCTTAAAGCCAGAAGGTTGGAATGTTAAATTAAAATAGTTTTGAGGCATGTCTGTGATTAGTTTTTTTCTACACATTTAAACAATTGAATGAAAAATTTCCAAGAGTGGTTATTCCATACTCTTAGCCAGGGGTTGTACATAAGGGTTCCACAAATTGTTAATTTTTGTGTGTAGCATATATTATCATGTGATCTATATACAAAAATGTCCTTAGAAGCTGTTGCTATTCAAAGAAGCTGTGATATAGGACTTGGAACAGATTTGAGATTTGATTGTTTATGGTGTTTTAAACATGTTTTGTAAAATAAAAATACTTCAGGAGAACACAGCTCTAAATTTTATTTTATTTTTTTGAATGTTTATATTTTAGTAAATTAACATACTAAGGATCTATTTAAAAAAAACATGTCATCGGAAATTCTTGCAATGTTTGTAATATGTGTGAAATGTCAATTTCTATTTGTTGCTTTTCACGGGGAGAATGTAACATTGCCTAGCATTATGAGCATTCAATCAGAAGAGTTAAAAAACATCTGACCAACAGAGAAAAAAGCCTAGCACTATGAGCTAAATATTTTAACCAGAAAGAAATTACTGTAAACTGTAAACAACATGTATGGAGATTCCTTTGTTCACCACTGACAGTATAATGAATCAGCTACTTCAGAAAGTGAATTGCACCCAGCTGACATAGTTACATACTTATATAGAAATAACAAAAATGTGCTGCTTCATTACTGCTATAAATCAACAATTCATATACATAAGTAGTAAAAAAAAGTTTGTAATCAGTAAAACATACAGTATATGTGTTGTAATATATATTTTTCACTCATTACAAACTATATTGATCTTTTTTATTTTATATCTGTATTAATTGTTAATTTATAACAGTAGAGGATGATTTTTTCAAGAAGGCCAAGGTGCACACCAGACAGGTCACAGATAAAGTTGTGGAGAAGTTTAAAGTAGGGTTAGTTTGGGGGCGTGGCGACCGAGCGCCAAAATGGACGCCTGAGCTGAGAGCTCCGTTCGACCACCGGAGAGAACAACCCTATCGCAACTCCATCGGTGACATATTTCTACATAAACCTATCTACAACGCAGTGTAGACACCTTCGCTTCCACCGAAGATGCCAAAAAATAGAAAGAATCAGCAACCGCCGTGGAAACTTCCGAACCTCTTTAGAGCGCGCGGAATCCCACAAAATGGCGCCGGATCGTGTGTGACTGAAATTCAGGAGCAGGCCTCGCAACAACCTCACCTCCGAACGACTTCCCTCAGTGGTTCCTCCTCGGGGACGAATAGCCCAACGACTAGAAGCCCAGCCAAACAAAGGCAACGGATATCTTCTCCAGACGCAAACCGAGCGGACCGCGACATGGAGGTAAGCGGATCCGCTCCTGTAGGTCATGCTATACATCCACCGGCATCCGACCTGATTGCAGCCTACCCCACATCCGATCGACCGGTCCACTCAAAGCCTCCATACAAGCTGACCTCACTGTAGAAGTCACTAACTGCCATAGGAAAGTATTGGCCCTAGGTAGGGATGAGCTTCGTGTTCGAGTCGAACGTATGTTCGACTCGAACATTGGCTGTTCGTCCGTTCGGCGAAATCTGAACATTTTGGTCCGTTCGCGTCAAATTCGCGTGGCGCTCACGGCCCACAATGCACCGCGATGGCGCAGTGCATTGCTGGCTCATGATTGGCCAAGCATGCACTGTGACCCCGCATGCTTGGCCAATCGCAGCGCCAGCAGCGAGGAGAGCCATGATTGGCCACAGGCAGGATGCCTGTGGCCAATCATAGCTCAGGCTGTGTAGTGCACGCCCCACACTATATAAGGCCGCCATCGCGGCGGCCTCGTGTAGAGTGTTGGCGTCTGAAGCAGTGGGTGTTCTGTGTACCTTCAACACAGTACACACCGATCGTTTTCGGCCGATTTTCTATCTTGCTGTTGTGTAGTGGTTATTGTCTGCGTGCCCTGACCGCAGTATACACCGCTATATTCACCTCACCTATATAGCTAGTGATCTATCTTTTATAATAGAGCTTGCAGTCAGTAGTGTTAGGAGATAGTGCCTGCGTGCTCTGTACCCAGTACATACCGCTATATCCACCTACATAGCTCTTCTCTATTTGAGCCCACTTGCCATCTGCAGGAGTTATTGGAAGTTGTGTGTGCCTCCAGCACAGCACAGTATACATCTGTATATACCCCTTTATCTCTGGTGTTCTATAATAAAGGCATCTGCAGGAGTTAGTGGGTGTTGTGTGCCTCCAGCACAATATACACTACCCAACTGCTGTTTTACCCAACTCCCTTCAGGCCATTACCATGTCTGGAAGGCCAGCAAGGAGAGGCAGACAGGCGCGAGCCGATAAAAGAGGGCAAGCAGGCTCTGTGTCTAGAGACAACAGTGCTGGTCGTGGACGCGGTGCATTGTCATCAGCACGTGGCCATGGGACATGCTTGTCCTTCTTTTCGGCAGCTGGACATGTTGAACCGCAACATGCCAACGACTTGGTAGAGTGGATGACCAAGCCCTCTTCATCCTCCTCATCCTCTCTCACCCAGTCTCAGGGTAGTAGCAAAGCAGCTGCCAACGCATCGTCTTCCCTCCTCTCAATGTCATCATCAGTGACTCCTTCCCTAGACCCACCACGTCCTCCTGAGGAGTCTCCTGAACTCTTTGAGCACAGTGTTGGGTACATGCTCCAGGAGGATGCCCAGTGTTTTGTGGGCTCTGATGATGACACTCAGCTAGAGGAAGGCAGTAGCGTGAGCGCAGACAGAGGGGATGCTCAAGAAGGACAGCAATCTGGCAGTCATGTTCCACAAGCTGCAGCATACTGCCAGGTTTGCTACAGCGATGAAGAGGGAGGGGATTATGAGGGCACTGACTCCACGTGGGTGCCTGGAAGGAGGGAGGAGGAGGAGGAGGAGGAGGCACATGTCCAACGAGGCAGGATGCCCTCCGGGGCCAGCTTAGGGGCAGCACACCGACTGAATCACACCGCAGAGCTCCGCCTGTGCAGAGCGCTGCCTCTGCGCGTTATTCTAAAAGTTCTTTGGTGTGGGCCTTTTTTGAGACGAGTGCATCAGATCGCACCGCTGCTATTTGCAACATATGTCTCAAGCGTATCTCACGTGGCCAAAACATCAGCCGCTTGGGCACCACATGCTTGACCAGACATATGTTGACCTGCCATGCAGCTTGTTGGCAAGCGTACCTCAAAGACCCACACCAAAGAACAAAGCGGACCTCTCCTTGCTCCTCATCAGCTGGCATCTCCAACCCCACTAGACCTTCAGTCCTCTCTGAAACCTGCTCTGAGAGGAATGAAGGTGTAGAATTAGGTGTGTCACAGCCAAGTGCTTCCGTGAACTCTGCTAGTGGTACACCCACGTCCGATTATAGCAGGCAAATGTCCCTGCCCCAGCTGCTGGACCGGCGGAAGAAGTTCACTCCCAGCCATCCACATGCCCAGCGGTTGAATGCTAGCTTGGCTAAATTGCTAGCACTTCAACTGCTGCCTTTTAAGTTGGTAGACTCGGCCCCCTTCCGTGAGTTTGTACAATGTGCGGTTCCTCAGTGGCAGGTCCCCAAACGCCACTTTTTCTCACGAAAGGCGATTCAGGCTCTCTACCGGCATGTGGAAGGCAATGTCCTTGCCTCGCTGGACAGGGCGGTCAGCGGTAAGGTGCATATTACCACTGACTCATGGTCCAGCAGGCATGGACAGGGACGTTACCTGTCTTTCACGGCCCATTGGGTCACTCTTCTGGCAGCTGGGAAGGATGCAGGACAAGGTGCAGTAGTGTTGGAGGTTGTTCCGCCACCACGCCTCCAAAATGCTACTATTGGTTGTGACACACCTCTCTCCTCCACCCCCTCCTCTTCTTCTTCCTCCATGGCCTCTTCCAGTGCTCTGTCCTCAGAACCAGCGGTGCTCCGTAGGCGTTCCAGGGGCTACGCAAGTACGCAGGCAAAACGATGCCATGCCGTGCTTGCGCTGGTTTGTTTGGGGGACAGGAGCCACACTGGGGCGGATGTTTTGTCAGCTCTGCAGGGGCAGGCCGAGAGGTGGTTGACGCCACGCCAGCTTAAGCCAGGAATGGTGGTTTGCGACAATGGCACCAACCTCCTCTCCGCCCTCCGACAGGGACAACTGACCCATGTGCCCTGTGTAGCTCACGTCCTTAACCTGGTGGTGCAGCGGTTCTTGGGCAGGTACCCGGGCTTACAGGATGTCCTGAAGCAGACCAGGAAAGTCTGTGTGCATTTCTGCCGATCATTTAATGCCTGTGCTCGGCTGGCTGAGCTCCAAAAGGAGTTGAACCTGCCCAAGAACCGCCTTATATGTGACATGCCCACCAGATGGAACTCAACATTGGCCATGCTGCAGCGGCTGCACACGCAGCAGAGGGCCATCAATGAGTACCTGTGCGACTACGGCACCAGGACAGGGTCAGGGGAGCTTGGTTTTTTCTCACCACGCCAGTGGGGCATGATCAGGGATGCATGAACTGTCCTGTCACCATTTGAGGAGGCCACAAGGATGGTGAGCAGTGACAGTGCATGCATCAGTGACACTGTACCTCTTGTCCACCTCTTGGAGCATACGCTGCGTGGAATAATGGACAGGGCACTTGAGGCAGAACAGAGGCAGGAAGAGGAGGACTTCCTTGCCTCTCAAGGCCCCCTTTATCCAGACAGTGTTCCTGCTGTGCCACCCATCACACAGGAAGAGGATGAGGAGGAGGAAGAGGAGGAGGAGGATGATTGTGTCAGCATGGAGGTGGAGGCTGGCACTCAGCATCAGCATCAGCAGCAGCAGCAGCAGTCCTGTAGGGATGATTTACAGTCCCAAGAAACACGTGGACTTGTACGTGGCTGGGAGGAGGTAGCTGCGGATCATGTTGTCCTTAGTGACCCAGAGGACTCCGGACCGAATGCCTCAGCTAACCTACGCTGCATGGGCTCCCTGATCCTGCAAAGCCTGCGGAAGGATCCTCGTATTCTTCGGATCAAGGAGAGGGACCATTACTGGCTGGCCACTCTCCTTGATCCACGGTACAAGGGTAAGGTTGCCGACCTTATCTTGCCATCGCAGAGGGGGCAGAGGATGAGACATCTCCGGGAGGACTTGCAGAAAGGTCTGTGCAACGCGTTCCCAGAGACTGGGAGGTTACAAACTCCTGGTCCTGGACAACGTGTTGCTGAGGCATCAGTCAGAAGGAGCGGTGGAGAAGGTGGCCGTCTGACTGATGCTTTCAGACAATTTTTTAGTCCGCAGCCCCAAGGTATGATCGGTTCCAGCACCTATCGCCAGCGTCTGATTTACATGGTGCAGGAATACCTAGGGGCAAGGTCAGGCTTGGACACCTTTCCCACCAAAAATCCTCTGGCTTACTGGGTCTTGAGGATGGATCACTGGCCAGAGCTTGCACAGTATGCAATTGAGCTACTGGCCTGTCCTGCATCCAGCGTTCTTTCGGAACGCACCTTCAGTGCTGCTGGTGGCTTTGTTACCGATCACAGGGTGTGCCTGTCCACCGAATCAGTTGATCGACTGACCTTCATCAAGATGAATCAGTCTTGGATCACCACCAGCTACCAAGCACCTGAAGCTGATGTAACCGAATAATTTTTTTTGAAATACCACATCCCTTCAAGACTGCCTATGCTGATGCTGAGTGACTGTCCTGTTATGTTGATTGTCTATCCTCTTCCTCCTCCGCTGATATGTTGGAAGAACATTTCTGGTTCTGGTTGATGCCATCAGCCCAATTTTTCTGCCCCTGTTTAACAGGGGCGTTTAAGTACAATTTTTGATGCAATGCTTTGCAGCAGGGCTAATTCCTGCAATCAAACAAGAGTATATGGGAGAGGTTGCAGTGTGGTGGCACCAGCAGCAGTGCCTAAGGCCCAATTTTTCTGCCCCTGTTTAACAGGGGCGTTTAATTACAATTTTTGATGCAATGCTTTGCAGCAGGGCTAATTCCTGCAATAAAACAAGAGTATATGGCAGAGGTTGCAGTGTGGTGGCACCAGCACCAGTGCCTAAGGCCCAATTTTTCTGTCCCTGTTTAACAGGGGCGTTTAAGTACAATTTTTGATGCAATGCTTTGCAGCAGGGCTAATTCCTGCAATAAAACTAGAGTATATGGCAGAGGTTGCAGTGTGGTGGCACCAGCACCAGTGCCTAAGGCCCAATTTTTCTGCCCCTGTTTAACAGGGGCGTTTAAGTACAATTTTTGATGCAATGCTTTGCAGCAGGGCTAATTCCTGCAATAAAACTAGAGTATATGGAAGAGGTTGCAGTGTGGTGGCACCAGCAGCAGTGCCTAAGGCCAAATTTTTCTGCCCCTGTTTAACAGGGACATGTAATTACAATTCTTGATATAATATTTCACAGGAGGGCCCCTTCCTGTGCCCACTCAGAGTAACGGTGAGGACTTATAGTGTTGTGTCACCAGCACCACAACCACCAAAGGTCAATTTTTCTACCACTGTTCAACAATGGCATGTAATTACAATTCTTGATATAATCGTTCACAGCAGGGCGCTCCAGCGCCCACCAAGAGTCACTTTGAGGGCTTACAATGTTGTGGCAAAACCAACACCTTGTTCCGCCATTTCTGCAGAGCATATAGGGCAGGCCCCTACTTTCAAACATCCAATTTACAAACATCTCCTACTTGCAAACGGAAGGAGACAACAGAAAGTGAGATGAAAAAAGATGGACGACAAAACAAATTATACAGGGGTGATAACCCTTCCCTATGTTTTCCAAAAAGCTTTAAAATAGTTTTTTTGACTGGAGCTACACTTTAAAAATGTACCAGTTGAAAATTACAAACAGATTCAACTTAACACAACAAACCTACACAGTCAATGTCTTGTTTGCACCGCCTGTATACTGCTGTTCTGAGTATATAGGGCCTGGGGGCCACACGCATTTCCTTTTTTTAATATGGGTACGGGGTTCCCCTTAATATGCGTACAAGACCCAAATAGGCTGGTAATGGGCAGGGAGGGCTACCCATGCCATTTTTCTCAATGATTTTCAACCATATTGCAGGAACCAGATATAACATTAAAACCGCAAGCAGTTTTAAATGGTGTTATTTCCGTTTAATGTCATTTTGTGCAGGGACTGTTCTAAACACGGGAAACACGTGGCACTTCACAGGCATACTACAGACACCCCCCAGGCACCATATTTAAAGGAATATTTCACTTTTTTTCACTTTAATCGTCATTAAAATCAGTGCTCCCGCCAAAACGGCCATTTTTAAAAACATTTTAGGCATTGACCCATGTCCCCTGGGGCAGGAGCCAGGTCCCCAAACCCTTTTCAGGACAGTATCTTGCATATTAGCCGTTAAAATTAGCACTTTTCATTTCGAACGTTCGAGTCCCATAGACTTCAATGGGGTTCTAACGTTCGTTCGAATTTGGGGTCCGTTCGAAAGTTCTGGTGCGAACCGAACCGGGGGGTGTTCGGCTCATCCCTAGCCCTAGGTAATAGAGTGGATCAAGTGGAGCGTAACATGGGGGAATGCACTACTTCCTTCAATACTTTAGTAGAGGCTCACAAGTCCCATGATGAAGAGATAGCATGGCTAAAGAGTAAAGTTGCAGACCTCGAGGACCGCTCTAGGAGGTGCAATATTAAAATCAGGTTGTTCCTGAAGCCATACCTCCAAACCAATTACTGCAGTATGTACACACGCTATTCTCCACCATTATCCCTACATTATCTCCTCAAGAACTGACCATTGACAGGATTCACAGAATTCCCAAGCCAGCATTTCTCCCTGAAGGTACCCCTCGGGATGTTTTGCTGAAGATGCATTACTATCATATCAAGGAACAAATTATGACTGCGTTTCGTACTCGGGGCAGCAACCTCTCTCAATATGCAGAATTGATCCTCCTCCCTGACCTGTCAAGGCATACTCTGCAATTGCGCCGAAACTTAGCGACCATCACGAAGGCCTTGCGCAACCACAATATACCACACAAGTGGCGTTATCCAGCAAAGTTGTCCATCTCACATGATGGTACCACGCACACAGTTACCACTTTAGCTGAAGGTATCGCACTCTTGTGTCAATGGGGCATACTTCCACAACAAAGCCCTCTGGAACCACCCGCAACACAACTACGCCCTATTCCGGATGAGTGGCAAGTAGTTTCGCGCAGACGAGCCCCCAAAAATGTCACTGATGGCAGTAAATGATCATACACCGCTAACAAATATGTTCTCTCCCTGGACACAAGGATTTCTTCATCTCTCCTTGTTCTTACCCCTGACATTTGTCATTTCTGCAGCTTTGTTTGCATATGGATCGCTTATATGATTCTATTTTTACTATTCTATACGTTATTGTTTATTTTTGTGGTTACACCCTTTGTTTCATTAGCACTGGACCTACACATTATGGACCCTTCATCTCCTGTCCTACTACATTTCTAACTACCATGGCAGCATCTCTTCTGTCAACCTCATAGAGATCAGATGACTCTAATAACTCTCGAAGGACACTGTGAGTACACCTACACATTTTTTCCCACCTGAAATATGACTATTACTTTTGTTTCCATTAATGCCAGAGGCCTCAACCACCCCGTGAAACGCTACTCGCTGTGGACCGAAACTCATAAACTAAAGGCAGATATTTTATGTGTGCAGGAAACTCATTTTCAACAGGACAACCATCCCAAATGTACACACAAAAACTACCCACATGTATTCCTGGCAAATAATCCAAATAAAAAAAGCGGAGGTGTTCTTCTTGCCATCGGTCTCCTTCCATCTCAAGAACTCCATCACAGCCGACAATGGTCGCTATATTATTATCCAGGGTGATATTAACTCTAAACCGTACACCATTGTATCCATATAGGCCCCAAACACCCGACAGATTAGGTTTTTGAATAGACTAATCCGTAAAATACAATCTATCCAATACGGTAGTCTCATTATTGGTGGCGATTTCAACCTCATTGTCGACCCACAACTTGACACTTCTAATGTCAAACGTAACAACAACACCTACCTAAATAAGGTCCTACATTCAGAGAAACTATACGATGTGTGGAGATGCACACATGACAACGAGAAAGACTTTACCTTCTTCTCCCATGTACATGGGTCTTATTCCAGAATAGACTTCTTTTTATCAGATCAATGGACTTTACAAAATGTTTCATCCTCTGAGATATATGATATTACGTGGTCTGACCATTCTGCCATATCACTTTCTATACATGAGAAGGGTGTCTCTCCCTCGTCACCCATCTGGCGATGCAGTGTTAGATTACTACAGGACCCTCGATACCAGGGAACTGATTTCTCAAAACCTTAAAACATATTTCCAACAAAATGAACATTCAGTAGAGAGTCCTTTCACACTCTGGAATGCCCATAAAGCGTTTATTAGAGGCATCCTTATACAGCTAGGAGCTAGAGCTAAAAAGAAGTATACTGCAACCATAGACTCCATTACTTTCGACATCCACAATTTAGAAGCCCTTAATAAAGCATCTCCCTCCCACCAGCGGACTACTCAAATAACTTCACTTAGAGAAAAATTGAGAGATCACCTGGCCCAAAACTATGATTTCTACCTTAGACGCTTGAAGTTACGTACCTACGCCTGTGCAAATAGAGCAGGCAAATATCTTGCCAATAGGATTAGAGCAATCCGCACCAAAACTAGGATTTCTCATTTGATACACCCTACATCCCATCATAAAATCATCAATCCTCAGGAAATCGCAAACCACTTTGCACAATATTACAGTGAGCTTTATAACCTTAGCACTGACCCCCACACTTCTCAACCTACTGTTCCCAAAATACAGCATTTCCTCAAAGATTTAGATCTCACTAGACTCTCTGAAACACAGCTTGAATTGCTGAATTCACCGTTCACAAGCCATGAAATAACATCAGTCATCACTTCACTTCCTCATGGGAAATCCACCGGTCCTGATGGACTAAATAATGAATATTTCAAAACCTTTTCCACTATTCTTTCCCCGCATCTCCAAAAAATGTTCACACAGGCAGCACACTCAGCATCCTTTCCAAATGAAATGTTAAAAGCATACGTGACCACCATACCCAAACCTGGCAAAGATCCCACTACCCCTAATAATTTTAGACCTATTTCTCTCCTAAACACGGATATAAAGATCTACGCCAAACTTATCGCCCTTAGACTGTCGGAGTTTATGCCTTCCTTAATTAAGAGCGACCAGATGGGCTTCATCAGGGGGAGACAAACTTCTGATGCTACAAGACGTATTATTAATATTGTTCATTACGCTAATTTAACTAAAACGCCTTCTCTGCTGCTCTCCATAGACGCAGAGAAGGCGTTTGATAGGGTGGAATGGTGTTATATGAAAGAAGTCCTCCAAAAATTTGGCTTTCACGGTCTCATCTCCAACGCAATGTTGGCTTTGTATTCCAATCCATCCGCCCAAGTCTTAACAGCTGGTATGCTCTCCACACCGTTCCCTATTTCTAATGGCACCCGTCAGGGGTGTCCACTATCCCCAACCATTTTTAACCTTATGATAGAACCCCTGGCGGAGGCCATTAGATCCCAGGCCGATATTACTGGACACGTGTTAGGATCTCGTAACCACGTTATCAATTTGTTTGCCGATGACGTTGTCCTGATTCTGACAAACCCATCCAGGTCTCTCCCCTTAGTCCATGAAACTTTGAAAAACTTTGGTGAGATTTCGTACTATAAAGTTAATTTTGCTAAATCATTGATTCTAGATTTAGGAATTGACAAATGTATCAAACTCCAACTTCAAAACACCCTTCCGTATGTATGGAAGGAGGATAGCATACCCTACTTAGGTATAAAAATCACCAATTCCACGAAAACCCTAGTCTCTGTCAACATTAAGCCACTGCTTCTAAAGATAGATGAAACGCTTAAATGCATAGCCAAGACTGAACTATCCTGGATGGGTAGATTGGCAGCGTGTAAGATGTTAGTTCTCCCTCTCATATTGTATATATTCAGATCCATACCTATACCTATCCCAACCCATTTTCTTAAGACCTTGTCTACTACTCTGTGGAAATTTATATGGAATGGTAAAAAAGCTTGCTGCTCTCCTAGCAACCTGATCCCGCATAACTGAGTAGGTGGAGTGGGACTAATTGACGTTTATGATTATTTGTGGGCATCTAGACTAGACCAACTCCAACACTGGTTCAAAACTATAGATTCACCACTTTGGGTTGAGCTGGAAAGGCATATGGCCCCTATGCCAGATCTAGTGGCACTACTCGTGGGTGATGTCTGGAAACCCTGGGCTCTCCATTCCATGGCTCCCACCCTCATAGCCTCCCTACAGGCATGGAGGTTTTTCCTCCATCATACCCATAAATCTCAAAACGCTGTGGAATACAAATTTCCGCTTAGCTTGCTCGAGAATAGAATCCCTATGCTGTCCCTAAAGCAGTTTCCCAACCACGGTATCCATAACATCCAAGACCTATTGTCTAATGGTACAGCTCTCTCCAGCACACAGATTATGGCTCAATACGATCTCCCCAACAAGTACCAATTTACATGCATCCAAGTGGCACATTTTCTGAAACGTAACCCTCCCCCCACACTAACAATGCCATCCAGTGCATGGACCTTCTTAACTCGCGAACGCCCCACCAGGAAAGGCATTTCGCTTTTCTACTCCCTTCTACAGGATAAACAATCCTTTGTGAAAACAAAATCGATTAATAAATGGGAGGCAGATTTAGGGAAAACGTTCAGGGATGACCAGTGGACAACTGCATTTCGAGAAATCCAAAAAGCCTCACGTTCTATTAATCATTGGGCAATAACCATTAGAATCATCAACAGATGGCAATACACACCGTGTAGACTGGCAACATTTTCTCCATCTGCCCAGAGTACATGTTGGAGAAATTGTGGACAGCCAGGACACCTACTACATATGTTTTGGGAGTGCCCCAATTTGGTTAGTTATTGGAACCAAGTGTTCCAACTAATAACATCACTCACGGGTATCGTCACTCGCCCCAATCCATCCCTAGCGATCCTACGTCTGGGTATTGAACAATTTCCACATGATATGCGGATTGTTATTTCCAACATCCTTCTTTCTGCTAGATCCATGATATTACAACATTGGAAAACTGTCATGACGGTAAACATCTCGGACCTGATTAGAAGAGTGAACCAACACCACACTATAGAGCGTGCACTTGCTATAAATACATTGAAGTGCGGTCTATTTGATAAGCAATGGAAAATTTGGACCAACAAATATAAGAATTCTGTGACCTAGATCTTAATCCTGATAAGATACATTCTGTGTAGTAACCAGTATTTGCATTACTGTTTGTGTAACCACCTACTTATCCATTTCTTTCTCGTTTCTTTCTTTTTTTTTTTTCTACCTTCTCTTTCTCTTTCCCTTCTTCCCTTCCTCCATTGCATCGACCGTAAATTACAACTGTAAAGTCAACATGTCCTGTACCAATTACCTGTGTATCACCTTTATAAAACAATAAAAATGTATTGACAAAAAAAATAAAAAGTAGGGTTAGGTTATAACAAAAGATCCCAAGCCTTAAACATCTCACAGAGCACTGTTAAATCCATCATCCAAAAATGGAGAGAGTATGGCACAACTGCAAGCTTACAAAGACATGATCATCAACCTAAACTGACAGGCTGGGCAAGGAGAGCATTATTCAGAGAAGCAGCAAGGAGGTCCATTGTAACTCTGAAGGAGCTGCAGAGATCCACAGCTCAGGTGGGAGAATCTGTCCACAGGACAACTATTAGTTGTGCACTCCACAAATCTGGCCTTTATGGAAGAGTGGAAAGAAGAAAGCCATTGTTGCAAGAAAGCCATAAAAAGTCCAGTTTGCAGTTTGCGCGAAGCCATGTGGGGGACACAGCAAACATGTGGAAGAAGGTGCTCTGGTCAGATGAGACCAAAATGTAACTTTTTGGCCTAAAAGCAAAACGTTATGTGTGGCGCAAAACTAACACTGCACATCACCCTGAACACAACATCCTCACCATGAAACATGGTGGTGGCAGCATCATGTTGTGAGGATTTTATCCTTCAGCAGGGACAGGGAAACTGGGAAAAGCTAAGTACAATCTTAGAAGAAAACCTGTCAGAGTCTGTAAAAGACTTGAGACTGGGGCAGAGGTTCACCTTTCAGCAGGACAATGACCCTAAACAAATAGCCAGACCTATAACAGAATGGTTTACATCAAAGCATATTCATGTGCTAGAATGGCCCAGTCAAGGTCCAGACCTAAATCCAATTGAGAATCTGTGGCAAGACTTGAAAATTGCTGTTTACATATGCTCTCCATCCAAATCTAACAGAGCCTGAGCTATTTTGCAATGAAGAATGGGCAAAAATGTCATTCTCTAGATGTGCAAAGCTGATAGAGACATACCCAAAAATATTTTTTGGGTATGTAAAAACATTTGGAAAATAATTTATCATTATCCTTCCACTTCACAATTATATGCCACTTTGTGTTAGTCTATCACATACAATCCCAATAAAATACATTTACATTTTTGGTTGTAACATGGCAAAATGTGGAAAATGTCAAGGGGTATGAATACTTTTTCAAGGCACAATAGTCCATCTAGTTTAACCAATAAAAAAAAAACACACAAACAGAAAACCTTCATATACACTATCCTATACCCATAGCTGATCCAGAGGAAGGCAACAAAAAAACAATAAGCCACGGTCCAACTTACTCCAGTGGGGGAAATATTTCCTTCCTAATCCCTCAGAAGGCAATCGGATATTCCCTGGATCAACTATGCCTGGTGTTACCACCTATAAAATGTAGTATCCAGTTATATTTAGTGTATTTAGAAATTCATTCAACTCTTTTTTTTTTAAAACTACTGAGCTGACTAGAACTAGTTCTTGAGGTAGTCTTTTTCACATTTTCACAGTTCTTACTGTGAAGAAGCCTTTTCATATGTGAATGTTAAATCTCTTTTCCTCCAGATGTAAAGAGTGTCCCCTTGTCCTCTGTACTGACTTGACAGTGAATAACGCTACACCAAGTTCATTATACAGATCACTCACTGTATGTATTTATACGTGCTGTTGATCATATCGCCCGTAATCGCCTCTTCTCAAGAGAAATTAAATTCAGTTCAGCTAATCTCTCCTTATAGCTGTGCTTCTCCATGGCTCTTAGGCCTCATGTACCCTACTGCTGGTAAATGGATGTTCAGAGGCAGTTGGATGTGCTGCTCCTGAACTCATCCAATGTTATCTTATGTGTACATGTACACAGGTTCGTTAATGTCATTTTTAGGCAGTTTTGCCTTTAGAGGCTTTTCTTTGAAGGCAAAAAAAAGACTTCAGACGCCAAAGTTTTCCAACGTTTCAGTCGCCAATCACGGCTAAACGCAGTATCGCGTTTAGCAGTGTTTTCGTTTAGAAGCATTTTTAAAAGTACCCTATTTTTTACATTACAAAACTCTTAAAATTATAGAAAATTATGAAAAAACACAATTAAAAAAAAAAAAAAAAAAAACTTTAATTGCTTGCAATGCTTCATAGACCATTTATATACCCCTAATGAGCCCATGATCCAATCCAATACACCACTCGAATTGCTGTTTGCCAAAGTAGAATTGGAATTTGACCTATATGTTGTTAGATTTGAACCAGATGACACCACCATTGAGCTTGACCCTAACATAGTTGCATGAAATTTAATATCTGGCTTTTTTAATTTCCTCACATATGCTCATTATGGGATCCATAGTAAAAGCACCAAATTGAGTTAGATACAAGTACACTGCTGCTCTCTCAGCTGCTGCTACTCATTCTGGTCTCACAGAATGGCTGTTAAATAATAGTGAAATAATACAGTTTTTTGTGCTTTGGGAGGGTCTTATAATGTTATCATAAATACACGCTCCATAAATAGACGTGAATGTGGCAAAACACCAATTTAATGCAACTAAGCTCGGCATGCAAATGTGGCTAAAAGAGCGTTTTTAAATGCTGGTTTCAGGCTTTCAAAAAAATAATTCATAAGAAGTTGCCTCAGCATCCCATGTATATTAGGCCTTATCAGTTTGGTTACCCTTCTCTACACCTTCTTGAGTTCTCCAATATCCATTTTGTGAGCTGGTGTCCAAAACTGAACCAGATATTCCAGATAAGTTCTTACAAATGACTTGTAATTGACAAAATTATGTCTCTCTCTCTCTCTGGAGTTTATACCTCTTTCAATGCAAGAAAGTATTTTGCTAGCTTTAGCAACTGCAGCTTGGCATTGCATGCTATTAAGTCTATGATCTATTAGAAAATTCTGAGCCATTGACTTCCTCAGCTGTTCTCCTCCTAGAATGTATGATGCATTCATGCTTTTATCCCCTAAGTGCATAACTCTAAATTTACTTTCAATAGTTTTTATTGAGATATTTAACAAAAGATTGTTCACAAATACAGGAAATAGCATAGTGAGACAATTACCGAAATAACAACCAGATTAACAAATAATGCTGTAAAGAAAGAGAGCTACGTAATGCTTACAGTAGGTTAAGTCTAATAAGGTTGACCTCGAATAGAGGGATGACACCCCCAACCCAGCACCCCTCAAAGGATCTAGCTGTGCTGGGAATGGAAGTACAAACCCCCCCCCCCCAGGCAGGGCCGAACATCATGTGTCATGGCACATAGTGTAAGAAGTGTGAAGTAAAATCTTAAAGAAGGAAAAAAAATAGAGTGAATCTAAAGCCAAATGTCTGGCACAAAGACTGTGCCTAGGCTGTTGGAATGAATATTGGAGATTAAGGTTATAGTAACATGTGGAAGTTCAAAAATTACAGGAAATTGAACAAGAGATCTAATCAACATCAAATAAACTTTCGTAGTATGCTAAAGAAGTCTTTCTCCTGAGATGCGGTTGAAGGCCGTAGTGACGTCTCCAAATGAAGTTTAAGTAGTACAACCTGTAGGATGGTGATAGGCAGTATAAAAGAGGAAAGGAGAGAGGAAAAAAGAGAAAAGAGAGGTTTGAGAAGGAAAG
This sequence comes from Lithobates pipiens, assembly GCF_037356315.1. NCBI lineage: Eukaryota > Metazoa > Chordata > Amphibia > Anura > Ranidae > Lithobates > Lithobates pipiens. Next base: position 230,194,228 of record NW_027507748.1, read on the forward strand.
GAGGAGACATCGTGAGCCACGGAAGGCCGGATGAAGACTAAGTGGTGGGCGGTAGAGAGGTGTATCTAGTCCATGGAGCCCAGATAACATCGTGTTTAGTGGTAGTGTCAAGAAGGATGCTAACCGTTTTCTCCTGGGCCATGATCCATGATAGCTTTCTTTTAACCAAAAGTCGGTTTTTTACAAGCTTGTGCAATTGTGAGCTTAGTCCCAAGGAAAATGAACATAATAAGATGTTGGACTAATCGTAGGCTTTTTGGGCATGGAAAGTTGAGAAGAGCTAGGTGTGGGGATTTTTGGATTGGTATATCCGTACTTTTCCTAATGATATGAAATATCTTATTCCAGGGGCCCCTGATCTTGGGACAGTCCCACCAGATGTGCATCATAGACCCAACATGTCCACAATTGCGGAAGCATAAGGGAGAGGCATTAGGGTAGATTTTGGAAAGTTTTAGGGGGACCATGTACCACCTCATGAGAACTTTCAGGTTTGCTTCATTATATTTGAAATGCCCTTAGATGCTGCAGTAGAAGCTCTATGCCAGTCTGCAACACTCCACGTGTTTTGCAGGTCACTTTCCCACTCCCTCATATAGAGTAATTTGGTGCCAGCCTTGGGGAGTCATTGGTAAATCACTGTAATCCCACCCCTCTGCTCCACAGCCTGACCACACCACCTTTCATAATCCGTGACCGAAAGTGGGTTAGTATTGGGTGACCGAAGGGACTGGAGAAAGTGGACAATTGGTCTGTATCTGAATTTTTCCTTGCTGGGCATGTCAAGTTTGTCAACGCAATGGGTCATAGTGAGGGGTCCTGAAGAGTTAATAAAATGTCCTATCCTATACATCCCTTTATCTATCCACCACTGGAATGCTTTTATGTCCATCCCAGGAGGGAACAGAGGATTTTGGAAAATGTGAGATAATGGGTGCCAATGCGAAACCAATTGAGGATTGGATTTGAGAGAGTCCCATAACACAAGGGAGTGGGAGAGTGTAGGGACCATGATGGCAGGTCTAGATTTAGTTGAGGACCACAGGATATAGTCTAGAGTATACAGGGTAATGGCTTGTCATTCCATATGTGCCCAATCCGGGTGTGTAATTTTAGAGTAGATAATGGAGAGTTGCGAAAGTTGTGCTGCCTGAAGGTACCAGATAAGGTTATGCCACATACACACGATAAAACAAGCGGGTGGAAAAGTCCGGCAAACTCAAGTCCACCAAACAATCCCCCCGTGTGTAGCCTCCGGCATACTTTTTTGACCCGAAAGTACGGCGGACTTAGAATGTAGTTTTACACTCCAATCTTCCCGCCGGACTCGCATTTCGGCGGACAATCCAGCCGTGTGTGTGCCAGTCCGCCGTACTTTTGAAATGAGCGGACTTTTCCTGCCCGGAGAAAAGTCCGCTCATTTCGAGCGGGTCTCCAGGTAGGCGGGGCCCGCGAAGGACACTACGCTGGCCCCGACACCTGGTATGGACTTAAAGGGGAACCCCAACGCCGAAAAAAATCGGCGTGGGGGTCCCCCCAAAGTCCACATCAGACCCTTGTCCGAGCACGCTACCCGGACGGCCAGGAAAGGAGGGGCGAGCGAGCGCCCCCCCCCCTCTTGAGCCGTACCAGGCCGCGTGCCCTCAACATGGGGGGTGCCTTGGGGAAGGGGGGGCCGCGCGGCCCCTCCACCCCAAAGCACCTTGTCCCCATGTTGTTGAGGACAAGGGCCTCTTCCCGACAACCCTGGCCGTTGGTTGTCGGGGTCTGCGGGCGGGGGGCTTATCGGAATCCGGGAGCCCCCTTTAATAATACCGGCCCCCCACCCTATGTGAATGAGTATGGGGTACAATGTACCCCTACCCATTCACCTGTAAAATAAAAGTACAAAAAAAACACAACACACGAGATAAAATAGTTTATTGCACAGCTCCGGGGGTCTTCCGTCTTCGGGGGTCTTCTCGCCGGACTCCTCCGCTATCTTCTGCTAGCTCTTCTGTTCTTTTCTTCTTCTTCAGATGTTGCCTCACCGAGTCCTCCGCTCGCAATGACGGGGACCGGGCACGCGGCGACTTATATAGGGACAAGGGGCGGGGTCTTCGGTGGATGTCACATGGGTTCATGTCACATGGGTTCATGTCACATGGCGACAGTCCCAGCATCCTCCGGGACTGTGACATCGTAAGGGGGCGGGGTCACCATGTGACATGAACCCATGTGACATGAACCCGAAGACCCCGCCCCTTGTCCCTATATAAGTCGCCGCGCGCCCGGTCCCCATCATTGTGAGCAGAGGACTCGGCGAGGCAACATCTGAAGAAGAAGAGAAGAACGGAAGTCAGAGGCGGCGACAGAAGACCGGGCCACCGCCTGTAAAAGAGCTAGAAGAAGGTGCGGTGGCCCAGCAGAAGAACCGAAGTGGGGGACAAGACCCCCGAAGTCCGAAGAAGAATGCCGGGCTCCTCCGCTAGTAAAAGAGCTACAAGAAGATAGCAGAGGAGTCCGGCGAGAAGACCCCCGATGACGGAAGACCCCCGGAGCTGTGCAATAAATGATTTTATCTTGTGTGTTGTGTTTTTTTTTGTACTTTATTTTACAGGTGAATGGGTAGGGGTACATTGTACCCCATACTCATTCACATAGGGTGGGGGGTTGGTATCCGGGGGCCCCCTTATTAAAGGGGGCTCCCGGATTCCGATAAGCCCCCCGCCCGCAGACCCCGACAACCAACGGCCAGGGTTGTCGGGAAGAGGCCCTTGTCCTCATCAACATGGAGACAAGGTGCTTTGGGGCAGGGGGGCCGCGCGGCCCCCCCTTCCCCAAGGCACCCCCCATGTTAAGGGCACGCGGCCTGGTACGGCTCAGGAGGGGGGGGCGCTCGCTCGCCCCTCCTTTCCTGGCCAGCCGCGTAGCGTGCTCGGACAAGGGTCTGTTGTGGACTTTGGGGGGACCCCCACGCCGATTTTTTTCGGCGTTGGGGTTCCCCTTTAAGTCCATACCAGGTGGCGGGGCCAGCGACGTGTCCTTCGCGGGCCCCGCCTACCTGGAGACGCGCTCAAAATGAGCGGACTTTCCTCCGCATGTGTGGGCGAGTCCGTTCATTTCAAAAGTAGGGCGGATAGTACGGCGGACTTAGTACGCCGTATTAGTCCGCTGAAAAAGTGCCGTGTGTGGGCAAGTAGCCCGTTCGGAAAGTCCGACGGAAAGTCTGGCGGGAAGTCCGCCAGACTAAGTACGTCGGACAGACGACTACGTAAATAGATAAAGGATGCGTGGAAGTAGGGTCATTTTTACTGAATTGATTCTGCCTAACCAGGACAGCCCCATTGTATTCCATCGTGACAAGTCTTCTCCAAGTTTTTGATAGAGTGGGGGAAAATTTGCATTATAGAGATTGTCTATAGATGCCGTAAAGGTTGATCCCTAGATAGGGGATGATGGATTTGCCCCATCCAAAACAGAAACCTTTCTTGAGCTGGTCAATCGTGGAAGCTGGTAAGTTTATGTTTAGTGCTAGAGATTTAAGAAGTTAACCGTAAGACTTGAGACCTTGCCAAAGTCATTGAGAACCATGCATAGATTTGGTAAGGAGATAAGTGGTGAGATGATGAAGAACAACACATCATCAGCGAAGAGAGCATTTGTGGGTTTGTGGGCCAAAACGGACTCCATGTATGTCAGGATTGTCCCGGATGGCAATAGCAAGGGTCTCGATGACCATGGCAAAGATTAATGGGGACAAAGGGCAACCTTGTCTAGTGCCCTTCAAAAATGGAAAAGGATGTGAATAATGACCCTGCATTTTAATTTGTGCTGCTGGAGTGGAGTAGAGTGCTCCTATTATATTCATAAAGGATTGACCAAAACCCAATTTTTGTAGAATCGGAAATGAGAAGGCCCAGGAAACAGAGTCAAAGCTTTCATTAGATCCAGCAAAAGCACAAATACCTGCTGTCAGTGTCCCTTATCACTGCCAGATCTCAGGAGGGAAACTATTTCTATGGTCCTTCTGATCTGGTCTGGTCCCTGCCTCCCAGGAATAAAATTCACCTGATCTTTATGAATGTATAAGCTAATAAAGGTAGATATTCTATTTGCGAGGATTTTTGTTAAAATTGTCAGGTCATTGTTTATCAATGATATGGGGCGATAGCTAGCGGTGCAGCTAGTGTCCTTGCCTGGTTTCGTTATGACCGTGATGAAGGCCAAATTTAGTGTCATATCCAGTTGTGAACCAACTCAAAGCTGGTTAAAGAATCGGGCTAGATAAGGAGATAGTAGCAGGGAAAAATGTTTGTAATACGGGGCTGAAAAGCCATCCAGCCTGGGAGCAGATTAATTTTTAAGATTTTTACTTACCTGAGAGACTTCCTACGCTGAGATAGGGTCTTCTAAGCTGTCCCTATGATGTTTATGGAGCTTGGAGATTTTCAGTGAGCTGAGGTAGGAATCAATAAGGCTAGGTGAGGGTTCTCAAGTTTACTGTATAAGGAGCGGTAGAAATCATGGAAAGCTACCATAATTTTCTGGGAATTCTGTGAGAGGGAACCATTGCTCAAGCATATCTTAGGAAAGGTGCGTGTCCTTATCTTAGGCGTCAGCCTGCGGGATAACATGGTTCCTAGTTTATCTTTCTGATAATAAACCCTTCCTCCATCCTACCGTAAGCTTTTCTCAGCAATGGCAGTGAGGGATAAATTAAGAGCCGTGTGTGCTGTTTCAAGCCTAGCTTTCGAACCAGAGGTGGGGTTGTTTTTATGTTGTTTGCTTAAATTCGAGAATTCCCTGTTTAGTCTATCCATATCTAGTCTGCGGGGCTTTGTTTATCCTAGCGGACATTTGGATCAGTTTACCGCGTATATAGGTTTTGTGTGCTGCCCACAGTGTTGTGGGAGAGATATTATCAATATCATTGAGCAGACAGAGTCCTTAACGATTGCTTTTTTTACTAGCGGAGCATATTTTTGCAAAATGAAAAAGTGATCAATTCTGGCAAAAAATTGTGGGGGCTGGAATAGTGTGTATAATCCATAGTCCCAGGGTTTAATTCCCTCCAGGTGCCAATCAAGCTCTGTTGGAAAATCTGTCTGGCCACGTTAAGGCTCTGGCTGGTGGGACGTACAGCATCCATACCTGCGGGGTGGGATTTATCCTTTCCCATGTCAAACACAATGTTTGAATCTCCTCCATAAAGGACCATACCCTCCAGCAATGGAACAAGGGTGCGAAAAAGGGAATGGAATTTTTTTTATTGGCCTCGATTAGGCGCATAGTATGAGATTAGGGAGTAAAGCTGATTATCAATGATTCCTTTCACTAGTATGAATCTGCCATCTGTGTCTTTAAATTCTGAGATCAGTGAAAATAGAGTTTTGCGGGAAATGAATATACCAATTCCCTTTTTTTATATCAGAATTAGCAAGGTAGAATGTGGCAAACTTGACGTGTATAAAAGATGGGGCATAGGATTTTTGGGAACTGTGTTTCCTGGAGGAATAATATGTAATTTTTTTGGTCACGATAGTATTGGAAGACTTTCCGAGGCTTAATAGGGGAATTAATCCCTTGTACGTTGTGGAAAGCGAAACTCAGGGCCTGTGAATGAGTGATGTGATCAACCATGGAGCAGTGTAGGCCGAGATGCCAACAAACCCCAATCACTTGCCTTCCATTGAAGGGGTGGTCCCTGGGTATTATCTGTTAGTAGGTCCAATAGATCACAATCCTGGGTTCTGCAGGTGAATGAGACCACACGTGTCTCTGAAAAGAATAAAAAGTTAGTAAAGGGTGAGAGAGAAAAAAAAGGAGGTTAGGAGTGAAGAGAAAGTAAAGAAGGATCCAGGATTATGGTAACAAGGTGATCACCATATTCCAAGGTACAAATATGATAGCCCAACTAGTGGGGAAAATCCCAACCAGGAGCAGGAGAAGAGATAAAAAAAGACTCAGAGTGTAGGAGGAGTTGCATAGGTGGCGCTCCGCACATGGCACCCCCAAAAACATTACAAACAAATAACATAATATGTCAAAGTACATTCCCCCCTCAGTCATAACCTGTGACTAATCAAATAAAGGTATACTCTGGGATACTCTTCATCCCCTGATGAAGTCACGTGACCCGTGACGAACACGTGCGGGACACAGCAACCAGGAAGTGACATAGACCGAGCCCGCAGCTCGTTTATACACTGCTTGTACAGACTTTGTTTGTTTGTGAGTATTTTTAAACTGTTTTAATAACAATAAACCTGTTGAAGCACTTTACACTATGGAGTATTCTTCCTCCATCTCTGCTTAAACCCATGTATATGCCATACCACTGAGGAACCCTGACTGCAATACCACAGAGGAAACCCCCTTAAAGGGACCATATCATTGGTCAGGACCTGGGCACCCCACATTAAAGGGAAAACTCCGCTAAAAGGATCCCAAAAAGCTCTCTATATATACGCTGTTACCTTACAGCGGTAAGGTAAGGGGACATCCATTACTGGTATATACGGGACCACCAAGGCCATATCCCCTTCCACCAGCACCACTGCCCTTCCCATTGCAACAGCTCCACATCGTATATCTTGTTGAAGAAGTCACACCTTATGCGATTTTGAGAATAATCGCAGCACTTTGCACTGAAAACGGACTTTGTGTCTGATACACTTATATTTTTTGTCACTTAATTATCATTTATGTTTGAAGGTTTGCCTATGTGCACCACAGCAGAACACTTGCACTTTATGCGATTTTAGGATCGCAACACGCTACACTTTTGAATGTTATATTGTGTTTTTTCTTTTTTCTTGTTTTTATTGTTTCACGGTTTCATGTTGTAGATTTTACACTAATAGCAAATAACATTATTGTTTTATCAGCCACAGCGGCACATTGGAATATTTTCACTTTTATGCGACTACAGGATCGCAACACGTTGCACTTTGGATTGTATATGAATTTTCACTATTTTATGTATTTATGTTGTGGACTATTAGTAGAAATGAGTGTTGCTGTTTAAACTAGTCACATAGACATACCCAGACCTGTATTGTTTACTGGATATCCCCCCATTGCAAATTTTATATACTGCTTTTATCAATAGATATATCCTCTTTGTGTACAGCGCACCACTACCTTTCTTATTCATTATACTCTGGGAAGATCAAAAATGGAGTGGGTCAGGAAGGAAAAAAACTAAATAAAATCCACTTAATGGAGATTAGAGAGGGTTGTCAACCTCTAAGATCAGTTATGAATTCTCCTAAGAAGGAGTGGGGATCAAAGAACCTGTGAGGTGGGGGAGGAGGCAGCTCAGGGGGTCCTAAAGTAAAAAATGATTTGTGTAGCGAGAACGAATACATTGCTCAGTAATTGATGGTGTGATACAATAAACAATGACATCTTATCACGAGCAAGAGACACTTATAAGGCCTAAGTAGATTTAAATTGATAAAAAAAAAAGGAGAATTTTTCATGTTCCCTGGGTCCTATCAATAGGGTTACGTCTAGGCCAATGTAGAGATTATGAACATAGGGTACTGACGTTCGGGCAGTTCCTAAAGTGACCCCGAGCAGGTCACGAATGAGAAAGTGGCACTGCTAACAGTATCTGCAGCAATGTACTGTGTCCAGCAAAGCAGTTCTGTGCTATAGGGAAAATAGGAGTGCCAATGGAGCAGATAATTGAAAAAATCTGGTAGGCATGAGAGCCTAAGGGGCCAACCCCACCCAGATCCCATAAAGGGGCGATAATGGGTAAAAGAGAAAAAACAAAAACAAATTAAGTGAGTCTTCAGTTCATGTAGCAGTGCCTTCCTTGGTTTTCTGGTGCTTGGGTTTTTGCCACACAGGGGTGAAAGGACTAGAAGGAGGAGGTCATTTAAACTTGAAGGAGATGCATCAGTGAGGCTGGGTCAATGGGCAAGAGGCCTAGTTTCTTCAGCAAAAGTTCCCCTTCCGTGAGCGTAGAGAATCTGAAGGGTTTGCCCTTAAATTCAAATTTCAGGCTCAGGGGGAACAGCCACCAGTATTTAATATTTTTCTGTTGGTGGATAGTCAGAAGGGGTTTGAGTATCCTCCGTCTTTGGGTAGTGAAGGGAGAAATATCTGCATAGACTTATACTGTATGTCCCAGAAGTTGAATTTGTGGAATAGTGCAGGCTCTCCTCATGAATTCTTCTTTAACATTATAGTAATGAGGCTTCACTACAATGTCACAAGGTAGACCATCTGAGCGAGGGGGACCCAGTGCTCTGTGGGCCCGATCCAGTTCTAATTTGTGGACTCTGATGTCAGGTAGAAGGTTTTTAATTAGAGTATGCACTGCTTCTATAATGTCAGTGAAAATCTCAAGAAAGGCCTCTGATTCAAAAGTTTTGCCTTCTGGACCTGTTTTCATCAATTTTGGCCATGGCTTCCTTTAGCTGTTCATGGAGCTCTTGGAATCGATCGGTGTTTTGATTAACTTGATCAATTGTAGCGTCTATTTTATTTTCAATATGCTCAATGCGAGAGCCTAGGACGTAAAGGTCTGATTTAATATCAGAGGTAATATCTGAGGTGATTTTAGCAGCAGTTTGAGCAAGGCCTTTGTCAAGCATTTCTGCAAATCTTGTAAAAAGCATAGTAATATCATAGGGATGTGAGGTAACCTGGCTGGTGTCCTGTTGCTGCATTACAGGCCTCTGTGAAGCTGAAACTGTGGGAGGCATATTCATATCAGCCACCGTCTAATTAAGATGGGAAATTGTGGAAGCTGGTGATGTTGGTTCTATAATTGAGGAAAGCATCTGGGCTTCTCCACATACCTCCTCATGAAGAGCCGCCCGCCAGGGAGATGAAGCTGTTTTGGCTGTGTAATCAGGAGGCAGCTGTTCCGCCACCATCTTAGGTGTTACAGCGGCATCTAATAGAGCTACGAAATAGGCTGTGGGGGTCCGTTCCTTCAGACAAAAGTGCCGGTAAATGTGCCCGTGTGTTGCCTGGGCATTCCGGTCCCGATTGCAGGTATGGGGGGCGAATGCACTTGCTGCTGAGGGAGACAATATCTAGGAGTGGAACGGAGCTCTGTGATTAAGTGTCCATGTCACAGAGTGCCGCACATGTGCCTTAACTCTAAATTTATCAACATTAAACATTTGTCACGTAGTTTGCCAATTAAATAGTGCATTGAGGTCAGGATATAAATTGGAGACATCCTGAAAAGACATAATTCCACTGCATAGCTTGGTGTCATCTGCAAACACTGAAATTTCACTTTTAATCCCAGACCATATGCCAGTTTATAAAACTGTTATAAAGTAAGGGTCCCAACACTGAACTTTGGGCTACACCTCTAATAACCTTAGACAAGAGTCTGAATCATTAATAACTGTGAATATGGTGGTTTAGTCAGTTTTCTATCCGTTTACAAACTGGATTTTCCAAGCCTGTAGACTTTAATTCAGAGATTAGCCACATGTGGGGAAATGTGTCAAACAGTTTGGCAAAACCAAGTATACAGTAGTATGTCCACAGCCACTCCTTTGTCTAAGGTTTTGCTTACTTCCTTGTGAAAATAAATCAGATTTGAGACATTCTTTCCTGAATCCCTGCTGCCTATTGCTTAACGTAATTATTTCTAACAAAACTCTTCTATATGTTATTTTATTAAACTTCCCAGTATCTTCCCAACTATAGAAGTTAAAATAACCAGATTGTAGTTACTTGTTAAGTATTTTGTCTAAATGTTTCTTGACATTGTCAGCTTTGAGCCGTTGTGGACCATTTATGGTTATTTCAAAACTATCCTAATTAAGAACCTGAGTCTCCACATTTTCTTTTGTATACACAGAGCTGAAGAAGGCACTTAGAGAAGGCAAACGTATTATGTCCCCAGTAACCAATTCCACATTATCTAGCAAACTGCCTACATACTCAGATCTGACATTTTTACAGTTATTATATTTGAAGATTTTTTTGGGTTTAGCCTTCTCTCTTTTGCAACCTGATGTTTATATATAACATTTTTGCAGACTATTTACATATTCTGTTATATTCTTTGTAATTTTTAAATGATGGTAGATTTCCTTCATTTTCAGATTTTATTAAATGCTATTTTCTTATTATTTATAGATATTTTAACCTTGGGTGAGAGTGATCCTTTACGTTTAAGTTTAGTTTTTTTGTTTTATTTTTATTCCTTAAAATGTATTGCCCAAGGCAATATGTTTTTGCAGTCTGCCATGGCACATATTTATACAAAACAAAATCAGAAGAAAAAGGACATCCTAAAAAGATTTCACAGACGCAGAACTGGGCCTACTCTTTGGTCAGTTACAGGCTTTACTGGAGGGACAGATAGGAAGGAAGCAGCTCTGTTGGGACTGAACATAGTTAGAAGGCCAGATTTTTTTAAAAGATGTATTAAACAAGTACCTTGGCCAGTGTATTTTTTGGTTAACAAATATAAAAGAACAACATTAAAACATATGGGGCTAAAGTCTAGTGTAAAAAAAAAACAAAGAAAGGTGAAAAACAGGGTTTTAAAGTAGAAGGAACACACTCTGGATTCTAAAACTACAAGGAATGAAACAAATCAACAATCAGGGCAGTTAAAATAGAAAACCAGAAAAAACATTGCTATAGCTGTGTTGTAGGTGAATAACATTCTTTGTTCTGGTATAAAGGACAAGAAAAACAAGCCTTTAGTGGGTGTGTTTGGAATATGATTGAGGTGAATTAGTGCAGTACTGTTACATCTGAATGGAAAAATAAAACACAGAGCAGGTAGATGATGTTTTTTGCATGCATTTCAAGGCATTTTAATAACTGCACCTTTTTTGCAATAAATGGCATTTTCAAAAATGATCTCTTGGGCTCTTTAATACACAGTGTGATGCAGTATAGTCACTATAGTTATGCTTTTTGTTAATGTTCATTTTCAGTAGTTACTGATTGTCAAAACTGATTTCATAAAGTGATAATGTGACTTTTGTGTTAAGAGATTGTAAAAAGCAGAATGTGTATTAATGGAACAATTAAGCATTATATAGGAAGGTACAGTAACCTACAACTGTGCTATTTATGTTATAATGAGCACTAGCTTTTACCTTACTGACAGCTCCTCAACAGTACTCCCTGGACTTCCAATGCTTCACAATCCTAGAAACATTCCCTTCAACATCCTAACACTTGAGTTAATGACTTAACATCCCAGGTGGCAGATACTGACAGCAAGGGTGATAGTGTCACTTGGTTTGAATTATCTTTTGTTCTTACTTACAACATGAACACAAGGCATTACTTTCACCTAGTGAGTGTTATAGAATAGAGGGCACATCAAGATCAGATTTTGTATGTGTAGCATTAGGCCCTATTCACAATTGTGTACGTTTGGAGCAGTTAAATGCAAATGACAATGTACATAAATACATTATGATAATGAGATCCCTGAAATTACAGAAAGTGGCACTGTTATCATTTCTGCATATTCATTCAGGGTGTTTTTAAAAAGCCCTAAAGGAAACATTGATGCAGCTATTTGACAAAAAATATAAAACTGCATGAAAATTATAAAATCAAACCTCTCGCCTTAGAAAATGCATGCACAATGCACATAAAAGTGCAAGTATTAAACACACACTTTGGAACATAAAAATGTGAAGCTGCTGCAAGACAAAAAATAGACATTTAGTTCCCAACATTCACATTATTCATATCAAACCCAAGAACAAAAACATGAAATATTACATTTTACCAGTTCTTCAATAATGTGATTGCATTAGTTGTCTTTTTTTCAGGCCTATTTTCCCTTTATTTTTATCTGGTGATCCTGTCATTAACATACTTTCCATAGTTGCCAACATTGTAAAAAAATCTTTAGGGACACTTTTTGGGCTGTAGGCGGAATCACATTATAATTAAGGGTGGGGTATGCATTTGTAGGTGTGGCATAGGAACAAATAAAAATGCATCTCGCTGTGAGGCGCTGAAGAATGGGCGTGGTTTACTAGAAATAACGGGTGTGGCTTAAATGAGTGTGGCTCAAAGGGGTGTGGTTAGAGTCTGAGATGAATGATTGATGGAGAGGGAAAGGGGAAAAGGGGGGGAGAGAGAGGGATGGAGGGATAGCAGCCCCAGATCCTACACCACAACACTACTAGTATCAGAGTCCCCAGATCATGCTGGATGATGCAATGTCATTATGCAGCAAACAAGGCATCTTGGCTCTTGTAGTTCCTCAGCCTAGTTATCTGTAAATGCTGTAATCATACCAAGTATCCTAGTGCATGCTGGCTCTTGTGGTTCTAGAGACCAGACCATGCTGGGTGATGAAATGTTATTATATAGCAAACAAGTCAGGCTGGTTCTTGTAGTTCTGCAAACCACTTACTGTATCTAATGGTGTCTATGCTGGGTGGGATACCATTTTAGTACAAGCCAGGCATGCTGGCTCTTGCAGTTCTACAGACCACTTATCTCCTGGTGTCGCTAGTATCAGAGACCCTAGACCATTCTGGGTGAGGTAATGTCATTATATAGCAAACAAGTCATGCTGGTTCTTGTAGTTCTACAAACCACTTACTGTACCTAATGGTGTCTATGCTAGACGAGATGCCATTTTAGTATAAAAACAAGCCAGGCATGCTGGCTCTTGTAGTTCCTCAGTAAATTGGTATTTACACCCAAGGCAGGCACAAATACTAAAGCCATGGACATAAATTTAACAACCTCAGGGAAACATCTCAGAGTAACCCCTTAATAAATCACCTTGGAATTACATGGCTCTTCCAGGAAATCATTAACTGCCACATTGGCTTTAACAATAACAAAACAAGTATCTAGGCAGGTTAATCAGCATGACATGTTTTCCTCACTCTGTACCACGTTGCTTTACTTTCTCCCATACTAGAGGCGGGATCTGAGCCATCATTAATCTGAAGGGGATCAATCACATGTTGCTCCACGTGGGCGGAGGGTTGGTGACAGCTGATGTCTTCCTGTTGTGTTCAGTGGAGAGGGGAGGGGTCTCCAATCCCTGCAGCCACTGAAGAGAGAAGCCGATTTGCTGCCCTCTCCTCTCCACTGAACACAAGGGGAAACAATACTTGTGGCATCTTTGTGTAGCCCACTGCCGTTTTTAGCCCAAAACATTTCCCGATTTTCCCAGGACAAAACCAAAATCCCAGGAAAATAATTGGGACAAGCTTAAATCGGGATGAAGGTACAAAAATCGGGATTGTCCCGGGAAAGTCAGGACTGTTGGCAAGTATGACTTTCTGTGATAGAGTTAGACTTCATTAATATGAGGTGTTTTAATCCATGAAGGGCCTTGTTAAATGGCATGGGTATGCATAGGTGTTGGTGCCTTCCTGTGCTGGCTGCACCATTGGTGTCAGTTGGGACACAGTGGCCACAAAGACACAGCCTCTGTTCCCAATATGACAACCATGTTAGTGCCCCAAATGCACTTGGGGTGTGTTTGTGTAGCCACTGAATCTCAAATGATAGCTCTAGGACTGTTGTCATAATGCATTTAACTTCCTAAGCTCTAGGTTTGTGCTTTCATATTTTTGTGTTCCCTTGTATGAAAAAAGAAGCAGTGCTGATGTGAACAAAGGCTCCTTAACATCTCCTTATGTATAGCCATTCAGTAATAACTATTAATACATTACTCAAACATAGGCGATGGAGATCAAGGATCACGTGATTATTTTAGTTGCAGCACTTCTAAACTTTGCAGGAGTTTTTTAATTGTTACACTTTTACATGGCTTGAACATCAAAAGTCTGAACCTGGCGCACACACCAATCTTCAGCAACTCCAAGCATTACGCCACCCTGTGCTTCTTAACAGCCACCTATTTGACTACTCTCCCTGCTGACCTGCTCTGCCCAGCCCATGGTTCAAATTATGATCTGGATAGAGCTCTGGCAATCCTACTCTGAAGCTCTCCACTCAGTGTGACAAGCACTACTGTCAGTCTTATATACTGATCTTCAGCTCTGTGTGCTCCATTTGCAGAGCTAACTGTTTATGACTTTAAATATATATAAAGAAAAAACCCTTGCGCTGCCAAAAAATAAGTGCTATTCTGTGTTATTAATCTGACAGCCACTGTAATCACTGAATGTGTGTTCCTCACATATAGTAACACACACATATATATATGGAACAAGTCATAAACAAATATATATATATATATATATATATATATATATATATATATATATATATATATGTTATATTTATAATATCTAAATAGTATATATATTATATATATATATATATATATATATATATATATATATATATATATATATATATAATGTTCCCTATCTATTCTCACTGCTGGTGGCAAGATGATTAGCCCTATTTGAGTGTCCCAACATTACCATTTTATGTTCAACTACAACTCTACAGCACCAGCAGTTTATTATTTTATCCTTCAAAAATCAAATGTGTTCATTGAATTGTCATTTTTTACATTTAAATTCCTCTATGTTTTTTTTAAATATTTATTAACATAGACCAAATGGTTCTATGGCCCCTGAAGACATCATTTGCAATCTCTTGGCCCCTAAAGACATCTCTTGAATTAAAACATGTTGGGTAGAGCTTAGGCTGCTGATGTTATGACATCTGTTAAAGCTAAGAGCGAACTTTGCTTTTTATGCAGTACCCTCCTTTATTTAATAATTTATGCTGGTTTTATAGTATTACACTATCTGGACTGCTTTGTTTCTTCATGTCTCCTGCCAATTTTGTGGAAGTGTTTGAGCTCTGGACTTTGATCTGTACCAAAATTGCTGGCTTTTCTAAAATTACATTTCTAGTATCTGTGATCCATACCAAGCTGGCCAAGTTAACCTTCATTATGTATTCAGTATTATGACCTAGGTCGGTAAGGAGTCATATATCTTGGGTAAGAGTTTTTTTTTTATCTTTTCTGGTGATGCACAGAGCTTGGCACATGTAAAGAGCTTATCTGCAAAATATTTTTTTTTTTACTTGAGACATAGTTACATAGTTAGTCAGGTTGAAAAAAGACACAAGTCCATCCAGTTCAACCCTAAAAACAAATAAATAAAATAAAAAATAATCGTACAATCCAGATACCCAATTTTATGCCCACAAT
Source organism: Lithobates pipiens (assembly GCF_037356315.1). Taxonomy (NCBI): domain Eukaryota; kingdom Metazoa; phylum Chordata; class Amphibia; order Anura; family Ranidae; genus Lithobates; species Lithobates pipiens. The sequence continues at coordinate 230,209,337 of NW_027507748.1, forward strand.
TGATCCAGAGGAAGGCGAAAAAAAAACCCAGCAGAGCATGCTCCAATTTGCTACAGCAGGGGAAAAAAATTCCTTCCTGATCCCCCAATAGGCGATCGGATTTTCCCTGGATCAACTTTACCTATGTTAGTACCTAGTTATATTATGTACCATCAGGAAAGTATCCAAGCCTTTCTTAAAGCAATCTACTGAACTGGCCAGAACCACCTCTGGCGGGAGTCTATTCCACATTTTCACAGCTCTAACTGTGAAGAAACCTTTCCGTACTTGAAGATGAAATCTCTTTTCCTCTAGACGTAAAGAGTGCCCCCGTGTCCTCTGGGTTGACCGTACAGAGAACAACTCAACACCAAGTTCACTATATGGACCCCTAATGTATTTGAACATGTTGATCATATCCCCCCTTAATCTCCTCTTCTCAAGAGTGAATAAATTTAGTTCCTCTAATCTCTCCTCATAGCTGAGTTCCTCCATGCCTCTTATCAGTTTGGTTGCCCTTCTCTGCACTTTCTCCAGTTCCCCGATATCCTTTTTGAGAACTGGTGCCCAAAACTGAACGGCATATTCCAGGTGAGGTCTTACTAATGATTTGAACAGGGGCAAAATTATATCTCTTTCTCTGGAGTCCATACCTCTCTTAATACAAGAAAGGACTTTGCTCGCTTTGCAAACAGCAGCTTGGCATTGCATGTTGTTATTGAGCTTATGGTCTACCAAAACCCCCAGATCCTTCTCCACTATGGATTCCCCCAGTTGTACTCCCCCTAGTATGTACGATGCATGCATATTCTTAGGCCCCAAGTGCATAACTTTACATTTATCAACATTAAACCTCATCTGCCACATAGTCGCCCAATTAGACAGTGTATTGAGGTTGGCTTGTAAATTGGAGACATCCTGTAAAGACGTTATTCCACTGCATATCTTGGTGTCATCTGCAAAGACAGAAATATTACTTTTGATCCCAGACCCAATATCATTTATAAAGATGTTAAAAAGTAAGGGTCCCAACACTGAACCTTGGGGTACACCACTGATAACCTTAGACCATTCAGAGTAAGAGTCATTAACCACTACTCTCTGAATTCTGTCTTCTAGCCAATTTTCTATCCATTTACAAACTGATATTTCCAAACCAGTAGACTTTACCTTACACATGAGCCGTGTGTGGGGAACTGTATCGAATGCTTTTGCAAAATCCAAGTATACCACGTCCACCGCCACCCCTCTGTCCAAGGTTTTACTTACCTCCTCATAAAAAGAAATCAGATTTGTCTGACAACTTCTGTCTTTCATGAATCGATGTTGTCTGTTGCTTAAAGTGTTTTTGTTCAGCAAGAACTCGTCGATGTGGTCTTTTATTAAACGCTCCAGTATCTTCCCAGCTATAGAAGTTAAGCTAACAGGTCTATAGTTACTTGGTAAAGACTTTGATCCCTTTTTAAATATAGGCACCACGTTCGCCCTGCGCCAATCCAGTGGGACTATTCCCGTCATTAATGATTCCCTAAAAATTAGATACAATGGCTCTGAAATTACAGAGCTCAATTCTTTTAGGATCCGTGGGTGGATGCCATCAGGGCCAGGTGCTTTATCCACCTTTATTCTGTCTAAGTATTTCTGGACCATATCACTTTTGAGCCATTGTGGATCATTTGGGGCTGTGTCACTATCACCCCCATTATGGACATGCGCTCCCCCATGCTGATTGGACTTTTTTTTCAACTTACTAGATTATAAAATTGTGTTTTCTGTACTTTGTATTTATTATTCACTATCATGTCAGTGTGTTTATTGATTTAATATTGCATATTGATTATTGATATATTTAATTTAAAGGGATAGCACAACTTTAATGTTTTCCATTTAAAGAGGAGCTTTAGTAATTTCTTTAAAAATGAAAAGTCAGCAGCTACATAAACTGTAGCTACTCACTTTTAATACACAGACACTCAGCTGGTCAGGGATCCAAAGTGACTCCTTGCGGCTTCACAGCCACCTGCCCACTGCACTTTGAAAATGGTCATGCAGCCTTCTGGGACCTCTGATGTGTCACTGACATCTGCAGCCAGAAAGAGAGGAGAACTTTGAATCGGATCTCTTAGGCGAGTGTAAGTGGTAGTGGGTACCTGGGTACCTAGGTACCCGATCCTCCTCCCCCCCAAAAAAAGTTGCAAATGTGGCAGGAGAGGAGGGAAGGAGAAGTAAGAGTGAACTTCCCCTTTTGGGTGACGTTCCACTTGTGGTTGCAAGCACTGTTCAAAAGTTTTAAACACCATAGTATTTGTGAATTTTTGATATGCTATGCTAGATACTAACAGCATGTGTTCTAAGCACATCTTAGCAAAATTGAAATGTATTTTCCTGGACAAAAATGATTTTGGTTTCAGAAGTCCATTATGGTGACGATCCAGGGAAGGGCTAGGCAGCCCTGGGAGGCAAACAAAATCAGCTGGCTTTTTCATGGTTAGGAATGTTGGAAGTTGGCTGAAGGCAGTGTACCACACAAAGTGTGCCATGGTACCACATTAATTTTTTTCCATAGTGGAAGGTGGGTGTGGTCTTAGAAAACTGTTTTTATAACACACCTTTTCACGTGCACACATTGAGGAAATGTAAAGACGATGGACAAGATGATTGCTTCTGTACCAAAATGGTATGGACAGAAATAAACTACTGTGCCATCATCACAAATAATCCTTATTATTCAGCTTCCCTTTGCATTGTAACACAAAACATTTCAAGGCTTTATGTTGTTTCTGCATTGACATCCTTTGTAGCTCTGCATCTCTTCAAATAACGTCTCACAACAACTGCATAAGAAGTAGTTGCTTAAAGATTGGTTTCAGGTTTAAACAGGGAGTAAATGGGTTTGTACACCTAGTCAATGACTGCAGATTCCACCCTGATTAAGGTCTGAATGGGGGAGGATTTGCACTCGGTGTCACCAGCCATACATATAATATTTGTACTGGCTAAGAGGGCAAATTTCTATGAACTTCCAGCCCAGACCTTCCCTGTATTATTCAAAGTAGTGGATATAAGGCAAAAATCTGACCGGTGACTCACAAGTTAGGGATGAGAGGGCATCATGCTAGTTATTGTTAATATACAGATTGTGGACAAGAAAAGGTTAAGGATGCTAAATTCTAGTAAGAAGTTGAAAACGTATCTAGAAAAATACATTAGCCAGGAAACTACTACTTAGCTGTAAATTGGTCACACCAAATTGCTTTGCTTCCTCACGGGAGCTGTCTTGATTCCACTCCATCGATGGATTACTTCCCTATCCCATTTTACAAATTGGTGTATTGATTAATTAAGCTTTTGCATTTACTTGTGCATTTTAAGCTTGCCACCTCCTCTCCCTCATCCATCCTTGTCTAGTTTTCATTATTCATTCAACTTTGGCTATAAGCTGCTTTTTGGTTATTCAGTTTTGTGATGCTTATTGTATGCGTGATGATCCTATCAATTATATATTTGATCTTGAAAATGCAGGAAAAGTTTCAAGCAGTCACCCAATGGTAAAAAGTCACAAACAGTAGGATATAGAAAGATGCTTTAGACACAGATGTACCGTTTACTTCTTATGGCACAGTTTAGCCAAGGTCATTGGTAGGTCATACAAACTGCATTCTAAAGTTATACTAATCTATGCACCTATCAGTGTAAAGTATTTAAATTTCATCCAAGTGGCAGATGAGGAGCAGCTGCAATTTTATTCTGTCTGCTGCTGCTTGTGGAGTGCAGTTTGCTGAAGAGACTGAGCTATTGCCATAGGTTGACTGGAAACTACAATTCCCAAAGGAGGGACATTAAAGGGGAGGAACTGGAATAGTTTTCTTGAGCTGAAAGAGGAATAAGGCTGTCTTTGTGTGGAAAGACCAGAATTGAGACAGACTGTGACCCACCCGATTGCAGCAAGGACAGTGAGTTGGCGATTCCTGAAAGCGGTTACTTGCACAAACTCGTAAAGGGGCATTCTTTTGTGCACTACAACGCAAAGTTTTGGAGCACAAAGAGCTGGCCAACAAAAGCACATGTCTATTACTGATTGATTACTATTTCTGTGGTAACCATTTATAGGTCCTCCCCTTAATTAAGCTACCCTGTGTAGGTTTAAGAAAGAGATGGACTATTAGGTATTCGCTATTTGCAGTATGTTAATTATATTGGTTAACTACTACAATACTACTATTTGTTGTTTGATTGTTGACTACTATGTTATTGCTTTTGATGGTTAACCAGTCAAATATAACTTTTACTTGCTGAATTATTACTGTATAACCTTCTTACACCCATCGCAATATGCTTTATTGCTACTTAAATGGTTTGTGTAATTTTCTGGTGTACACTGCCACCCACTGGTTAACCCTTTCACTGCCAGTGTCATTTACACAGGAATCACTGCATTTATATAGCAGTGGTCCCAAAAATGTGTCAAAAATGTCCGATGTGTCCGCCACAATTTCGCAGTCACAATAAAAATCGCTGATCGCCGCCATTACTAGTAAAAAAAAAATAATAAAAAATTATTAATAAAAATGCCATAAAACTATCCCTATTTTGTAAACACTATAACTTTTGTGCAAAGCAATCAATAATCGCTTATTGCGATTTTTTTTACCAAAAATATGTAGAAGAATACGTATCGCCCTAAACTGAGGGAAAAAATGTTTTTTTATATATTTTTGGGGGATATTTATTATTACAAAAAGTTAAAAATAATGCGTTTTTTCAAAATTGTCGCTCTATTTTTGTTTATAGTGCAAAAAAATAAAAACCGCAGAGGTGATCAAATACCACCAAAAAAAAGCTCTATTTGTGGGAAAAAAAGGACGTCAATTTTGTTTGGGTGCCACGTCGCACGACCGCGCAATTGTCAGTTAAAGCGACGCAGTGCCGAATCGCAAAAAGTGGTCTGGTCTTTGACCAGCAAAATGGTCCGGTCTGTAAGTGGGTAATATCCATACCAGACCTGAAGGGCCTGATATGGAATTTAGGGGGACCCCCATACCATTTAAAAAAAAATTGGTTTGGGGTTCCCCTGTGGGGAAATTCCATGCCACTTTTATCAATGAACTTTTATGTGTATTGCCAGACTGACAATTCATTATAGCTGGTGCTAGCGATAGTACTTTTAAATTACTTTTTTTCCTTTAGAAATGTAATTTTGCACTCAGACTGCTCCATGTGATTGGAGCAGAGATCAGTGTTCACTAAATTAAAGCCCAACCCCCCCACAGTTAGTAACACACCCCTAGGAACACTTAACCCCTACACTGCCACCCACTGGTTAACCCTTTCACATTTATATAGCAGTGATTACTGTATAAATGACAATGGTCCCAAAAATGTGTCAAAAATGTCCGATGTGTCCGCCACAATGTCGCAGTCACAATAAAAATCGCTGATCGCCGCCATTACTAGTAAAAAAAAAAATAATAAAAAATTATTAATAGAAATGCCATAAAACTTTCCCTATTTTGTAAACGCTATAACTTTTGTGCAAAGCAATCAATAATCGCTTATTGCGATTTTTTTTAACAAAAATATGTAGAAGAATACGTATCGCCCTAAACTGAGGGAAAAAATGTTTTTTTATATATTTTTGGGGGATATTTATTATTACAAAAAGTAAAAAATAATGCGTTTCTTCTAAATTGTCGCTCTATTTTTGTTTATAGCGCAAAAAAATAAAAACCGCAGAGGTGATCAAATACCACCAAAAAAAAGCTCTATTTGTGGGGAAAAAAAGGACGTCAGTTTTGTTTGGGTGCCACGTCGCACGACCGCGCAATTGTCAGTTAAAGCGACGCAGTGCCGAATCGCAAAAAGTGGTCTGGTCTTTGACCAGCAAAATGGTCCGGTCTGTAAGTGGTTAATATCCATACCAGACCTGAAGGGCCTGATATGGAATTTAGGGGGACCCCCACACCATTTAAAAAAAAAATTGGTTTGGGGTTCCCCTGTGGGGAAATTCCATGCCACTTTTATCAATGAACTTTTATGTGTATTGCCAGACTGACAATTCATTATAGCTGGTGCTAGCGATAGTACTTTTAAATTACTTTTTTTCCTTTAGAAATGTAATTTTGCACTCAGACTGCTCCATGTGATTGGAGCAGAGATCAGTGTTCACTAAATTAAAGCCCAACCCCCCCACAGTTAGTAACACACCCCTAGGAACACTTAACCCCTACACTGCCACCCACTGGTTAACCCTTTCCCTGCCAGTGTCATTTACACAGGAATCACTGCATTTATATAGCAGTGATTACTGTATAAATGACAATGGTCCCAAAAATGTGTCAAAAATGTCCGAAGTGTCCGCCACAATGTCGCAGTCACAATAAAAATCGCTGATCGCCGCCATTACTAATAAAAAAAAAAAAAAAATTATTTATAAAAATGCCATAAAACTATCCCTATTTTGTAAACGCTATAACTTTTGTGCAAAGCAATCAATAATCGCTTATTGCGATTTTTTTTACCAAAAATATGTAGAAGAATACGTATCGCCCTAAACTGAGGGAAAAAAATGTTTTTTTATATATTTTTGCAGGATATTTATTATTACAAAAAGTAAAAAATAATGCGTTTTTTCTAAATTGTCACTCTATTTATGTTTATAGCGCAAAAAAATAAAAACCGCAGAGGTGATCAAATACCACCAAAAAAAAGCTCTATTTGTGGGAAAAAAAGGACGTCAATTTTGTTTGGGTGCCACGTCACACGACCGCGCAATTGTCAGTTAAAGCGACGCAGTGCCGAATCGCAAAAAGTGGTCTGGTCTTTGACCAGCAAAATGGTCCGGTCTGTAAGTGGTTAATATCCATACCAGACCTGAAGGGCCTGATATGGAATTTAGGGGGACCCCCACACCATTTAAAAAAAAATTGGTTTGGGGTTCCCCTGTGGGGAAATTCCATGCCACTTTTATCAATGAACTTTTATGTGTATTGCCAGACTGACAATTCATTATAGCTGGTGCTAGCGATAGTACTTTTAAATTACTTTTTTTCCTTTAGAAATGTCATTTTGCACTCAGACTGCTCCATGTGATTGGAGCAGAGATCAGTGTTCACTAAATTAAAGCCCAACCCCCCCCACAGTTAGTAACACACCCCTAGGAACACTTAACCCCTACACTGCCACCCACTGGTTAACCCTTTCCCTGCCAGTGTCATTTACACAGGAATCACTGCATTTATATAGCAGTGATTACTGTATAAATGACAATGGTCCCAAAAATGTGTCAAAAATGTCCGATGTGTCCTCCACAATGTCGCAGTCACAATAAAAATCGCTGATCGCCGCCATTACTAGTAAAAAAATAATAATAAAAAATTATTAATAAAAATGCCATAAAACTATCCCTATTTTGTAAACGCTATAACTTTTGTGCAAAGCAATCAATAATCGCTTATTGCGATTTTTTTACCAAAAATATGTAGAAGAATACGTATCGCCCTAAACTGAGGGAAAAAAATGTTTTTTTATATATTTTTGGGGGATATTTATTATTACAAAAAGTAAAAAATAATGCGTTTTTTCAAAATTATCGCTCTATTTTTGTTTATAGCGCAAAAAATAAAAACCGCAGAGGTGATCAAATACCACCAAAAAAAAGCTCTACATGTGGGAAAAAAAGGACGTCAATTTTGTTTGGGTGCCACGTCGCACAACCGCGCAATTGTCAGTTAAAGCGACGCAGTGCCGAATCGAAAAAAGTGGTCTGGTCTTTGACCAGCAAAATGGTCCGGTCTGTGGTTAATATCCATACCAGACCTGAAGGGCCTGATATAGAATTTAGGGGGACCCCCACACCATTTAAAAAAAAAATTGGTTTGGGGTTCCCCTGTGGGGAAATTCCATGCCACTTTTATCAATGAACTTTTATGTGTATTGCCAGACTGACAATTCATTATAGCTGGTGCTAGCGATAGTACTTTTAAATTACTTTTTTTCCTTTAGAAATGTCATTTTGCACTCAGACTGTTCTAAACATGGGAAACATGTGCCACTTTACAGGCACACTATAGACACATCCCAGGTACAAAATTTAAAGGAATATTACACTTTTATTGTTTCACTTTAAGCATTATTAAAATCACTGCTCCCGAAAAAACAGCCATTTTTAAAACTTTTTTTGCATTGAAACATGTTCCCTGGGGCAGGACCCAGGTCCCCAAACACTTTTTATGACAATAACTTGCATATAAGCTTTTAAATTTAGCACTTTTGATTTCTCCCATAGACTTTTAAAGGGTGTTCTGTGACTTTTGAATATGCCACGAGCACCCCAAATTGTTTGCTGTTCAGGGAACGGGCGAACAGCCAATGTTCGAGTCAAACTCATGTTCGATCCGAACATAAAGCCCATCCCTAATGTTAATCACACGCAAAGGGGAACACCTCATTACCGAATATTCCACATTGCAAAGTATCTGAACAATATCACTAAAGCGTTTAGAAATCACAGTATTACTAAATTGTTGGTCACTAAAGATGGAGAAAATCACGTGATTACATCTCCAGACAAAGGCTACCGGTTACTCCAAAAATGGAAGATCATTCTAGATGAACATTCTACCCCTCTGATACAGGGAACGTCAACAAAATTCCCCCTTAGTGGAAACAGGCCTCTGCCTCTAAATAACACAAGTCATATGATTATTGTTGTCATTGTGTCTCAAAGTGCCTGCCCTAACATAGGGCCCCACTTTTTGGAGCTTCTTCCACACCGCAAGTTCCCACAACTTGAGCAGACATGATCTGCACCTGGGTTTTAACTACCCTCCTTTTAAGTTCTAGTTTATACTGTTCGTTTTTTGTTTCTCAGTTTTATTTACAGGAACTATTTCTGCCATTATACTCGGAGCTTCTCAACTATACTCATCCTGCCAGACAAGACAACAAACAGATATTGTGTGAACCTCTACAAGCAGAGCAACGGAACAATCATTGCCCATAGACTGCCTGCACATGACCCCAACCGTGAGTACACTTACTACTTGACACAAAAAGCACCACCTAAAAAACACTATATCATTTAAATTTCTCTCTATATATGCACATGGAATGCACCACCAAGCCAAAAGGGCATCCCTCTGGAAGGAAGTGGACTCCTCTTGGTGTTATGTACTAAGCATCCAAGAGACACATTTCCATCATAATCCACCACCTAAGTGTACTCACAAATCCTTCCAGCACTATTTCTACTCCAATATGACAGCCAAAAAGAGAGGAGTGATGATTGCAGTAAAAGACACACTTTCCTTCCACCTAATTTCAGAAACAAACGACTCGTCAAGATGATATCTTATCATCATTTGTGACATAAACAATGTCTGCTACACTTTGCTGAATATCTATGTTCCCAATAAACGCCAAATTAAATTTCTCAATGGACTCATGGGGAAAGTAAAGAAAATACAGCGAGGATGCCTCATAATGTGCAGGGACTTAAACATTGTTCCTAATCCACAAATGGATTATACTACAGCACCTTCTAAAAATACATCACCCTTAGCAAATTTTCTACGTTCAAACGAACTGTACAATTCTTGGCGTTGTACACATGCTAGTGAAAGAGATTACTCATTTTTCTTCCATAGACATTGTACTTATACGAGGATTGATTTGTTTCTGATTGATAAGTGGTTGCTCCAAAAAGTGCCCCAGGCCAAAATTGGTATGATAGCATGGTTAGACCATGCTCCCATTCGCCTCACACTCAGCCCTTGTACATACGGTTGGAGAATCTGTCGGAATGAGTCTTATCGGACCGTGTCGTCAGATAATCCGACTGTGTGTGGTATGCATCGGACTGATTCTGTCCGAATCTCCGTCCGACCCAATTTTCCAACATGTTGGAAATATTTCCCGACCAACTGGGCTGGACGGACCTAATCCGATCATGTGTAGAGCATTTTCATCGGACCAAGTGCCACGCATGCTCAGATCAAATTCCTACATCAAAGCTATTGGCTACTAGCCTGAATGTAGTCCCATCGTAACGAAATTACGTCATCACGTTCTGAAAGATCGGATTTTTCACCAACTTGGCCCGACCGTGTGTATGCAACAGTTTCGGACACAATCCGTCGGACTAAATGCGATGGGCAAAATCCGACGGATTTGGTTGGCAAAATCTCCGACCGTGTGTACGTGGGCTAAGAGATTCATATCCTAGCACCACCACCTATGTATGGCGATCTAATTTGCAAATCATACAAAACCCTAGCACTAAGAAAAACGCTGGAGGACCACTTGTCCGATTACTTCCAAATCAATTCCTCATCCACTGATAATGCTTTTCTACTTATCCAGCTAAGGGCCAGGATTAGGAGGCAGAGGCAGCAGAAAATCACAATTTTGATGACAGAAATTGATACAATAGAAGCTCTCAACAAAAACAAACCTACTTCCTCCATTAGTGCAAAACTCACTTCCCTAAGACATGACTTTAGACTAAGCCTACTCCAAACATTTGAACATACAGCGAAAAAAATGAAAATGTCCTTTTAGTCTACTGGCAACAAAGCCGGGAAAGCATTGGCTAGAAAAATACAAGGACAACACTTCAAGACCAAAATAGCTTACCTCATCCACCCTTAAAGCAAACAAAAAATATATTACCCTCAAAGCAATGCAGACGCCTTTAGCGACTATTACAGCTCTCTCTATAACTTGAACCAGGATGATATAACAGCACAGCCTACTCAAACAAACATAGAAGATTTCCTGTCAGACATTAAATTACCGAAAGTCACACCAGCACAACTTCAAGAGCTGAATGCACCCTTTTCCTTGACTGAATTATTACAGGCCATAAAGACACTTCTGAGTAACAGATGGACGTATAGGAGATTATTATAAGAGCTTCCAGACAATTTTAGGACCACACCTCCTTAAGGTGTTTGATAGTGCAGCTACCTCTGCTTAATTTCCACCTAAAATTCTGGAAGCACTCATTGCCACGTTGCCTAAACCTGTGAAGATACCGGATATGCCCCAAAACTTAAGACCTATATCATTATTAAATAATGATCTAAAAATTTATGCCAAAACTATATTTCCCTTCACTGAGACTAGTTGAAATTCTGCCTAGTCTGATTGACCCAGACCAATTGGGCTTCACAAAGGGAAGACAAGCCTCTGATGCCACAAGACGCCTAATCAACATAATTCACATTGCTAGAAGGGCTTAAACGACTTCTCTGCTTCTAGCTTTGGATGCAGAGAAGGCATTTAATAGAGTACACTGGCTTTGTCACAAGCCTTAGGAAGATTCAGATTCACTGGCCATATATTGTCCGCTATCCTTGTAACCCTCACCATCAGCTAAAGTATTTACATCAGGGATGTTATCTAAATCCTTTGGAATTACAAATGGCACAAGGCAGGGATTTCCATTGTCCCCTCTCATCTTTAATCTTTTAATGGAACCATTAGCTGCAAGTATTAGACAATCACCTGAAATACAGGGCTTTATGATCAACAATAGAAAACACGTCATTAGTCTTTTTGCTAGTGACGTGATCTTAATGCTCACAAAACCGGTGTCTTCCCTGGAAAAAGTATCTTGTCTACTCCAAAACTTTGGTAGGGTTTCGTATTACGAGGTAAATTGCGCCAAGCCATACATATTAGACCTAGGGGTGTCTCCACAAAATAAACTAGATATGCAAGCTAAAATCCCATATATCTGGAATAATCATAAGATTAATTACTTAGGGATTAATCTTACTTCTCATCCTGAACATCTCTTTAAGGCTAATTACCTACCGCTTGAAGGCAAAGTAAATGAAGGAACACAGAAATTAAGTAAATATATACTATCATGGTCCAGTAGGCTGGCAGCACTTAAAATGCAAATATTACCTCAAGTATTGCATGTCTTTAGAACAGTCCCTATACCTACTTTAAAAACCTTTTTTAAGAACCTACAACACACACTTGCCAACTTCCTATGGGATGGGAAAAAAGCAAGGAGTGCCTTCTCTAAACTTAGCAAAGCAAAAAATGCAGGAGAAGCAGGATCCCCAGTCTTCAGCGATTATCACATAGCCACAGAATTAGCGCAGATCAGTGGATGGTTCCCAAACCAACCCATGACATTATGGAGTCACATAAATCAAAATCATATAGCAGGTAGTGATCTACATAATTATGTCTTGGCCTCCCCCTTTAATAACACGAAAATCAAAAATGTCTCTCCCACAATACTAGTAACCCTGGATTATTGGAAAAAAATAATGCACTATAACTCTCTCTTAACACCTAATTTTCATCTTGCTATTACTTCAATAGCATTGATAATACCTGACCTGAGCTTGACCAAATGGGTATCTGGAGGACTAAAATGGATTTCGGATCTGTTCATAAACAACAAACTGAAATCTTTCATACAATTACAATAAGAATTTAGTCTTCCATCGGCTGAACAATTTAACTATATACAGGTTACCTCCTATCGCAAACGTAAGAAGCCACTACACCAGAAGTTATTCTGAAAAATACATGTATACTTTTATACTAAAGAGAATCGCAAAGGTGGAATTTCACTTTTCTGTAGTTTTCTCGATAATAAATCTATTCTCGAGAAAACAAACTCTATGCTTGCATGGGAAAGGGACTTAGATATACTGTATCATACACAGAGGAGCAGTGGCACAAAGCGTTACAACACACCTACTCAGCAACTAAGTTTACAAATGTTTGGGAACTATCCCATAAAATCACACAGCAATGGTATCTAGCAACATACAGGATGGCCAAATTCGATCCCTCCACACCTTTGTTATATTGGAGAAATTGCACGCAAACAGGCACACTATTCCACATATTGTGGATCTGTGAAAAGTTGGCTAAATTCTGGTAGAATATATTTACAATCTTTCAACAAGTTACAGGATTATCTACACAATGCTCCTCTTCACTGGCCATCCTGAAACTAGGAATAGAAAACATACCACCACTCCTTGGGAAATTCACCACTCACCTATTCCTAGACACTAAATTAGTAATTCTTAGGCTCTGGAGATCCCCATATTTTCCTGAGGTTGATGACATTATCGGCACACTCACAATCCACCACATATATGAAAGCATGTTAGCCAATATAGCAGGGAAGTATGCAGAGTTTCTTGGACATTGGCAACCATGGATTGAATGGTATAAAGTAGATAAAGTACATAAATTACATATAGGACAACAAGGCCAAAACAGGTTAAGTCAGATAAGCTAAGCTCAAGAGCAAATGTACGCAGCCTGAGCATAATTTACTGACAGTAATGGCACCCCTTATAATAATGTACAAGTGAATGTGAGAGATGACAACACTAAGGGATCTAGGGAGGAGGTGGAATCCTTATGGGTAGAGCTTCAAAGGGATGAAACTAAGGGGAAAATAATACTGGGAATATGCTATAGGCTCCCTTACCTGTGGGAGGAGGGGGAGGCGGATCTTCTATCACAATTTGAATTAGCAGCAAGGATGGGAAGTGTTATCATAATGGGGGCTTTTAATTATCCAGACATAGACTGGGCAGAGGGAACCATGCATTCGCCTAAGGCCCGCCAGTTCCTAAATGTCTTGCAGGACAATTTCATGGCTGAGATGGTAGATGCACCAATTAGAAATAAAGTGTTACTGGAGCTATTGATTACCAACAATACAGACCCGATCACAGATGTGGAAATATGGGTCAATTTAGTAAACAGCAATCACAGGTTAATTGGCTTCAGTATGAATCACACAAATAGGAAACATAAGGGCACTAAATTTCAAAAGAGCCAACTTCCCTAAACTACGAACCTTTCAATAAGACATAAATTGGGATAAAATCTTAGGAGCAAAGAACAAGGAGGAGACATGGGTTTGCTTTAAGAGCATTTTAAATAAAGGCATTAGCCAATGCATCCCATTGGGTAATACATTTAACCCCTTCAGTACAGGGCTTTTATATACCCTTCCTTACCAGACCTATTTTTAGCTTTCAGCGCTCTCACACTTTGAATGACAATGACAAGTCATGCTACACTCCACCCAAACCAAATTTGTATCATTTTTTCTCACAAACAGAGCTTTCTTTTGGTGGTATTTAATCACCGCTGGGTTTTTATTTCTTGCAATATAAGCAAAAAAAAGAGAAATTAGTTTCTATTGTAAAATTTTGAAAATGAAACATTTTTCTTCCTAAATTTGGGCCATAATGTATACTGCTGAACATCTTTAGTAAAAATAACCCAAATAATTGTATATTATTTGGTCTCTGTGAAAGTTATAGCGTCTAAAAGCTATGGTGCAAATCATTGAAAAATGATCACATCTGATCACACCTGATGCACTGAAGGCCTATCTCATTTCTTGAGACCCTAACAAGCCAGGAAAGTACAAATACCCTCCAAATTACCCCTTTTTGGAAAGCAGACATTCCAAGGTATTTAGTAAGAGGCATGGTGAGTTTTGTGAATTTGTAATTGTTTTCCACAATTCTTGGGAAAATTATAATTTTTTTTGCACAAAATTGTCATTATAACAAGTTATTTATCTCACACAGCATATGCATACTTGCAATGACACCCCAAATACATTCTGCTACTCCTCCTGAATATAGTGATACTACATGTGTGAGACTTTTACACAGCCTGGCCACATGCAGAGGTCTAACATCCAAGTAGCACCGTCAGGCATTCTACGAGCATAAATTGCACATCTCATTTGATGACAACCTATCACAATTTTGAAGGCCCTGGAGCACCAGATCAATGGAAACGCCCACAAAATGACCCCATTTTGGAAAGCTAACACCCTAACGTATAATCTATGAGGCATAATGAGTCTTTTGAATGGTTCATTTTTTTCCAGAAGTTTTTGGAAACTGTGGAAAAAAATTAAAACGCATTCTTTTTTTACATAAAGTTGTCCATTTATAAGATATTTATAACACATAGCATGTATATAGCAAAAATGACATGCCAAAATACATTCTGCTACTCCTCCTGAGTATGGTGATACCACATGTGTGAGACTTTTACACAGCCTGGCCACATAGAGAGGCCCAACATTGAAGTAGCACCGTCAGGCGTTCTACATGCATAAATTACACATCTCATTTCTCAACCACCTATTACAATTTTGAAGGCCCTGGAGCACCAGGAAAATGGAAACGCCCACTAAATGACCCCATTTTGGAAAGCTAACACCCCAACATATAATCTATGAGGCATAATGAGTCTTTTGAATGGTTCATTTTTTCCCCACAGTTTTTGGAATATGTGGAAAAAAAATGAAAACGCATTTTTTTTTATACAAAGTTGTCCATTTATAAGATATTTCCAACACATAGCATGTACATAGCAAAACTGACACCCCAAAATGCATTCTGCTACTCCTCCCAAGTATGGCGATACCACATGTTTGAGTATTTTACACAGCCTGGCCACATACAGAGGCCCAACATTGAAGTAGCACCATCTGGTGTTCTACAAGCATAAATTACACATCTCATTTCTCAACCACATATTACAGTTTTGAAGACCCTGGAGCACCAGAACAATGGAAACACCCACAAAATGACCCCATTTTGGAAAGCTAACACCCCAACGTATAATCTATGAGGCATAATAAGTCTTTTGCATGGTTCATTTTTTTCCAGAAGTTTTTGGAAACTGTGGAAAAAAATGAAAACGCATTTTTTTTTATACAAAGTTGTCAATTTATAAGGTATTTCCAACACATAGCAAAACTGACACCCCAAAATACATTGTGCTACTCCTCCTGAGTATGGCGATACCACATGTGTGAGACTTTTACACAGCCTGACCACATACAGAGGCCCAACATCCAAGTAGCACCGTCAGGTATTCTAGGAGCATAAATTACACACATAAATTTCTGCCAACCTATCACATTGTTGAAGGCCCTTCATATTTCTAACACATAGCATGTACTGTACATACCAATTGCAAACCAAAATACATTCTGCTGAGCAAAGGGTAAAGAAAAGATTACCTGCGGTTTAGTAGTGCAGTGGTCCACAGAGGAGAGCATCGGTCCAGGCAGCAGGCAGGAACATGGACAGCAACAGCAAATCAGGCAGCAGGCAGGAATAGTCAGTACAGGTAGAGATGTTGTCAGAACAGCCAATGCATTGGTCCAGATAGCAGGCAGGGATGTGGTCAGCAGAAGCAAAAGGATCAAAGGATCATCCATGCAGCAGGCGGGAATACTGTCCATAGTACATGCAGCAGGCAGAGGTATGGTCCGCACAGCCAGAGTATTTGTCCAGGGACCAAAGATCAATCCAAGGGGCAGCAAAAACATCGTCAACAGGCCGAGGTCAGTGCAGGTAAAAGGCAGAAATAGATGGTAGGCACAGGCATAGTCGATACAGTCCAGGGTCAGTTCACTTGAAAGGCGGAAACATGGCAGATAAATAATGCAGACGGTAGGCAGAGGCATAGTCGAGAAACAGGTCAGGGTCAGTTCACATGGAAGACAATGCTATGGTTGGTTGAGGCAGGGAAATATTCATGACAGAAATTGAAAACGGGGAAATGGCAGTATTAGAAATATGGGCTAATAGTTTTCCACATTGTGGTATAGTCTGAAGCATTGTCCGATGCAAAGGCTAGGTTGGGAGGGACAATCGGGACAATGGAAGCTGGTGTCTTTCCTAATTCCTCTTTTGGTGCACACCCGCCATTTTTTTTTTACGTCGTCGTCCAGATTCTGATGGTGAAATGTGGTCTGGAAAATGACGCTTGTGTAGTCTGCTGCCAGAATCTGAGGGAATGCTTTCAGGGGAGAATCGTGTAGGTAGATCAGGGAAGTGACAATGTCTTCAATATACTTTATGAAGGTGGTGGGTGTTTCTGTTGATTTTTGGTAGATGATAAAAGATTTTAAAAGGGCCAAATGAAAAAAGTAAATTGCAATTTTTTTGTACCAAAAAAGGGATTTTCTTGTTGAAAGATAGGGTTGCAACATCTGGCCATTTAAATCCACCCCTCCCATTAATTTATTATAATCGCTGATACAGGAAGGCTTGTGAATGGGACTGCTTCTTCTGTGAAGTTCCACCGAGGTGTCATTGTGGATGGTGGACATCATGTACACGTCTTTCCTATCCCTCCACTTCACAGCCAACACTTCCTCATTTGGGAAGGGAAGCCCTTTCGGTTTTTCCTTGTTGTACCACAGGCCAAAGTTTTTTTTTAGGTACATGTGGCGGAGAAGGGGCAAACTAGTGTAATAGATATCCATATATATATATGATAATCCTTTTGGAGGAGTGGGAATGCCAACTCCCAAACTATCTTTCCACTTATTCCTATGTACACTCAGGGGGCTGGAGCTGGCAATCTTTGCCTTCGTACACGCGAAATGAGTACACATAACCGGTGGCGCTTTCGCAGAGCTTGTTCAGCTTCAAGCCATACCTCGCTCTCTTACTGGGGATATATTGCTTGATTCCTAGTCGGCCTGTGAAATGCACCAGGAATTCGTCCACACATATGTTTTTGTGAGGGACATAAAGTTCGGAAAACTTATTGGAAAAAAAAATAATTAGGGGGCGAATTCTATATAGTTTGTCAAAGTTTGGGTGATTTCGGGGGGGGGGGGGGGGGGCACTGTGAGTTGTCACTAAAATGCAGGAAGTGCATTATAAGTTCGTATCGGGACCTGGACGTGAATGATGAAAAAACTGGCATATGATGGATGGATTTGATCAACCAATACTTATTCATTTCATTTTTTTTTGTAAGCCCCATGTTGAGTGTTAAGCCTAAAAACAATTTAAGCTCCGCCGCTGTTAGGGGTCATCATTCAAAAGGACAGGCATAGCTGGAGCTGGGATTGTTTGCAATAAATTGTAGTGCAAAAAGGTTGGTTTGGTCCACGATGCCTTGAACCAATTTGTTGGGGAAAAATAAATAAAAAAAATCAATTTGGGAAAAATCCGCAGTGTTGACCTGCACACCTGGCTGTGCTGTAAAAGGGGGATCGTGGCTGACCCCGTGGTAGAAGGCAGCCACAATGGGTTTGCCAAGCTTTCTGGAAGCTGGGTTTGGGCCCTAATTATTTGGCGTGCACTGGGCCTTTCCTCTTGGGGTCTAGCAGTGCTTGTACCGGGCCTCTCCTCCTGGGGTCTACAGCTGTTGGCACTGCTGGTAGCTGCCTGGTGTTCAGACCGTCTTCTTTTAGGACGGACTGCTTCCTCCTCCAATTCGGATCCTGATGTGCTTCCTTCAGGGGGCTCATATTTCGAAACAGAATCGGAAACAGAACTGAGCGGTGAGAGCTCCCCGTTGCTCTCATCGGCCAGGCTGAGTATTAGGTATGCCTCTTCTGGGGTGTACACCTTTCTAGACATAGTGGCTGTAGGTACTCTGCTGGCAGGTACTCTGGTGGCAGGTGGTGAGGTGGTGGGTACTCTAGTGGTACTCTGTTGATAGGTACCCTGATGGCAGCTGGTGAGGTGGTGGGTACTCTGGTGGCAGGTACTCTGGTAGTACTCTGGTGGCTGGTGGTGAGGTGGCGGGCACTCTGGTGGCAGGTACTCTGATGGTACTCTGTTGGCAGGTACTCTGATGGCAGGTGGTGAGGTGGCAGGTACTCTAGTGGTACTCTGTTGGCAGGTACTCTGATGGCAGGTGGTGAGGTGGCGGGTACTCTGGTGGCAGCTGGTGAGGTGGTGGGTACTCTGGTGGTGGGTACTCTGGTGGCAGGTACTCTGGTAGTACTCTGGTGGCTGGTGGTGAGGTGGCGGGTGCTCTGGTGGCAGGTACTCTGGTGGCAGGTGGTGAGGTGGCGGGTACTCTGGTAGTACTCTGGCAGGTGGTGAGGTGGCGGGTATTCTGGTGGCAGGTACTCTGGGGGCAGGTACTCTGGGGGCAGGTACTCCTGGTGACAGGTACTCTTTATTTAGGGGGGTAATCTGGGCACAGTAACACATATACTGGGGTACAGTAGTGGTAACTCACTGTTAGCTGATCTCCTCCTCACACTGGATCGGTGTGTGAAGAGGAGAACCCAGCAACAGGAGTTACACACAGGTTTGTTTACATTTAGTGACAGGCTGTCATTGGGCACAGCCAGTCACTAAATAGCCAATTTCATTGGCTTTTTACACTGATTGGGGCTGGGCTGTAGCTAGGGAAAAAGCTTCAGCCAGCCTCACCCCCGATCACTACACAGCTCCTACCCGGGAGCGGGCATGTGCGCCGTGCACGCCACTTCCCGATGTGGATATGCAGCGCCGGCTTGTGTCGGATCACAGCCGGTAATGCTGCTCCACCAATCGCCATTGCTGCTTCAATACCTCCATCGGGGAATGGCTGTGTCCCTAGGGACACACTGGAGGGGGCCCGCAGTAGCGGCAGAAAGCCGAGGACGTCATATGACGGCCACCCAGGATGGGAGATCCCATTTGTGGCCATCATTTGACTATGGCTGGGTATTGAAGTGGTTAAAAGAGCGAACAAAAGTCCTGGATGGCTTAACTCCAATGTGAAAATGCATATAAAAGCAGAGGAGAAACAGGGGTGCCCACTGTCTCCGCTTCTTTTTGCCATAGCCATAGAAACTTTAGCCATTGCCTTACGTTCTAACCCCGACATTAGGGGGGTCATGTGCGGGTCCTGCGAACATAAATGCGCCCTTTATGCGGACGACCTCCTTCTTTTTGTCACTTCGCCCCTGACCTCCATGCCCATAGTTAACCAGACTTTATTGGATTTTAGTAAGATTTCGGGACTTCGGGTCAATATGGAGAAATCTTTAGCTCTGAATGTTACGCTCTCCACAGATATGCTATCACAACTTTCGAATAATTTTACCTTCTCATGGGCGCAATCCCAGCTTCCATACTTAGGAATCAAACTCACTTCAGATGTACACACATTATTCAAAGCTAACTATCCCTACATGGCGCAAAAATGTAGAGCGGATTTAGTTCGTTGGTCCGGTTGTGGCATCTCCTGGCTGGGTAGGATTAATGCGGTGAAAATTACACTTCTACCACGATTATTATACTTGTTCCATTCACTCCCAATTCCGGTCCCCAAAACATTCCTGAACAAAATACAAACGGACATCGTGAGGTTTGTCTGGGGGAAGAAAGGTTATAGGTGCTCCTCAACCACACTCTACCGATTGAAATCTCAAGGGGGGTTGGGTCTTCCCAATTTGTGGGGTTATTATCAAGCGGCACAACTGGCCCAGATATCAATGGCTTTCTCTGGTTCTGTAAAACCGGACTGGTTATTGATGGAACGGCAGTCTATTCCTCACCACACAATAGATTTCCTGATGGGTTGCAACCCCAAACGTAGACCTGCGATTCTGGCTCCCACCCTTTCGCATTCCATGGCGCTGAGCTCCAACCTATTCAAACGGGACTCGTTGATCTCCCCACTGAAACCGCTAACACACATTTTTCATAATGGGGATTTTCTCCCGGGGGAAAATATAGAAGCCTTTAAATGGTGGACGGATAAGGGGCTATATAGAATTGGACATTTTTTTCCCCCTACCGGCCCTCTTTCTTTAAACACACTGCAAAAAGAAACTAGATATGCCCGATTCGGAAATCTTCAGATTTACACAAATCTCACACTATTTGAATTCCATTTGGACTTCTAAACCACTTCCTCCTTTTATAACACAATATGAGCAATGGTGTGCGCGGGCTACGGACCAGAGGGGGGGCATCTCCCTGATCTACACGGCTCTTATGGGGACGGACAACAAGCCCCCTTATGCTCAGGCATGGGAAGCTGATTTGGGCTGCACATGGGAATCGAAACAGTGGTTTGGGGCCTCGACGAGAGCTCACAAAGGTATCCTTAATGTTTCGCTAATTGAGGCAGGTATCAAAGTCTTGTTTAGATGGTACTATGTTCCTTCCAGGCTGGCAAAAATGTTTCCGGGTTCCTCGCCAGTGTGCTTTAGAGGTTGTGGTCTGGGAGGAGATATGTTTCATGTCTGGTGGTCCTGTTCACGCATCCGCTCCTTTTGGCGGAAAGTGTTTCGTACGGTTAGTTCTATTACGGGGACTGCCTTGCTACCACACCCCAGTTTAGCCTTACTAAATCTTTCCGTCCCGGCTCTATCCAAACATTTACAGCAACTGGCGTTTTTTGTTTTTCTTGGGGCTAAAATTACGATAGCCAAGGCCTGGAAGAAACACACGGTTTCCTATAAGAGGTAACATGGATTATGGTACAAGAACAAGTAGTGGCCAAGTGGAACGACAAAATGGAGAGATTCCGGTTGACCTGGGAACCTTGGGCGACATTGTGTAATATTTCTCTTATTCCAGGAGTGCGGCCTGGTACTTTGTCTTCTGGGGCAGGTAACACTTGATTAAGCTTTTTACATTGCCTCTCTTTCTCCTTTCCCCCCTTTCTTTTTTCACACGTTTTCTCTCTTCCCTTCTTCTTCACCTCCCTTGGTGTAACGGGATGTGCCCCACATGGGGTTCTAAGAAAGACAGCAGCCATGTTCTGGGCTGGTTATTGGCCCAAAATTCCTTTAGGCATCTCAGGTAATTGAACTCTGTAGGGATGGGACGGGAGTGTCCTGGTCTTGGCGGACGGGCCTAGCCCCTGGTCTGCAGCTTGATCCCGTTTGGGGCGCCAGGGGACCTGAGGCTCGTGTGCTTTGACTAGACATACTCCCTCTTGTTGTGTCAATGTACTTCCTGTTGGCTTTATAGATTGGTTTTGTTATATTCTGGTCTAGATCCATGTATGTCTAGCTTGGCTGTACTTATGTACGGGTGGATTTAGCCTGTATGTTTTGAGGAATGTTTATCTTTACTGTTCTGATGAAAATCTTCAATAAACATTATTAAAATTAAAACACAAAAAAAAAAAAAAAAGCAGAGGAGAAGGCCTACAAAAAATATAGGGGTAAGGGATCATCATCAACATTCAGATTTTTATAAAGAATGCAACAATATATGCAACAATATATGTAAGGGTGCAATTAAGGCGGCTAAGATAGAACACGAAAGACACATAGCGAAGAAAAGAAAAAAATCCCAAGAAATTCTGTCAGGGAAATAGGCACATCCCTATGCACAATTCCACAAGGTTAGAGAACCAGCATAGGCAAGGTCATGCTAACACACATCCACGGACATGGATGTGCAATGTCTTTACTAAGTGAACACCTGGCGCCGCGATCGGGCGAACGCGCGTGCCTGACAATGCCGCGATTATGTGAACATGTGTGCGCAACAACGCCGTGGTAATGCAAATGCACGCGCGCAAGGCGTGCGCATGACGTGACACAGGTGCCTTGTCTATTTAAACACTCCTCTGACAGTGCTGCACTGGATTATCATCAGCTTCTCCTGTATACCTGTGTTCATGATTCCTGTGACCTGATCTCCTGTACACCAACTTGGCTTGTTTGACCTGCTCCTGCTGATCTCCTGGCTCTTCTTACCAACTTGCATCTGACCCCTCCTTGTCTGTTCCCTGCATCTGATCCCAGCTTGGCTAACAGCTGCTAACCAGCTGCTACTACCAGGCAACCCGTGCTTCTGTGGGCACATCATCCCTGCGTCATCTTCAAGGTTGTGCTGCACTCGGCCACAAGGGAAGCCCTCCCGGCATCTCTGCCTCCTACCAAGATCCTGACAAATTCTTTAAGTATGTAAACAGTAAAAAAGGGAGGACAGACCATATTGGCCCCATAAAGACTAAAGAAGGACATCTGGTTACAAAGGATGGGGAAATAGTGAAGGTATTGAATTTATTCTTCTCCTCAGTCTCCATGAGGGAAGTTGGGGATTCAGTAACAAAAACTGCTGTGTTTATCCTCATGACACATCACAGAAAGCACCGCCATGGTTAACAGAGGACAGTATTAAAATTAGACTTGGGAAACTTAACATTAATAAATCACTGGGACCAGATGGCTTTCACCTGAGGGTACTTAGGGAACTCAGTCAAGTAATTGCCAGACCAGTGTTCCTAATTTTTACTGACAGTCTACTGATTGGAATGCTACCAGGTCATTGAAGAAAAGCCAATGTAGCACCACTATTTAACTGGTTCCCGACCAGCCGTTGCAGTTATACTGCGACAGGTTGGCTCCCCTGGTGCAGCTCTTAATGCAAATGGTGTTGAGCCAAATGAGAATCACTAATATTTAGACATAAAAAACATGCGCAAAATATACGTAAATATGTAGAAACATGCATAAATGTAAAAATAAAGTGCAAAGTTATCCACGTTAAAAGTCTACACTAAAAAGAGTGGTTAGAAGTCCACAGTGATTGTAAACCATAAAATATAGTCCAAAACAATAAAAAAGATTTAGTGACAAAAAAGTGTTAATAAAATGTTGATCCCGATGAGCTGGATATCACCATCCAAATATAGACATATAGACAGTGATAAAGGAAGCCACCACCGATAAAACTGAGGCTTACCAGAATGTATGAACGCAGTATGGCATATGCCTAATAAATAATCAGAGCTTTGCGGTGAGAGCCGGTTCACACAGGGGCGACTCAGATCCGACTTCAGGTCGCCCCTAGGCGCCTTAAGTCGCGCTACATAAAAAAATCAATGTAAGTGAATGAGAGCCGTCTTAATGCACACTACTGAAGTCGCTCCGACTTCAGAAAAGGTTCCTGTACTACTTCAATCTGACTTGTAGGCGACTGGTACCCATTAATTTCAATGGAGGTCGCCTCCAAGTCGGATCTCCGTCTATGCGGAGGCGACTTTTACAGAATTATCAGCTCTCAAGAGGGAAATCCATGCCAAATTTATGAAAAAAATGTGGCGTGGGTTCCCCCTCCTAGAGCATACCAGGCCCTTAGTTCCCCCTTGAGAGCTCATTCTGTGATTGGTCACGGCAAAAGTCGCCTGGCCTGGGGCAACTTAAAGTCATGTTGTAGGTCACCCCAAGTCGTGTCCAAGTCGTGTTCAAGTCGTGTCCAAGTTGCCTCCAAAAGTCATGTTGAATGTCGTGTTGCCCCTGTGTGAACCGAGCCTGACAATACACAAATGGTTAGAAACATCAATGTGTGTGGATATTTGGACACCGGAAGTTAGTAATCCCAATTTCCTCCAGAGGACACAGGTCTTGAGAAATGGAACTTCAGAGATCTAGGCCATAGCATGGATTCACAGATGTATGGCTATAAATTAAATAAAAATCACACATAGTGTGAATCTGGTTTACAGGAAATGTATTAAAAAAAGGTAAATGAAAGCACTCACATTTAGGTAGAACAACAATCGTTTCAATAAGAGAATATAATAGAATAGAAATTAATAGAATAGAATAAAAAAAAGAATAGAATAAAATAGAAAAAAATATAACCATCTTCTGAAATTCGAATAGAAAAGAATAGAATATAATTCAAAAAAACAATAGTTTCATAGTTAGGTTGAATAAAGACATCAGTCCATCAAGTTCAACCTGAGTGAGTTTCTACAATTGTCCCTATCCCTGTACATTGCACACTCACGTCGGTCCCTACCCTCAAGGAGCCCACAATCCAAGGTCCCCATTCATATACTAGGGCCAATTTTGGACAGAAGCCAATTAACCTACCTGCATGTCTTTGGATTGTGGGAGGAAACCAGAGTACCCGGAGGAAACCCACGCAGGCACAGAGAGAACATGCAAACTTCAGGCAGGTAGTGTCGTGGTTGTGATTCAAACCAGCGACCCTTCTTACTGCTAGGTGAGAGTGTTAACCACTACACCACTGTGCTCATCGGTCCCAATAGAACAAAATAGAAATAATACAACCATTTTTCAAAATTCCAATAGAATCATTTACAATTTTCTATTCTAGTCTATTCCTTTCTATTCTATTCAAATTTGAATTGAATCTATTTGAATTTTGGGAAATTGTTATATTCTTTCTATTCTATTATATTCTTTTTTTAAATTCTATTATTTTCTTTTTTTACATCAAAGTTTATTAAAGAAAAAGGAAATAAAGTATAGAGTCACAGATCCAATTTGGCAAGTAACAAATATGCAGTGAAGCCATATGTTGGATAACATGAATAATCAGAAACTATACATTTATTAGCAAGTAGATGTAGTCTGTTAAGCAATAACCTGAGATTGGGAATCAATTTGTGTGTAAAACTTCTTTTACAAAAGGGGAATTGCTCAAGTCTCTAGATTATAACTTAAAGGAAAAGAGTGCCTTAAGGAGGCAGGTAATAATTCAGTAAGAAGAGAAGAGAAATGGGGAGAAAATGGGGAGAAAAGGGGGGCGATGGGGAGGTGGTGGGAGGTGAGTATATCCTTATTCACATTGTGAACCGTTCTAGGTGTTTCATCATTAAAACAATTATACATACAAGTCTGGGTAGAAATAACAGTAGTTATAGATTATTGAGTGTTTTAGATCTTGTCCAGAGAACCTTCCAAAGGTAGAGCCGTTCCTTTTTCTTAGTGTGTAGTCATCAGGTTTTCAAAGGCCTGAGAATATTTAAACAAGAACCAGGGGGACCAGATTTTGTGATAGCATTCGGAGCTGTCAGTTGATTGAGCGATGGTCTCCTCCATCTCACAGATATCAGTTATTTTACACAGCCAGTTCTGAATAGTTCGGATTTCCAGAAAAGTTGGATAAGGGATTTAGCTGCATTCAGTAAATGTTTAGATTTAGTGAGTTTTTATATTTCTTGAATGAAATATAAATTAAATCTGTTATATGGAGCAGACAACATGCCGCATCAAGTTCCGTCTCCATGATCTGAGATATTATCTCCCTGACCTTGACCAGAATGGTGATATTACAGGACACTGCCACCAAATGTGAAAATGAGTCCCCCTATCGGTTTGGCAACACCAACAGGTGTCAGGGGTTAGCTGGAACCAGGAATGTAGTTTCACTGGTGTGGCGTACCAGTGGGTGAGCAATTTGTATGCTGTTTCCTGCATTCTGGTACTGAGGGAATATTTGTAAGTAAGTATACATGCCCTTTGCCATTGCTTTTCCGAGATTGGTATTCCCAGTGCCTCCGATAAGCTCTCGCCGAATCTGTCACCCCAGGGTCCACAGTAATCCTGGATTCACGCATAGGAAAGTGAGGTAGCTTTTGGAAGAGGTTTGCCTTACAGGCACACTGATTCCAGCTCAGTCATCTGTCTACTAAAGTTGCTTTTTCTGGAGGTCTGGTTGAGGTAACTGTGGACCTGAAAATAGGTCCACAGTGGTAAGTCAAGAGTATTGTTGTCCACCCTAAGTTCCCTGAACTCCTTAAATGCATTGTTGTGGAAGCATTTCATGGCCAGAAAAGGGCTTGTTTGAGTTGGAGGGGCGTAAAAAGTGATTCCATATTCCTGGTAGGAAATCATGATTGTTCTGTAGAGGTGTAAGTGGGCTCAGTGGGATGGATATGTCAGTTTGTTTGGCTAGTCGATTAAATATTGCTAGCGTAGTGCCTATTGGAGGGTGTGTTTTTAAGGCTGGTGGGTAGCTTGTCCAGGGGATCCAAGGTGAATATTGTAGGGGGATGGGGCTCAATTCGTCTTCTACAGAGATCCAGTCCTTGAGTTTCTAGTGACAATTCCAGTCAATGATCCTAGTGATGTAGGCAAAGTAGTAATTTCACTGGTCTGGTATGCCCCATCCCTCCTCTTTCCTTTAGTTTGGTCAGCAGATTTGATTCTGGCATTTTTGTGTGCCCAGATGAATTTCAGTTGGATCAAGTAGATTGCTGGGGTATTTTTAGTAGTAGGTTCCTAAATAAGTAGAGACCTCTTGGTAAAATAGACCATTTGCAAATAGCTGCTTGACTAAACCAAGAAAGGGCCGTGGATGCCAAATTTGGAGGTCTTTTTCTATCGTTTTAAGTAGGAGTAAAAATTTGCATTATTAGATTAGGAAGAGTCTTGGAGTCAACCATATACCTACTGTAGACATGTCACTGGAGAAGTGATCGAGGGGGTGTACATCTCACCTAGGTTGCTACACAGTGTGAGATGGTAAATCCAGGATGGATCAGTTTCTCAGCAGCGATATGCTGCTGAGTTGTTATTTAATTTTGCCGGGCCTGGGTTTATATGGAATGGCAGGTAGGTTTGGTAGAGGGACCTGTCATTCCACATCCCCCGATCCAGTTCTGGGTTTGGGATCAGGTGAGCTTTGATCCTAATTAGCCTGGGAAGCTAAAGGCTCTGCAGGGTCTGCAGGTGATTGCTCTCAGCCAGGGAATGAACAATCTGTGTGTTGAAGGAAGCTGCAAGCACAGCCACTGCTGGAGCTAAAACTCACCCTGCGATATCCAGGCGAAAGACGCTGTGGTTGTAAGTGTCAGATAGGTGAGCAGAACCTGTTAGTAAGCGCCCAGCCGGGCTAGGACTTTTATTTTTGTTGTACTTAGAAAGCACGGTGTTGCTGTATATTTTGTTTGCTGGACTGTTTGTACCACGAATAAACGCCAAGATCTGCTTTATAAATTCCAAGTCTGCTGTGAACTGTGTCCAAACACACCCTACCCCGGGAAGATCCCTTACACTACATATTTAAGTGCTGATGCCTCCCACGTAAAGGGGCAGTTGGCTTTTAAGGGCATCCTCAGGTAAGGAAATGTTCATTGCTTCCGATTTGGAGTAATTGATTTTTTGATTTGATATATAGCCAAATAAGGAGAATTCTTTCATCAAGGAAGGTAACAAGGTTTGTGGATTGGTTAGGAAGAAAAGCAGGTCGTCTGCATAGGCCGTGACCTTAAACTCTCTGTCTACCACCTTAAACCCCTGCACTGTTCTCTCCCCTATTATCCTTCTAATGAACAGTTCAAGCATTAAAATGAAAAGGAGGGGTTAGAGGGGACAGCCCTGCCTTGTTGCATTATTCATTTTTACTTTGTCAGTCAAAGATCCAATAATCTTAAGTTACACAGCCGGGTTTTTATAAAGTGAAGAGATCTCGGTCATCATATGGATTCCCAAAACAATGGACCGGCATGTTTGCAGCATAAAGTCTCAGGCTACTGAAGGGATGGTTCCGACCGCCCTCAAGCAAGGCATAATCAAACCCCTGCTAAAGAAACCCAACCTCGACCCCAAAGACCTCAACAACTGCAGACCGATAACATGCCTGAACACCATCGCCAAAATTATGGAGAAAGCAGTAGTACAACAGCTACAACTCCAACTGGAGACACACAAACTCTTAGACCCACTTCAATCAGGCTTCCGCCCAGGCCATGGCACAGAAACGTCACTTCTTAAAATATGGGACGATGCCCTGGAAGCAGCAGATGATGGAGAATCATGTCTCCTGGTACTTCTGGACCTCAGTGCAGCATTCGACACAGTCGACCACAACACTCTGCTCATACGTCTCAAAGAAGTAGCAGGAGTTAAAGAGTCCGATCTACCATGGTTCGCCTCCTTCTTAGCTAATCGCTCACAAACAGTGAAACTAGGTGCCTACACCTCTGAAACAAGGGACATTTCGTATGGAGTCCCACAAGGATCACCCCTGTCACCCGTGCTCTTCAACATTTACATCCGCCCTCTCCTCAAAATCATCAGAACAATGGACCTATGCTACCACTCATATGCAGATGATACTCAACTCTACTTTCAAATCACCGGACAAAATGATCAATACCGAGAACTAGAAAAATGTCTCACATTGATAGAGGACTGGATGACTACGAGCTCCCTCAAACTAAATGGATCCAAAACAGAGCTTCTTCTCCTCAATGCAAACATAAATATTAAAACAAAGACCCTTTGGACACCACCAACCATCCTTGAACAGACCATCTCCCCTAGCACCAAAGCCAAAAGTCTCAGAGTCATCTTCGACTCAGAGATGTCAATGGATGCTCAAATAGGATCAGTAGTCAGCGGCTCGCACCATCTTCTCTCTCTGTTACGTAGACTCATCCCCTTCATTCCAGAAAAAGAGAAAGCGGTAGTAGTTGGAACAATTATCAATTCCCGACTCGACTATGCTAACTCCTTCTACATAGGACTACCTAAATACCAGATTGCACGCCTACAAGTCGTCCAAAACACGGCAGCAAGATTAGTCACTGGAAAAAAAAAACTGGGAATCCATTTCCCCAGCCCTAAGGACCCTTCATCGGCTTACCGTTAAGGATCGGATCACTTTCAAGACCCTCTGCCTCACCCACAAATGCACATAAGGAAACGCTCCTCAATACCTATGTCAGAAAATAAATCACTACACACCCATCCGCAGACTTTCATCAACTAGTCAAAACCTCCTCCTCATCCCTAAATCCCGATACAAATCCAAGGGAGAATGAAGATTCGCAGTCCAAGGACCTTGGCTATGGAATGCTCTACCCACTGACATCCGCATGGAAGAAAACCATCGGGCCTTCAGGAAAAAACTCAAGACCCACCTCTTCTAATAAGCAGGAAGAACAGGACGGATCTAAGCACCTCGAGGGGATTCAGTTTGCAGTTGCAGCGCTATACAAGTCTTTCATTCACTCATTCATTCATACTTGATCGAACGCCTTCTCTGTGTCGGTAGACAGGAGAAGGCCCTCTATTATTCTCGTTTGTGTAGCATTTATCAGATTGAGTGCTTTGGTCAAGTTATCTCTAGTTTTTTCTGTCTGGCATGAAACTGGCCTGCTCTGGACCTATTAGGTTATGTAGCAGTGGCCACAGTCTGTTGGAAATAATTTTTGACAAGAGTTTGACATCTAGATTGAGCAGAGAAATTGGCCTGTAGCTGGGACAGTTTGTGGAATCTTTGTTTGGCTTGGGAATGACTGTTATGTGAGCTGAAAGAAAGGCTGGTGGAACCTCCCTAGCGACTGACAGGGAGTCCAGTGCCCCTAGCAGTGGTTTAAGGAGAGTGGGATAGAATGAGAATGAGTGAATGATATGAACAAATATGAATGAGTTTTTTTGTTTTCAAAAAAGTTTTATTAAAGCTATTAACAGAAATACAAAGTCAGCAAAAGGATTCATATTTCAACATTGGCATAAGAAGTTGGATGGCAAGGTTACAAAAAGGTGATAAACAAATAGCAGAACCCTGCAGGACAAACCACTGATAACTGATTAACTGTATGGGTCTTACATCCAACAACAGGTTATAAAAGTAAAGAGAGTGACATGTTAAATGAGCTGACCATCATAACCAAAATACAAAAGAAAGATCATGACAGAGAAAGAGGGAAAAGAGAATCAGAGAGAAAAAAAGGAAAAAGAGGAAAAAATGTAAACAGAAAAGAGAAGCAAAATAAAAAACCTAAGGTGCGATCACTTCAGTAAATGAAACAGGAACCATGGGTTCCACTTAAGGTCATAAATGTGTTCAGTGTCATGCAGAGTGTGAAAGATCTTTTCAGACAGCATTACCTGGTCAATACGTGAGAGAACCTGTGCTAAGGGTATCGACGGGGACTTCCAATGAAGTGCAATAGTCCACAGTACAGCGACACAAATAGAGTGCACTAACCTTACAAAATGTTTAGGAGTGTCAGGGGGGGTCTGGAAGAGAAGACAGTGGTGATAAGAGAGGGACAGTGTTCGGCCAGCGAACCCATCCATCAGTCTCAAGACCTCCTGCCAGACAGGGCGAATGAAATCACAGTCCCAAAAAATGTGAACAAAGGTGCCAGGGTGATTGCATCCTCTAAAACAGTTGGGGGGTGTAAGGGGATAAATCTGGTGCAAACGTACCGGGGTGTAGTACCACCTGGTGAGAACTTTGATGGCTGTCTCTCTAACTAGTGATGGACGAACTTCCGACGGGACGTTTCGCGAACGCGAAACGCGAACGGACACAAACGTTCGCGAAAACGACCGTTCGCCGCGGGCTCCATTGACTTCAATGGGAGGCGAATTTCGCAAACCTTTAGGTCGAATTTGCGGCCACGGGGTAATTATTAGGGGGTAGCACGTAGTCCCACCACCTGGACAATAGCATAATACATGTATGAGGTGAATTTGGGATCGATAACTACAAGCATTTTTTTTTTATTTGGGAAATTGTTCTGACAATTCAGGACTATGGAGCTAATGAAGGCAATGGAGGAGAGGGAAGGTCAGGGACCAGGGTAGGCAAACAAGAGGGTGCAGGAGATACAGAGCACTGACAGCAGCACCGTAATACAGAGCACTGACATCAGCACCGTGACATACAGCGCTGACAGCAGCTCCGTGACATACAGCGCTGACAGCAGCTCCGTGACATACAGCGCTGACAGCAGCTCCGTGACATACAGCGCTGACAGCAGCTCCGTGACATACAGCGCTGACAGCAGCTCCGTGACATACAGCGCTGACAGCAGCACCGTGACATACAGCGCTGACAGCAGCTCCGTGACATACAGCGCTGACAGCAGCTCCGTGACATACAGCGCTGACAGCAGCTCCGTGACATACAGCACTGACAGCAGCTCCGTGACATACAGCGCTGACAGCAGCTCCGTGACATACAGCGCTGACAGCAGCACCGTGACATACAGCGCTGACAGCAGCTCCGTGACATACAGCGCTGACAGCAGCTCCGTGACATACAGCGCTGACAGCAGCTCCGTGACATACAGCGCTGACAGCAGCTCCGTGACATACAGCGCTGACAGCAGCTCCGTGACATACAGCGCTGACAGCAGCTCCGTGACATACAGCGCTGACAGCAGCTCCGTGACATACAGCGCTGACAGCAGCTCCGTGACATACAGCGCTGACAGCAGCTCCGTGACATACAGCGCTGACAGCAGCACCGTAAGCAGCCCCAGGAGGAAGTCAGCACAGCACAGGGATGGTGTGATCCCCTCATAATAAGAACCCCCAGGAGGAAGTCAGCACAGCACAGGGATGGTGGGAGCCCCTCATAATAAGAACACCCAGGAGGAAGTCAGCACAGCACAGGGATGGTGGGAACCCCTCATAATAAGCAGCCCCAGTAGAAATATGACACCGCTCAACCTCTTCAAAGAGGAGGGTAGGGGCATATAGTACGGTGTGCTTTTTTGGGTCAGGGAAGTGAGCCAAATGAATTAAGAAGGTCTGTGTGCTTGATTCCAAAAATTGTTTATAGACATATACATGGTCTACTGATCACATGTGTTGAATTCCTCCGAGATCCATGCCTCATTCATTTTTAGAAATGTGAGGTAGTTAACACTGTGGTGAGCTAGGCGAGTACGCTTATCGGTCACAATCCCCCCTGCTGCGCTGAACGTCCTTTCGGACAGGACACTGGATGAGGGGCAAGCCAACAGTTCGATTGCAAATTGGGCAAGCTCTGGCCAGAGGTCAAGCCTGCCCACCCAGTAGTCTAGGGGTTCATCACTCCTCAGAGCGTCCACATCGGCCGTTAACCCAATGTAGTCGGACACCTGACGGTCTAGGCGTTCCCTGATGCTGGATCCGGATGACACCTGTCGATGGGTCGGCTGAAAGAATGACCTCATATCCGAAGTCACCAACACATCTTCAAACCGGCCTCTTCTTGCAGGCGCTGTTGGATTGGTACCCGCAAATCCTTCTCTGGGAGTGGGAATTGCTCCTCTGCCAGCGCACGCAAAAGCAGAATGCAGCATTTCTCGAAGCAAGGCCTGGAAGTGCTGCATTCTGACAGCCCTCTGCGACGGCGGTAACATTTCCGCCATTTTGTGTTTGTACCGGGGGTCTAAGTACGTTGCCACCCAGTACTGGTCCTTGACCCTCATGCTTTTTATACGGGGGTCCCTATTAAAACACTGGAGCATGAAGGCCCCCATTTGCACTAAAGTGGAAGCGGTGTGGTGGCCTGGCTCCTGCTCATCATCCAGGATAATGTCGTCCTCTTCATTCTCCTCTCCCCATCCTCGCACAACAGGGATCCCAGAAAGGTTTAAAGCATGCTCTTCTTGCTCCTGCTCATCCGCCCCGGCACCATCCTCCTCTGACTCCTCATCAGACTCCTGTTGTTGACTTGTCTCAGATAGAGTAGCCCCCCCTGGGAATTCATCCAGCATTGCGACTTCCTCATCTTCCCGCTCCTGCTCCTCCACAGCCTGATCAATGACACGACGCAATGCACGCTCCAGAAAGAAGGCATAAGGTACCATGTCACTGATGGCGCCATGGCTGCGACTGACCAGTTTGGTGATCTCCTCAAATGGCCGCAGAAGTCTGCATGTGTCGCGCATGAGCAGCCACTGGCGCGGTGAAAAAAAACCCAGCTCCCCAGAACCGTTTCTTTCGCAGAGTTCATACAGGTAGACGTTAACTGCACGTTTCTGCTGGAGCAGCCTATCAAGCATATAGAAGGTTGAGTTCCATCGCGTCGGGCAATCGCAAATAAGACGTCTGACCGGCAGATGGTGTCGCCGCTGAATGTCAGCAAGGCGAGCCATGGCCGTGTAAGATCTTCTGAAATGGGCCGAGATTTTCCTTGCCTGCCGCAAGATGTCCTGGACCCCAGGGTATTTGACAAGGAATCGCTGCACGACCAAGTTTAAGACGTGTGCCATGCACGGCACGTGCGTGATTTTGCCCTGTTTCAATGCGCTAAGCAGATTGGCACCGTTGTCACACACCACTTTACCAACTGTCAAATTGAGCGGTGTTAGCCACTCATCTGCCTGTGAACGCAAAGCTGAAAGGAGTGCCGGGCCAGTGTGGCTCTTTGCTTCCAGGCACAACAGACGCAGCACGGCATGGCAACGTCTCACCTGGCATGTGGAATAGGTTCTGGGGAGCTTGGGCGGTGCAGTGGAAGAGACGCTAGCAGCGGAAAAGGAGGAGGCAGCTGAGGAGGAGAGGGAGGAGGATGGAGTAGGAGGAGGAGAAGAAGAGTCAGGCCTGCATGCAATCCGTGGCGGTAAAACCAAATCTACACGGGTGCCACGGGTTACATGCTTGACGGCCGTCAGAAGGTTCACCCAGTGGGCAGTAAAACTGATATACCTTCCCTGCCCGTGTTTGCTAGACCACGTGTCTGTGGTCAGATGTATCTTGGCACCGACACTGTGTGCCAGAGATACATTCACTTGCCGCTGAACATGGCCATATAGCTCTGGGATGCCCTTCTCTGAGAAATACTTCCTTCCTGGGACCTTCCATTGTGGTGTTCCAATGGCCACAAATTTGCGAAAGGCCTCCGAGTCCACCAGTTTATATGGCAGTAGTTGGCGGGCTATGAGTTCTGACAAGCCAGCCGCCAACCGTTGGGCAAGAGGGTTATCCGGCGTCATCATTTTTTTACGCTCAAACATTAGGCCCACGGAAGCCTGCCTTTTTGCAGAAAAATGTGAGCTTGGCGTGATGGAAGGTGGAGTGGAGGACAATTGTGAGGAGAGAGGAGAAGGAGAAGTAGAAGACGAGGCTGGACGGTGAGAGCCTGCAGTGTGGCTTTGTGTGTTCCGTTGCTCCCACTGGGCTCGGTGATGGCTGCTCATGTGCCTTCTTAAGGCGGTCGTCCCTAGGTGAGTATTGGGCTTACCGCGACTAACGCGTTGACTGCAAAGATTGCAGATGGCAACGCTATTGTCAGCAGCGGACACGTTAAAAAAAGCCCACACTGCGGAGCCATGTGCCGGTGTCCTGGGAGCGCCAGATGTGACCGTACATGGTCGATGACTCGCTCCTGATACATTTGCAGTCTGCTTTGTCCCTGCTGTGCAATGTAAGTCATTGCTGCTTCTCCTCCCTATCTGCTGGTCCATATCTCCCTCTGAACTCCCCTCCTCTTCCTCTCTTGTGGGCACCCACGTGACATCACTAGACACGTCATCATCAACGTCACCTTCCCCACCGCTATAAGTAGAGTAGGCAGCAACACCGGGGACCAACCTCCTCCTTGGGCTGATCTGGGTACTGGCGTCAGACTGCTGAGTAGCGCTTGTTGCTACCTCCTCTTCCTGATCCAATACCAAGAGTGGCTGCGCATCAGAAATGTCCTCTTGATATGGATCGGAAAATAATTCCAGTGACTCAAGCGGAAGGTATGTGGTGGTGGTGGTGGTGGTCGTGTTGTTGGTGGTAGTGTCTTTGGGGGTGCACATAGCAGAGAGTGAAGAAGAGGGTGCAGATCGAGAGGATGAGGAGGGTGCAGAAGAGTAAGGCTGAGCGAGCCACTCAACCAAGTCTGGTGCATCCTTTAAAGTAATTGAACGCACCTTCTGCAACTTCCCACTTTGGCTCAAGCCTGTTGCTCCTGCCCTACCCCTACCACCCCTGCGGAAGGGCCTGCCTCTTCCTCTGCATGTCATTTTTTAAATGACCCTGTGACAAAACTCTTAGTCCCTATACCGCTGAAGGACTGCTGCAGTATAGGTGAGCGGTCAGCAGTGGTGCACGTCAACCCTATCTATTGTGGACCTATAGCGGTCCTTACAGAACAGCAGACTGTACCGCACTCAAGCCTATGTACCGTAGCACCCTATACCAAGTTACCAGTCCTTATAAGAACTTTTGTGGACCAAGCAGGTTGTGTGTTAGTGTTTAGCAGACTGTACGTCAGTCCCTATACCGCTGAAGGACTGCTGCAGTATAGGGCAGCGGTCAGCAGTGGTGCACGTCAACCCTATCTATTGTGGACCGATAGCGGTCCTTACAGAACAGCAGACTGTACCGCACTCAAGCCTATGTACCGTAGCACCCTATACCAAGTTACCAGTCCTTATAAGAACTTTTGTGGACCAAGCAGGTTGTGTGTTAGTGTTTAGCAGACTGTACGTCAGTCCCTATACCGCTGAAGGACTGCTGCAGTATAGGGCAGCGGTCAGCAGTGGTGCACGTCAACCCTATCTATTGTGGACCGATAGCGGTCCTTACAGAACAGCAGACTGTACCGCACTCAAGCCTATGTACCGTAGCACCCTATACCAAGTTACCAGTCCTTATAAGAACTTTTGTGGAACAAGCAGGTTGTGTGTTAGTGATTAGCAGACTGTACGTCAGTCCCTATACCGCTGAAGGACTGCTGCAGTATAGGTGAGCGGTCAGCAGTGGTGCACGTCAACCCTATCTATTGTGGACCGATAGCGGTCCTTACAGAACAGCAGACTGTACCGCACTCAAGCCTATGTACCGTAGCACCCTATACCAAGTTACCAGTCCTTATAAGAACTTTTGTGGACCAAGCAGGTTGTGTATTAGTGTTTAGCAGACTGTACGTCAGTCCCTATACCGCTGAAGGACTGCTGCAGTATAGGGCAGCGGTCAGCAGTGGTGCACGTCAACCCTATCTATTGTGGACCGATAGCGGTCCTTACAGAACAGCAGACTGTACCGCACTCAAGCCTATGTACCGTAGCACCCTATACCAAGTTACCAGTCCTTATAAGAACTTTTGTGGAACAAGCAGGTTGTGTGTTAGTGATTAGCAGACTGTACGTCAGTCCCTATACCGCTGAAGGACTGCTGCAGTATAGGGCAGCGGTCAGCAGTGGTGCACGTCAACCCTATCTATTGTGGACCGATAGCGGTCCTTACAGAACAGCAGACTGTACCGCACTCAAGCCTATGTACCGTAGCACCCTATACCAAGTTACCAGTCCTTATAAGAACTTTTGTGGAACAAGCAGGTTGTGTGTTAGTGATTAGCAGACTGTACGTCAGTCCCTATACCGCTGAAGGACTGCTGCAGTATAGGTGAGCGGTCAGCAGTGGTGCACGTCAACCCTATCTATTGTGGACCGATAGCGGTCCTTACAGAACAGCAGACTGTACCGCACTCAAGCCTATGTACCGTAGCACCCTATACCAAGTTACCAGTCCTTATAAGAACTTTTGTGGACCAAGCAGGTTGTGTATTAGTGTTTAGCAGACTGTACGTCAGTCCCTATACCGCTGAAGGACTGCTGCAGTATAGGGCAGCGGTCAGCAGTGGTGCACGTCAACCCTATCTATTGTGGACCGATAGCGGTCCTTACAGAACAGCAGACTGTACCGCACTCAAGCCTATGTACCGTAGCACCCTATACCAAGTTACCAGTCCTTATAAGAACTTTTGTGGACCAAGCAGGTTGTGTGTTAGTGTTTAGCAGACTGTACGTCAGTCCCTATACCGCTGAAGGACTGCTGCAGTATAGGGCAGCGGTCAGCAGTGGTGCACGTCAACCCTATCTATTGTGGACCGATAGCGGTCCTTACAGAACAGCAGACTGTACCGCACTCAAGCCTATGTACCGTAGCACCCTATACCAAGTTACCAGTCCTTATAAGAACTTTTGTGGAACAAGCAGGTTGTGTGTTAGTGATTAGCAGACTGTACGTCAGTCCCTATACCGCTGAAGGACTGCTGCAGTATAGGTGAGCGGTCAGCAGTGGTGCACGTCAACCCTATCTATTGTGGACCGATAGCGGTCCTTACAGAACAGCAGACTGTACCGCACTCAAGCCTATGTACCGTAGCACCCTATACCAAGTTACCAGTCCTTATAAGAACTTTTGTGGACCAAGCAGGTTGTGTATTAGTGTTTAGCAGACTGTACGTCAGTCCCTATACCGCTGAAGGACTGCTGCAGTATAGGGCAGCGGTCAGCAGTGGTGCACGTCAACCCTATCTATTGTGGACCGATAGCGGTCCTTACAGAACAGCAGACTGTACCGCACTCAAGCCTATGTACCGTAGCACCCTATACCAAGTTACCAGTCCTTATAAGAACTTTTGTGGACCAAGCAGGTTGTGTATTAGTGTTTAGCAGACTGTACGTCAGTCCCTATACCGCTGAAGGACTGCTGCAGTATAGGGCAGCGGTCAGCAGTGGTGCACGTCAACCCTATCTATTGTGGACCGATAGCGGTCCTTACAGAACAGCAGACTGTACCGCACTCAAGCCTATGTACCGTAGCACCCTATACCAAGTTACCAGTCCTTATAAGAACTTTTGTGGAACAAGCAGGTTGTGTGTTAGTGATTAGCAGACTGTACGTCAGTCCCTATACCGCTGAAGGACTGCTGCAGTATAGGGCAGCGGTCAGCAGTGGTGCACGTCAACCCTATCTATTGTGGACCGATAGCGGTCCTTACAGAACAGCAGACTGTACCGCACTCAAGCCTATGTACCGTAGCACCCTATACCAAGTTACCAGTCCTTATAAGAACTTTTGTGGAACAAGTGAGTTGTGAATGTTTAGCAGACTGCAGCAGAAGGGCAGCAGTCAAGTATAATATCCTTTCTATATTTGGAAGAAAGAATATTATACATGTACAAGCCTATTACTGTACCACTGATACCAGTCCTGAAAAGAACCTTTGTGGAACTAATAATAACAGCAAGTCTTTAAAATTACCCTCACTGCCTGACAACACTGCTTCCTTCCTGTCCCTATACAAATTGGCAAAAAAAGAGAACGATTAGTGGTTACTGGAACAGCTCTTTTGTGGACCTTGATAGTAACAGCTAATGATGATGATGATGATGATGATGATGAAAGACTAATCTGGCTGTCCCTGTAGCATACACCGTCCTTTCCCTTTCTCTAAACTAACAAAAGACACTCAGGCTGCTGCAAGAATCAGCAGCACAGCAAACCTATCAACACCTAACACCTATACCAGTCCTGAAAAGAACTTTTGTGTACCAAATAGCTAGTGGTTTATCTCTCCCTACTCCACACAGGAACCTGTCCCTATCTTAACAGAAGAAAGAATGTAAAATGGCCACCGGATCGGGTGTATTTATAGGTTAGGGGGAATGTACAAGTGTCCATGTGCTGTCATGTCTCAATTGGCTGTCCTGTATCACATGATAAACGTGTCACCAAAGGTTAAAGTTCTTGTATACATTAAACACGTAAGTCCGCCGCGGCGAACGACGGAAAAAGGCGTTCGAACGTGCGGACCGCGAATGTCGGAAATTCGCCGCGAAACGACCGCCGGGCGAACCGTTCGGCCATCACTATCTCTAACAGTTAGGGATCTGGTGCATTTGCGCATATTGTTCCAACCCTCTTCCCAATCCACCACTCCCGTCTCCAGGGCCAACTCCTCCTCCCAACGCGCTCTATATCGCAGGGACTGACACTCCGAATGTCCCTCCAGGGCTCTATATAACAGAGAGATCAGTCCTTTTTGGCGTGGGAAATTAAAACATATGTCTTCGAAGATAGTGAGCTGTGCCTGGGGACGGAGTCCATACCGGGAGAGAAAGAAGTGGCGGATCTGCAGGTATCTATAACGTTCAGAGTCCGGGAGTTGGTGCTGGGTCTGTAAAGTCGAAAAAGGAACAAAGCCAGAGCCCGTCACAAAGTCCTTCAACTGGGTAAGCCCACAACGGACCCACATACCAAAAGAATCAGGATGGAGAAAGGCTAAGGGGAACCTAGGGTCACCCAGGAAGGAAGCACCCATAGAGCGACCCAGGGTGAGGTCGTATTTCTGCTTAAAGCGGTGCCACAGTAGGAGGCTATCCGCCACTATAGTATTACGGGTGGTTAAAGGCAAGAGGGGACGATTAGTTGACCTCATAATGCCGGGGAGATAGAGTGGAGTGACCGAGTCACTCTCAAACCTCACCCAGGGGACTCTAGAATTAGGGATCGACCATTGTGCTTGCTGAGTGAATCTGCAGGAAAGGTAGTACAACCAAACCTGAGGTACCCCCAAACCACCATTTTTCATAGATCTGTACCCCCCTAGCAAACCTGGGAGATCTATTATTCCAAATAAACCTGTTGAAATGGGACTGAAGGTCAAGGAGAAAACACTTGGAGAGCCTAACCGGTAGAGAGCGAAATAAATATAGCAACCTGGGAAGGATGACCATCTTGAGGGCAGTGATTCGTCCTATGAAGGGGATAAGTAAAGAGAGCCAACTTTTTAGGGTGTTTTTAAGTTTGCTAATCAGTGGGGGATAATTGACCCCAAAGAGGTCCCCGAAATTCCCGGGCAGTCCAACACCCAAGTAAGGAATGTGGGAGGCAGCCCAAGTAAATGAGTAGTTTTGTTTAATAAGGGCCAAATCATTGGGGGTAAAGCCTATAGGGAGGGCTACAGATTTAGAAACATTAATGGAAAGGCCAGAGACTTTCGCAAAGTGAGACAGTGTCAAAAAAAGATTGGGAAGGGATACATGAGGGTTAGTAATAAACATTAAAACATCATCGGCATACATGCAAAATTTGTACATTTCGATCCCCTTAGTGTAACCAGTAATATCAGGATGTCTCAGGAGGGCAATAGCAAGGGGTTCTAGGGCTAAAGCAAAGATTAAAGGGGAGAGGGGGCACCCCTGTCTAGTACCTTTACCTATGGGGAAGAATTCTGAGCTACAGCCAGGCAACTTAATGCGAGTCATAGGATTGTTATAGAGGGCTCGGAATCCTGCCAGAAAGCTACCCCGAAAGTCCATAAGAGGCAAAAGTGTGTCTAAATAGTTCCATGTAACACTGTCAAACGCCTTCTGTATGTCTAGACTCAACAGGAGGAGCCTACGGGAAAACAGGTTGGCATCCTGAATAACGTTTGAGGCTAGGCGGATATTGTCTGTGATAAAGCGATGTGGAATAAACCCAGATTGGAAGGGGGAAATCAGGGAAGGGATAAATTTTGCCAGTCTGTCAGCTAAGATTCTGCTAAATACTTTGAGATCGTTATTTATAACCGAGATTGGCCTAAAGTTTTGAGGTAGATTATGATTTTTATTGGGTTTAGGGATCAGTGACATGTTAGCTAACAGCATTTCCTCCGGGAAGCTATCGCCTAATAGAATCGAGTTGAAGAGTTGCATCATTCTGGGGGCTAAAATCGTGGAGAATTTTTTGTAATAGAGAGCCGAAAAGCCGTCCGGACCCGGGGCCGAACCCAATTTTAGTGGCTTGAGAACCCCT
The DNA here is from genome assembly GCF_037356315.1 of Lithobates pipiens. NCBI lineage: Eukaryota > Metazoa > Chordata > Amphibia > Anura > Ranidae > Lithobates > Lithobates pipiens. Next base: position 230,250,126 of record NW_027507748.1, read on the forward strand.
AAGATTAATATGAATGAGTTTTTGAGATAATCCTGTATGATTTGTAATATATTTCCTTGGATGTTCCCAGGTTTCTGTTGGCTTGGGAGATTATAGAGGGCAGTGTAGTCGTCATAAAAATGGTGGGCTATTTGTTTAGTAGTGATGTCAATTTCCCCTTCCTTAGTCTGTATGCCTAATGCCGCGTACACACAACCGGACTTTCCGGCAGACTAGGTCCGATGAAATCAGGATGCATAGGATGCATTGAGGTGAAAAACATGAGGGTTTACAACTCCTTTAACCACTTCGTGCCCACGCTATAGCCAAAAGACGGCTACAGCACGGACGCTAACTGCCGGGTGGATGTCCCTGGACGTCCTCCTGTTTACTTCCCCTCTACCTCTCAGATCATGCTAAATGGCCAATCACAGCAGCCATTTAGCACTCGATCGGCGTGTCCAATGGGAGGTGATCTCAAATGTAAACATATGAGATCATCTCTCATCGCCGGCTCTCCCTCCTCACACAGAGACAGCGTGTGAGGAGGGAGAGCTTCCATGCTGCAGCATCAGTGAACAGTAAGTTAACACTCACACAGTGAAACACACACACACAGTGAAAAACACATGCCCACCTGTCCCCAGTGTCACCTGTCCCCAGTGCCACCTATCAGTGCCATCTGTCCCCAGTTCCACCTGTCAGTGCCATCTGTCCCCTTTGCCATGTATCAGTGCCATGTGTCCCCAGTGCCACCTATCAGTGTCATCTGTCCCCAGTGCCACCTGTCCCCAGTGCCACTTATCAGTGCCACCTGTCCCCAGTGCCACCTGTCCTCAATGCCACATGTCACCTGTCCCCAGGGCCACCTGTCAGTGTCACGTGTCATTAGTGCCACATATCAGTGCCATCTGTCATCAGTGTCTGGTGTTATCAGTGCCACGTATTAGTGCCATCTGTCATCAGTGGCACGTATTAGTGCCATCTGTCTCTGTCATCAGTGCCACGTATAAGTGCCATCTGTCATCAGTGCCATGTATTAGTGCCACCTTCATCAGTGCCACATCAGTGTCACGTGTCATCAGTGCCACATATTAGTTCCATCTGTCATCAGTGTCACGTGTCATCAGTGCCACGTATTAGTGCCATCTCTCATCAGTGTCACATCAGTGTCACGTGCCATCAGTGAAACGTATCAGTGCCATCTGCCATCAGTGCCATGTCAGTGTCACGTGTCATTGTCCTGGTGCTCCAGGGCCTTCAAAAGTGTAATAGGTAGTCAACAAGTTAGATGTGTAATTTATGCTCCTAGAACACGTGACGGTGCTCCCTGCATGTTGGGCTTCTCTAAGTGGCTAGGCTGTGAAAAGTCCCACACATGTGGTATTGTAGTACTCAGGAGTAGAATTGAGAGGACATTTGGATGTTCTGGTTCAACGGATTCGGCCGAACTTAAGAAAAAAGTTCAGGTTCGGGACCGAACTTGACCCCGAACCCGAACCCCATTGAAGTCAATGGGGACCCAAACTTTTGAGAAATAAAATGGCTCTAAAAAAAAGTAATGGAAAGGGCTAGAGGGCTGCAAATGGCAACAAAATGTTGTTAAGAGCATGAAAGTGCTCTGCAAACAAATGTGGATAGGGAAATAACTGAAAATAACATAAAAAAAAAAAATATATATATATATATATATATATATGCTAGAGGCTCCCTTCTCAGAAGAAGAGGTACAGGAAGTGATTAAGAACCTCAGAAACTCAACGGCACAATGACACACATATGGTGGGAATGCCCCAGATTACGCCTTTTCTGGTAAAAAATCTAATGGATAAGCTAGTGGGAAAATAAAATACTTGAAATTAAAAAAATGTAAAAGTATAATCTTGACCTAGGAGGATGAGGTCCATATGGAGCAGGAGATTGAGGTGGCGGTGGATGTGGCGGTGTCGGTGGAAGCGGCGGTGGAATAGGACGAGGTAGCCAAAAAATACAACAATGGCTGGGTAAGGCCGGTGATGTGTCCAATTCTGTCCCTCCATCGGATAGTGTCCGCCCTGTACCACGCTTGCTCAGTATGTAGGACAATGGGATTTCGAAAATCTCCAAAGACGAACGGCGCTGCGCGGTGAGTCCAGGTTCAAGCCACACCATTCGAGGTTCAAGAGGAGTGAAGCGAGGCCATGCCCGAAGCATGGCAAGTGAATCGTGGCGAGCGAAGCAAGCCCGTGAGGGGCCCTGTTACTATGTGCTACCGTATGTCCACTTGGATAATGGGGCTTGAATCTGCACTCACTGCGCAGGCGCCATTCATCTTCCAAGATTTTCGGAATCTCCTTGTCCTGACACTATCCGATGGCCAGACAGCTTTTGTCAGAACACTGGTATACATGTCTATTCTGAACATGGTACGGACAAGTCCTGTGGGATCCATGTCTGGCTCATTTTAGCGTGAGCTTGTCCACATTGGCTCTGGACAGGCGGCTGCGCTCGTCTGTGATAATGCCCCCTGCCGTGCTAAATACACGTTCAGATAATACACTGGCTGCAGGGCAGGCCAGCACCTCCAAGGCGTAAAGGGAAAGCTTAGGCCATGTGCCCAATTTGGAAACCCAGAAGTTGAAGGGGGCAGACCCGTCATTCAGTACGTGTAACCGTGTGCACACATACTGCTCTACCATGTTGGGGAAATGCTGCCTCCTGCTAAGATGTTCCATCTCAGCTGGTGGTGCTGGTTCTTGTGGCGTGCTGACAAAGCTTTTCCACATTTCAGCCATGATAACCCTGCCTTCTGAGGTCTTACTCCTTCTCTGCCTTCTCCTTGTACTTCCACCGTACCCCCACTGTCAGGTGGGAATGCGACCAGCAGCGTGTCTACCAGCGTACGCTTGTACTTGCGCATCTTACGATCATGCTCGAGTGAGGGAATTAAGGACGGTACATTGTCCTTGTAACGAGGATCCAGCAGGGTGTCCACCCAGTAATCAGCACCAGTTAGAATGTGGGCAACTCGGCGGTCATTGCAGAAACACTGTGGCATGTAATCGCTCATGTGTGCCAGGCTGCCCAGAGGCAATGAAAAGCTGTCCTCTGTGGGAGGTGTATCTTCTGTGCACTAGTGATGGCCATGAGCTGATCTGGGTGCCACCCTGCTGTGAACATGGTTCCTCCTCCTCCATCTCCTCCTCCTCATCCTCCACCTCATCATCCTCCAGAACTGTGTCCTTGCCGCCGGACAATTGTGTACCTGGCGTTTGTTGGTGCAGGAACCCACCCTCATAGCACTTGTGAATGATTGCCCTGAAAGCCTTGGAAATTATCCCTCTTCCTCCTCCTCCTCCTCCTGTGCCACATCCTATTCCATCATCGCCCAAATAGTTTTTCACGGAGGCATAGAACTGGGATAGTAATGCTGAGAATGGCGTCATCGGCACTGGTCATGTTGGTGGAGTACTCGAAACAGCGCAACAAGGCACACAGGTCTCACATGGAGGCCCAGTTATTGGTGTTGAAGTGGGGCTGTTCTGCAGAGCGACTCACGCGTGCGTGCTGCAGCTGAAACTCCACTATCGCCTACTGCTGCTCGCACAGTCTGGCCAGCATGTGCAAGGTGGAGTTCCACCTTGTGAGCACGTCACATATGAGGCGGTGAGCGGAAAAGCCGATGTTACGCTGCAGCGCTGACAGGCGAGCAGCAGCAGGATGAGAACGCCAAAAGTGCGCATAGACGGCCCACACTTTCTGCAGCAGCTCTGGCATATGGGGGTCATTTTTAAGGAACCTCTGGACCACCAAGTTCAGCACATGCGCCAGGCAAGGGATGTGCGTCAAACCGAATAGGCCTAGAGCTGCTATGAGATTTCGCCCATTATCGCACACCACCAGGCCGGGCTTGAGGCTCACTGCCACCAACCACTCATCGGTCTGTTGTTCCATGTCTCTCCACAACTCCTGCGCGATGTGGGGTTTTTCCCCCAAACAGGAACGTTTTAAAACTGCCTGCTGTCGTTTACCCCTGGCTGTGCTGAAGTTGGTGGTGAAGGTGTTACACTGACTGGATGAGTAGGCGGTAGAGGATGAGGAAGCGGAGTGGGCGGAGTTAGCAACAGGAGGCAAACTGAAGCGCCCTGCAATCCTCGGTGGTGGAAGGACATGCGCCAAACTGCTATCCACCTTAGGCCCAGCCGCCACTGCATTTACCCAGTGTGCTGTTAGGGAGCTATAATGTGCTTACTGGTCCACGCATACATAGTTAGGTGGACCTTTCCACAGATGGCATTGCGCAGTGCACACTGATTTTTCCCCCCACTTGGTTGTGCAGGGAAGGGATGGCTCGCCTGGAAAAGTAGTGACAGCTGGGCACGACGTACTGTGGGGCAGCCAATGACATCAGGCTTTTAAAACTCTGCTTGTGGGTTGGCAGGTGCCACTATCACTACAGAGGTGGATGAAGATGCCGAGACTGCAGCAGAAGAGGAAGCAGGAGGAGCCAGAGACCTTTCTTGGTTTTTGAGGTGTCTACTCCACTGCAGCTCGTGCTTTGCACTTAGATGCCTGGTCATGCAGGTTGTGCTCAGGTTGAGAACATTTATGTCTCGCTTCAGGCTCTGATTGCACAGCGCGCAAACCACGTGTCTTGTCATCAGCACATTGTCTGAAGAACTGCCATGCTAGGGAACTCCTTGGACCTGGCTTTGGTGTGCTTGGTCTCTTGCTGTGTTGGGCAGTAGCAGGCGTACTGTCTAGGGGATGGATACTCCGCTTTTGCACCCTGCTCCCTCTTCTGCTGTGCTGGTGGCTCTGTGCGACCACGGCCTCTTCATCCGAACTACACTGGTCACCTGCATGACGTTGATTCCATGTGGGGTCCAGGACCTCATCGTCCTCCATATCATCTTCCACCCGGTCTTCACCCTTGCCCTCCTTGTCAGTCTGCACAATTGCGAAAGCAGCAGCAGTTGGCACCTGTGTTTCGTCATCATCCGAGACGTGCTGCGATGGTCCTTCCATGTACTCATCATGTAACAGAAGTGGTTGGGCATCGGTGCACACAATCTCTTTCACTTCTGTGGCAGGGCTAGGTGGATGGCCCTGGGAAACCCTACTAACAGAGTCATCAAAAAGCAGAAGAGACTTCTGCATGATTTGGGGCTCAGACTGCTTGGTTGATTTGCAAGGGGTTGATGTAAAAGACTGATGGACATTGGCTGCAGGTGCCAACTCTTATCTTTCATCAGGAGACTGGGTGGGAGACAATGTCAGGAACCGGAGGCACTGTCAGCAACCCAATCTACTATCGCCTGTACTTGTCCTGGCCTCAACATTCGTACAGCCGCATTAGGCCTGACCAAATACCGCTGCAGGCTCTTTCACCTACTCGCATCTGAGGAAGGTGTTTCACTTGTGCGTGTAGCTGGCATAGATCGACCACATCGTCTCCCTGCAACAGGAGCTCCACCAGCAGCACCACGACCGGAGCCACGTCCCTTCTTTGACGTTCTCCTCATATTTTCCAAATTTAGGATCTTGCCCTAAATGGGTGTTTTTGCAATAGCAGAATACACCCAGAGTATGTAAACGGTGTATCTCTGAGCTACAGAAATGTTGAAAATGCTATTCAAGAAAAATGTTTTTTGCCCTAAAAAATTTTTTGGAATAGCATAATAGAAGAAAAATATATAAATTGTGTAACACACACCTCCACATACGCAGAAAACACTTTTTTTGCACTAAATGGGTGTTTTTGCAATAGCAGAATACATCCAGAGTATGTAAACGTGTATGTTAGAGCTACAGAAATGGCAAAAATGCTATTCAAAAAAAATGTTTTTGCCCTAAAAATTTTTTTTTTACAATAGCACTATAGAAGAAAAATATATAAATTGTGTAACACACACCTCTATATGCAGAAAACACTGCAAAATGTTTTATTTTTTGCCCTAAATGGGTGTTTTTGGAAGAGCAGAATACACCCACAGTATGTACAGGGTGTATGTCACAGTAACATATGCAGTGCTGGTGCACTGAGCTTGCAGATAAAAGTTATATTTTTTCTGAGTTATTACAATAGATTTCTGAATCTGGACTCCTACATAATTCTCTCTCCCTCAAAGCAGCAACAGGAACCTTGCCCTACACTGTCTATCTTTTCTCTCAGTGCAGTGTAAAATCGCTGACTAATTAGAATAGATTTCAGAATCAGGACTCCCATCATGTAATTCTCTCTCTAACAGCCAATCACAGCCATGCCATTAGTAGGCATGGCTTTGATGGCTTCTAAGGGCACACCAGTTAAACAATTGTTGATTGGCTGCTGCAGGGCTTTTTAAAATTGTTCGGGTTCAGGACCCAAAAAGCCAAAAGTTCGGTATGACCCCGAACTTTACAGTTTGGGTTCACTCAACCCTACTCAGGAGGAGTAGCAGAATGTATTTTGGGACATTATTTGTGGTATACACATGTCATGTGAGAGAAATAACCTATTACAATGACAATTCTGTGGAAAAAAAAATAAAAAAAAATAAAAAAATCATTTTGCAAAGAATTGTGGGAAAAATTACAACACCAAAAACCTCACCATGCCTCTTACTAAATACTTTGGAATGTCTACTTTCCAAAAAAAGGGTAATTTGGGGGATATTTATACTTTCCTGAGACCAGTACATCAGGTGTGATCCTTTTTTTATGATTTGCACCACAGCTTGTAGACTCTCTAAATTTCACAAAGACCAAATAATATTCACTAATTTGGGTTATTTTTACCAATGATATGTAGCAGTATAAATTGTGGCCAAAATTCATGAAAAAAAAATAATAATTTGCTAAATTTTATCACAGAAACAAAGAAAAATGCATCAAAACTTTCATTCATCAAATTCATTTAGGTACAGAGTTACATGACTGAGTAATTGTCATTCAAAGTGTGAGAGCACAGAAAGCTGAAAATTGGTCAGGGCAGGAGGGGGGGGGGGGGGTTTAAGTGCACAGTAGGTAAGTGGTTAAAGTTCTGTTAATAAGAAAAGTGAAAACAAGAACATGAACAGGAAAACCACTGCATTTGATGGGAAGCAGAGCAATGAGAATGATTCAATCCTCAAAGATGTCTCCTTGGGCCTCAGGTCTGAAAAATATGGCGAATTTAACCAAGTCTCTGCTCATCTTGTTGCGGGAAATGAACTGTAGCAGTCCAGGCAATGGGGTAGGTCAGTGATAACAGTCAGACTGCTCCTCCCGAGCTATATAAAGAGTAAGGGTGAAGATTAACTGTGGAATTTAGGAAGCTGGAACCCCTAGTCGAAATTGGTTATCAGAGATTAGCTGCAGTTTCAACTGGGGTAATTGAATGTTAGTGGATGGTTTCAGGCTTCATCAATTGCCGTGGAAGAGTGGGGCCTGTTATTCGGCGTACCTGCTTGTGAGCCGCTTAAGTGGGAGGATTTTATCTTTTTTGATTGGCGTATTTTCTAGAGAGGCAAAAGGGGACCTTGGGGGGATTCTTTCCAGGGGAGGCAGAAGGAATTATTGATACCACTCTGGGAGGTCCACCTGTCGTAGTTGAAGTGAATGGTAGAATTCTGGGAGATCGTCTGGCAAACGAAGAGAGTGGTGCCTCCCATTTTGATTCACTAGTTGAGGAAAAGGAAAGCACCATAAATACCTCAAGTCCCTCTGTCAGTTTATCCTGGAGTGTGCGGTGTGCTGTGGTTCTTCCTGCTCATTTTTGTGTGAGCAGTGTGCAGAGAGACAGGTTGAGGCTGCGATGCCATATTAAGCAACACCCCTCTATTATTTCTTATTTTTTTCTTTTATATTCAAAATAAAATGTATTATTTATTGTTTTTGTTCTTTCTATGTTATTCTATTCTTGTTTTATTCTATTCTGTTCTTTTATTTTCTATTGTGTTCTCTTTTAATTATATTATATTCTTGGAAATTGGAAAACTTTTCAAATTCTAAAACTTTTCAAATTCAAATTTGAAAACTATTTGAAACTGGTTTAGCTTTGAATTTTGTCAGAATTTTTTTTTCCTGTTATTTCGGATTCGTTTCAATTCGGTACTATTATAGTTCCGAAATTCGAATACATCTGAATTTCCGAAAAATAAAAATTTGTCAGAATTTCAATTCGGAATGAAACAAACTGCATGTCTACTTAGGAGCCAGGCTGTCAGTTTTAAAGATATGTCCTGTTCTGTGTATCAGAAAACCTATGGGTCAGTCTGCCAGCTAGGTCCTGGTCTTTGTATCAGAACAGGGTTGTTATCTAAAAGCCACACCCCACATGAGAAACACACTGGGACACAATGATACAGCACTCCTGATACAGAGATTGGATTCAGCTGTAAAACTGTCAGCAGTACCATGCAGATTATACTTAGAGAGTGGGTATCACCATGTGAAATTACTTGGACACCCTGGTTCTTCTCTGAAAATCAGGAATGCTTCTAGAAACTCCTGAAAAAAGAGCAAAGGGATGCTTTCAAAAAATATTTATTCTTTAATTAATCCTATTTAGTTTTATCAACTATTCCTTTCTTGTTTTTTTCTTAAATTATATTTTCTTTTCCATTCTTATGTAAACTATTCAAATTTTTTTAGAAATCTACTAGTTTGTAAATAATGTCACCATGCTTTGTATTCAAAATATAATTTGAACATTGTTATAATAGGAACATTTGGCATGCTCAAAGGACAATTGGTTTTGCAAAAAAATGGCTGGATTCCTTGCAAGTTCTGACTCAAAATTGATTTATTCATCCTTATGCTGGTCAGAGATCAAAATGGTTGATTTCAATACTAGTTCATAAGGATTAGGGAACAAGGTAACATACATACTTTCTGTTGGGCAAATGAATTGTAGAAAAGTTGATTTTCTGTTAGCACCAATCCCTGGCACCTTGAAAGGGGCAATCCCCCTCCATACTGAAGTAGATAGGGACTAGTATACCAATGTCAAGGATCCAGCATAGTCATGTCCATGGGGAAGCCATGAAGGTTTCAACCTGAGTTGATAATGTCCTTTTTAGAGAGATTAAACAATTTTTTAAACTTTGAAATCAAGAAAGGCATTAAAGAAAAAAGATGGATTGGTTATCGGTACATCAAAATTAAATTGAAACCATTAATCTTCATGGGTTTACTTAAACTAAGTTGACCATTTATTGGTGCCTGGCGGAGTTAAGTAAGCTTCCTGCATGGCACTTTTCAACATAAAAATAGATGAAATAGGGAAAATAAGCACTATCACAAGCAGTAAATTATTCATCCATGAAGTATCACAAAGTTCAAACACACAGAAGTGCAGGAGGAAATGCTGTGCATTGTAATGTGTAGCTTTTATTACATAAAATGTTTTTACATTCCTAAGCAGACCTTTCACTAAAATGCAAAGTCTACTTATAGTATTACAGAAAAAAACACTTTGGTAGAAAATTAAAAAAAAAATTTTTTTTATAGAAAATAATAAAAATACTTACCTTAGTCCCAGGTTTCCAGCAGTATTTACGAGGCAAGAGTGAAGTTAGTGAGTGTTCTTGTGAGATCTTGAGGAAGTTGAGGATCCCAAATCCTTCAAGAATATGTTCTTGTACTTTTGTTAAAACTGGGATCTTGAGCTTTCCCCAGATCTCTTTATGAGGCCCAGTGACATCAATGATAAGTAGCAAGAATTTGTCAGCATTTTCCTTTGATGTGTTTTTTTTTATTATTTCTGTAATGTAGTGTTAACAGGGGACGAGGTCCACTACATATGCAAACCTTGCATTTCAGTTTAAGGTTCGTTCCAACCACTTTAGTGCTTACACCTGTACACCCCTTATGGATCAAACCAAAGATAACATTGACTTAAGATAACAAAGTAATATAATGTATGTTTGGGGGCTTGCGGTCGCTCCTGCACAGCTGTCAAATTGTGGGGGTGATGCACATGCCCAAACCAAGGCAGCCTGCTTGAATGTCATTAAAGGAATGATGACAGAGCTTTTGCCCTGGATCCCACACCAAGAATTGGAAATTGACAGTGCGCATAGGTTACCTAAACTGCCTCACATCTCAGAGAAATTACCCAGCGATGTCATAGCCAGATTTTTTTTGTAAAAGACCTATTGATGCAATATGCCCATTGCCACTCACCTCTCCCAGACCCCTATGCATGAATTACTCTATACACTGATCTTTCACAAGCAACTATCATGGCTCAAAAAAATCTAAATTAGATTACAAAAATCCTCAGAAATCACAATTTACCTTACAAATGTGGGTTTCCCACTAAAATACTTGTGGATTACAAAGACACCTTATACTCCATCACTGACTTAGATCAAGGCCTGTAGATCCTTTGCTCATGGGCCTTCTCTCTAACAATGATAATAACTTCCCGGATAAGACCATACCAGGAAAAATACCTCAGCAATGGCATACTAGCCATGGATGACCTGACATTTTTTACTCAGAGGGAACTCCTCTGAACACAAACCTAGAGTGCTGCAAGTTAAAGTTTTCACAAGTTTTTAAAATGTATTTCTATTCTCAGGGACCATAATATTCAAGTGGTTGTAAACCCTTTACAACAACTTTATGCTACAGGTAAGCCTATGATAAGGCTTACCTGTAGCTACCCAGGATATCTCCTAAACCTGCACGGTTGAGGAGATATCCCCTGTCCCCTACATGTGCAGATGACATCAGCACATGCTCACTTGGGAAAACTGAAGTAATGGCACGTATGTGTCACTGCTTCAGTCTGTGTGCCATTACCGGCGGTGAGGTCATTGCGGCTCCGGCCAATCACAGCGCCGGAGCCGTGATACCCAGAAGTAACCCCCAGGAGAGTGGAGGGCCGGAGGGGGAGACAAGGACAGCTGCAGGGGCTTCGTTCTTGAGCAAGTAATTCATAATGAGTTAGTATGCTATGAATACTAGCTCATTATGCCTTTGTCTTGCTGGTTTTTATTCTATTTTTATTTTTTACCAGGGGTTACAACCACTTTCAAGGTACCTGAAGTTTGGATATCAACTTGATATGCCTTACCTCACCAGTTCCCATTTGAAGAAACCCTTAAAAGTGAACCTCTGCTTTAATCTTGGTCACTGCATTTGCTTATATGTACAGTACCTTCCTTTCATTCCCTATGGCTTTATTTTATACTTGTTGAAATGAAGTGACGTATCCAGTATGGGGAAGCATATAACTCCCACAATTTACTCCAAAGGGATAGTGCTGGTGCTTTGTGATTGGTTACTTAGATACAAAGCCCTATTAAATAGGTGTTGGGGGGAGAGCACTCAGACCTGTAAACTCCAAGTCATTAAACGTTACTCAGAGCTTATTTGCTACCATAGGCAAAACTTTCAGTACAGTTTATACAGCTTCTGGAGCAAAATTATAATTTCAGTGCATCATTACAATAAGAAAAATTACTGTTCCATAATGCGAACATTCCTTTTCCATTTTAAACCTTCAGCCTTTATCAATAATATTCAAGAGGTACTGGTTTGTTTTTTGTATTGTTTTTTGCTGCAATTATAGTATGTCCAATTAATGTCAACTGTGATTCTTTTTGTGATATGCATTTAACAGAATCTAGCAGCATATAGCAGACTAAGGCCATTTTGGGCTGAAACATGTGAGCTTTTCTTGCAGGATTGTGTTTTTAACCTTTAATATCAATAAAACTTACAGTGTTTTTCTTTTTTTTTTTACACTGAAACTTATCATGGTGCAGACTATCTATTACCGTACTAATATCTTATTCGAAGTGTTATGGCGATTTTTACCTACCTCACTTATATGCTTAATGATTCATGACATAAGTAATTAAAACCTGTTATCTATATATGAATGAACCAATGTGGTTGCAGCTATAAACTATGAAATCAATAAGGAATGATAATAGTGTTAAAATACAAAGATCTAATTGATTTACACAGAAAAGAAACATTAGAATAATCGGATACTACTGTACCAAATATAACATAGTGATGTTACAAATACAGTGTTGCCAGTCTGCACAGATAATTGACATAAACATGGTATTAAGGCAAATCCTAGGACAGAAAAAGTTAGAGAAAAGAAAATAGAAATAAGATGGATACATTACACAGACAGCCCTTACGTAACCATGCTTAGTTTAGACCGTGAGCCTAAGAGAGTGAGTATCCCTAGCAGCTTTGATTTTTATGTTCCCTCTCTACCCATCTCCACCAATCACAAAAATGGACTAATTTAAATGGTTTAGAGTTGGCATTGAATCCTAAGTGGCTGAAATTCAATCCTAGTTGGCCATCATGCTTCTCACAAAAGCATTAGACTCTCTTCGTCTCTGCGTCTCTGTCTGAAACATGATTACCATTGTTAAGTCTATCTCTTGATCTAAAACAGTCAGCCCACTTTGATCTTAGCCTAAATTAGCATTTTAAGGACTTATGATCAGGTGGAGACACAATATCTGTTCCTCGCTCCAAAGACAATAGTAAAACAAATTCACTATGCAGACAACAGGCAAAAGACGTTGGTCTTTTGAGATACAGAAAACAGTAACTAGGCCCACCTCTCATGATCAAACCCAAAAATATATTAAGTACCCACGTTCCTATAACAACATACATACATATATGTGTGTATATATATATATATATATATATATATATATATATATATATATATATATATATATATATATATATATTATATATACCTGTATATATATATATATACATATATATATATATATACATATATATATATACACATCAAACGGGGCATGTTAATTTAATTAGATATTCCTTACAACGGTTCCCTTGAAGCTCCTTGATATAAATATTAATTTCAATATTTCCACATCAGAAGTGAGCTGGCAGAAGCTGGAGTCGGGCTCCAAAACCCGGCAGTCTGTTTGATTAGAAGATAGGGAGAGAGCACTTTCCTTGCATTTTATAATATTGTTCTATAATGCCAACATTCTTTTTTGATTTTAATCTTTATCAATAATATTCAAAAGCTAAAGGTTAGAAGAATTTCTCCTGCATTCCCAATCAACGATTTAATGTTTTACCTACTATATTATGGATTGCTCATTAAAATAGATCCACTGGTGTTTTGTGTGAAACCTCAGGTGGCACTGTTAAGGATGCTGAATCCAGGTTCTCACACTTCTTGGGCCTAAACTCACTCGCCAATGCCAGGAAGACATCTGTTTCTATGACTGTGAAAATAAGTGCTTAATGTTACAAGCCATCATTAACCAGTTTGTACTCTCAGTGGCAATATACAGTAAATTACGTCCTATAATAAAGAGTTGACAATGCATGATGTTTATGGTAGTTAATAAATATTGCCTGCAACAACATGGAATTGTATTATCTCTTGTTATTGCCTGGATTTATACCAACACTGTAAGCTTGAATTTCGTATCCTGTAGCTTATTAATAAATTCTATGGTTATATATAGTAAAATAAAACACTGATCTACAGATTGTACATCATAAAATCTCTGTGTTGTCAGTTTAAATCAGTTTGCAGAATTCAATAAAATTGTGAATATAAATTTACAGTATCTCACAAAATTAAGTACACCCCTCACATTTTTGTAAATATTTTATTATATTTTTTCATGTGGCAACACTGAAGAAATTACACTTTTGCTAAAACCTGCTTTTGTAAAACCTGCTGTCTCCTCAAAATAACTCAACACATAGCCATTAATCCTTAAACAACTGGCAACAAAATGAATAAACCCCTAAGTAAAAATGTCCAAATTGGGCCCAAAGTGTTAATACTTTGCGTGGCCACCATTATTTTCCAGCACTGCCTCAACCCTCTTGGGCATGGAGTTCACTGGAGCTTCACAGGTTGCCACTGGAGTGCTCTTCCACTCCTCCATGACATCACAAAGCTGGTGGATGTTAGAGACCTTGCACTCCTCCACCTTTCATTTGAGGATGCCCCACAGATACTCAATAGGGTTTAGGTCTGGAGACATGCTTGGCCAGTCCATCACCTTTACCCTCAGCTTCTTAGCAAGGCAGTGGTCATCTTGGAGGTGTGTTTGGGGTTGTTATCATGTTGGAATACTGCCCTGCGGCCCAGTCTCCAAAGTAAAGGGATCATGCTCTGCTTCAGTATGTCACAGTACATGTTAGCATTCATGATTCCACAATGAACTGTAGCTCCCCAGTGCCAGCAGCACTCATGCAGTCCCAGACCATGACACTCCCACCATCAAGTTTGACTGTAGGCAAGACACATTTGTCTTTATGCTCCTCACCTGGTTGCCGCCACACATGATAGACACCATCTGAACCAAATAATTTTATCTTGGTCTCATCAAACCACAGGACATGGTTCAAGTAATACATGTCCTTAGTCTGCTTGTCTTCAGCAAACTGTTTGTGGACTTTCTTGTGCATCATCTTTAGAAGAGGCTTCCTTCTGGGATGACAGCCATGCAGATTCATTTGATGCAGTGTGCGGCGTATGGTCCAAGAACTGACAGGCTGATCCCCCATCCCTTCAACTTCTGCAGCAATGCTGGTAGCACTCATATGTCTATTTCCAAAAGACAACTTCTGGATATGATGCTGATGCTATTTCCACTCAATGTCTTGATTAGACCATGGTGAGGGCTGTTCTGAGTGGAACCTGTCTTGTTAAACCACTGTATAGTCTTGGCCACTATCCTGCAGTTCAGTTTCAGGGTCTTGGCAAGCTTCTTATAGGCCATCTTTATGTAGAGCAACAATTATTTTTTTCAGATCCTGAGGGAGTTCTTTGCCATGAAGTGCCATGTTGAACTTCCAGTGACCAGTATGAGTGACAGTGATAACACCAAATTTAACATACCTGCTCCTCGTTCACACTTCAGACCTTGTAACACTAATGAGTCACGTGAAACCAGGGAGGGAAAATGACTAATTTGGCCTAATTTGGACATTTTCACTAAGGAATATACTCACTTTTCTTGCCAGAGGTTTAGATATTAATGGCTGTGTGTTGAGTTATTTTTAGGGAACAGGAAATTTACACTGTTATAAAAGTTGTCCACTCTCTATTTTACATTGTAGCAAAGTGCAATTTCTTCAGTGATGTCACATGAAAAGATATAATAAAATATTTACAAAAATGTCAGGGGTGTACTCACTTTTGAGAGTTACTGTATATTAACATTTTGTTTTACTAAGAAAAGATTCAATGATCAAGGGTGAGCTTCCATCATATAAAAATCACCCACAAAGCATTCTAGTAGGGACCTAGGTCCTGGTGGGTGTCCAGGTGGCCACAACTTCCACATCCACTTGAACATTTTATATTATTGCTAGTGCCAATGGTGCACTCTTCACTTTTGCTGTTTCATTGGTGGATGAATTTATGTCACTTTCAAGGACACATATGCTTGAACTTTCTATGGCCACATTTTTATATGTACTTTTTTATATTTGTGTTAAAATGTATCCTTCACATATTTATGACCTTCTCTATTATTGTGAATATTGTCTATTTAAGTAGTTTTATTTTTCATCTTATATAGAGGTGCAGCATTAACCCTAGATCTGTGAGGAATTTGCATATATTGATTCTAATGCCGTGCACACACAAGCGGAATGTCATACAGAAAAAGTCCGACAGGAGCTTTTCATTGTATATTCCGATTGTTTGTATGCCCCATCAGACATTTTATATCGAAAATTCTGATGGACCTAGAAAGAGAACATGTTCTAAATTTTTCCAACCGAACCAATTCCTATCAGGAAAACCTCTCGTCTGTATGCTGTTCCGACATACCAAAAACGACGCATGCTCTGAAGCAAGTACGAGACGAAAGCGCTCAGTCTGGTAAAACTAGCGTTCGTAATGGAGATAGCACATTCCTCACGCAGCAAATTCTGTGATTTTTTAATGCAGCACATTCTTTTGTTCTTTATAATGCTAGAATAATGAAGTTGTTTTGCTGCTCATATGCACACAGAGTTCTCACAAACTGATTTTTTTATTATTTCTCCTGATCTCAGGAATAATCTTTTTAATTTTAAAAGCCAGATCTCCGTAATAATGTTTTGATTTTTTTTTTATAGTCTTATTTGTTTTGTTTTTTTATTTCATCAAGATCTCCTTTTTTTGTATTATTGAAAATTTTTTTACTAGTGATCTCCATATATCATTTTATTTTTTGTGTGTCAAGTTACCACAATAACATTATTATCCTGTATTTGTTATTAACCTCACCGAGGTTGGTGTCCCTTGTTAATTTGACATTGTCTTTTAGAAATGTACCTACCTACTCACAAACAAACTTTACTTTTTGTAGAAAAACGCATAGGCAAGTATTTTCAGAAAATAAAATCTCCATTTATTCTGGGTAACAAAATAAAGAGGAAGGCAACACTGGGGAAACTTTTAGAATTTGCCAAAGCCTTTTGGCCCCCAGGGCACACATCAAGTCTGTGGAAAATAAAATTGAGGAGTGCATATAATTTGGAGCCCAATCTGGTCCAGGACTCCCAGAGATTAGGACCAGCAGCAGATGACATATATGTCCCCAGTAAGGATGAGCTTCGTGTTCGAGTCAAACCCATGTTCGAGTCGAACATCGGCTGTTCGTCCGTTCGGTGAATTCCGAACATTATGGGCCATTCGCGCCAAATTCGAGTGGCGCATTATGGCCCATAATTCACTGCGGCATCGCAGTGCATTGCTGGCTGATGATTGGTCAAGCATGCACTATGACACGCATGCTTTGGCCAATCATAGCGCAGAAAAAATAGAGAGCTGTAATTCTGTGGCCAATGATGGCTCGGGGGTTTAGTACATGCCCCACACTATGTTAGGTCACCTGAGTGGCAGCCTTGTGTATTGCGTTGCGGTGGCAGAGAGAGATAGACAGAGAGACTGTCAGAAACCATGAATCAGACCAAGACAGAAGTACAATTAAATCACACTTGCTTATTAATAAAAATAAAAAGGTAAATAGAAAAAACGTAGTCAAAGCATAGCCAGAGTCCAGTAACCGGATAAGTAGTCAGCCAGGCCAGAGTTCAATAACCAGATTGGGTAGTCAGCCAGGCCAGAAGTCAGGGATCCAAGTAGAGCAACAGCAAGCAGAATAAGGAGCCAGAAGGGATGTCAGCAAGCCAGTCTTTAAACAGAACCGCAGGAGAGGGTTTCTTGTGATGTGACCAAGGCAAGTGAGCTGGACAGCTTTAAGTAGGCAGGTCAGACGAGCATGATCAGGAACAGCTGGTAAATGTGGAGAGAAAGGAGAGCTGGCAAATAGCTGCCAGCTGAGAAGCCAGCCCAGAGAAGGAAGGGCTAAGCAAGCCCTGACAGTACCCCCTCCTCAATGACCCCTCCCCCTTGGAGGGCCACCGGGCTTGAGGGGAAACCGCCTATGGAACTCGCGGAGGAGGACTGGGGCATGTACGTCCAAGGAGGAAACCCAGAAGCGTTCCTCCGGACCATACCCCTTCCAATGCACCAGGTACTGTATGCGCCCACGGAACCTACGGGAGTCAACAATGGATTGTACCTCATACTCCTGATGGTTCTCAACCTGAATAGGGTGAGGATGTGGCACGATGTGGTAAATTGGTTACAGACGAACGGTTTCAATGAGGAGACATGAATCACATTTGAGATGCGCATACTAGGAGGAAGGTCCAACGCATAAGCCACTGGGTTAATCCTGAGAAGGGTATGGAAAGGCCCAATAAACCAAGGTGCAACTTCAGTGAGGGAACACGAAGCCAAAGGTTGTGAGATGACAGCCAGACCCTGTCCCCATCCTGGTAGGAAGGCGCAGGTAGGCGTCTGCGATCAGCATGGAGTCTGTACCTATCATTAGCATGAAGCAAAGCCTCCTGGACTTGTACCCAAGTGGAATGAAGACCACGGAGATGCTCCTCTAATGCAGGAATACTCTGCGGAACAAACGAGTCAGGCAACATGGAAGTTTGGAAACCATAATTCGCCATAAATGGAGACAGTCGGAGGCAGAATTCAAGGCACTGTTGTGAGCAAACTCTGCCCATGGTAATAGGTCTGACCAGTTGTTATGGTGGTCAGAAATATAGCAACGTAGGAATTGCTCCAAGGACTGATTGGCTCATTCTGCGGCCCCGTTAGACTGCGGGTGAAACGCAGAAGAGAACGCAAGCTGGATTCCCAACTGTGCACAAAAGGCTCGCCAGAACCGGGAGACAAACTGACTGCCCCTGTCCTAGACAATCACCTTGGGTAGCCCATGTAAGCAAAAGATCTCCTGAGGAAAAATGGAAGCCAGCTCCTTAGAGGTAGGTAACTTCTTAAGTGGAATATATAATGACACATCTATGAGAACCGGTCAACCACCATAAGGATAGCAGTGTTGCCTTGGGAGTTGGGCAACTCCATAATGAAATCCATCGACAAGTGAGTCCAGGGCCTCACTCCATTGGGTATGGGTTGTAGGAAGCCCACTGGAAGGTGTCGTGGAGTCTTACTCTGAGCACACACGGGACAGGCAGCTACGAAGGCAGTAACATCAGCCCATAGACTATGCCACCAGAATTGTTGGGAAATGGCCCAAATGAGTTGATTCTTCCCAGGATGGCCAGCTGCCTTGGGAGAATGGTAAGTCTGGAGCACAGCAGTACGGAGACTCTCTGGGACAAAGCAGCGGTCACAAGGTTTCTCAGGAGGATCATGGACCTGAGCAGAAAGAATTTTGTCACCCAAAGAAGAAGTAAGACTGGTGCGAACCGTAGCCAAGATACGATCAGGTGGAATCATAGGAACTGGAACCGACTCTGACTTGGAAGTGGAGGAAAATTGTCGTGACAAGGCATCAGCCCTTACATTCTTAGTATCGGGTAAGAAAAGCTTGACAAGAAAAGAGCCCATCGTGCCCCTTCTGGGAGAGAGTCGCTTAGCCTCAGACAAGAATGTAAGATTCTTATGGTCAGTAAGAATAAGAACAGGCACAGGTACCTTCATGGAGATGTCTCCATTCTTTCAGGGCTAAAATTATCGCCAACAGCTCTCTGTCACCAATCTCATAATTGCACTCAGCAGGTGACAATTTCTTGGAAAAGTAGCCACACGGATGCATAGCGCTGTCAGAGTTAGGAGATTGAGACAGAAGGGCACCAACTCCAGTCTCAGAAGCATCAACTTCTAGGATAAAAAGCAACGTAGGATCAGGATGTGCCAACACAGGAGCAGAAACAAAGGCAGCCTTGAGAGTCTCAAAGGCCTTAATGGACTCCAGAGACCAACTCTGTGGGTTACCGTCCTTTCTGGTCATATCAGTCAGGGGCTTGACCAGAGACGAAAAGTTACTAATAAACTTCCAATAGTAGTTGGGAAAACCCAGGAAACGCTGCAGAGAATGTAAACCCATAGGTTCGAAGCCACAGTAGGACTGCCGAACGTTTCTCTGGGTCCATCGAAAAACCAGCAGTGGAAATGACATAGCCCAGGAATGTAACCTGTTCACAATGGAACTCGCACTTCTCCAGTTTACAATAGAGATTGTTCTCTCTTAGTTTCTGAAGCACGTGACAGACATCTGTGTGGTGGCTCTCCAGGGACTTGGAAAATATGAGGATATCATCGAGATAAACCAGCACACATAACTGCAACAAATCTCGGAGGACATCGTTAATAAATTCCTGGAAAACTGCCGGGGCGTTACAAATGGCCAAAAGGCATTACCAGGTATTCATAATGGCCTGTTCTGGTATTAAACGCTGTTTTCCATTCGTCGCCCTCCTTAATGCGCACAGTCAAGTCAAGCTTCATGAAAGCCGTTGCTCCCTTGAGGCGGTCAAATAACTCTGTAATCAATGACATTGGGTAGGCATTCTTAATCGTGACACGATTGAGACCCCTATAATCTATACAAGGTCTCAGTTCACTGCTCTTCTTCACAAAGAAGAAACCAGCACCAGCAGGAGACGAGGATTTGATGATGAAACCTCGAGAAAGTGCGTCAGCAACATACTCCTCCATGGGCTTATCCTCCAAGTAAACCCGGCTATGAGGGGGTATGGCACCAGGTTGAAGGTCAATTGCACAATCATAAGACCAGTGTGGAGACAAACTACCAGCATGACCTTTATCAAAGACATTGCTAAAATTCTACTCCTCCAGCAGGGAGGGGAGTGAAGAGGTGCACAGGACCTTGGATACCTTCAGGAAGCATGTCTCACTGCATTGTGGTGACCAGGAGAGAATCTCAGCACGGAGCCAATCAAAAGAGGGGTTGTGCCTCTGTAACCAAGGATAACCAATAACCAGTGGAAACCAGGGCGAGGAAATAACTTGGAATTGGATTATCTCATGGTGAAGAGCCCATACGGCCATGGACAATGGAACCGTCTCATGAGTCACATGGGCAGGCTGTAAAGGTCTCCTATTAAGAGCCTCAATGGCGGGGGATGTAGTCGGCGCGCGAGGAGTATGGCAGCGTGAAGCCACAGCTCCTCGCCATACAGACCCAGCGGAGCTATATATCGCGGCATAGGGCACAATCAAGCGGAGATTTCTAGCGGCAGAGACCCCGGACAAGTGGCGAATCATGTCTAGGAGGAGGAAGGAGAGGAACCCGCCGGGTAAGATGACAGACTTCTACCCGCATGCAGTCAGCACACGAGGCCAAGATGGCGACCGCCGCGGCAGCAAACAGGGAGACAAGCGGAGGAGGCAGGAGGGGAAGTGTAAGGGGGACACTTCTGACAGGCAGGCAGTGAGATCTGTATCATACGCTCCCTCTTCCCAGTCCTCATCCACCACTAATAGCCCCGTGAAATCTCAGCAGAAGCTGATGCTGCCGATGGACAATGATAATGCAGGTGGGGACACAGCCATGCATTTAGATGATACCCTGGAATTTCAGGATGCCATAGCAGCATTCCCCACAAATAACCAGCCTGTGATAGATTCTACCTTGAAAGAAATGTTGGTGTCACTCAGAAGTGCAATACACACTGAAATGCTGCAGCTGATGCAGAACTGTATAGCTAAAGTAGCGGAAGTGAGTGACAGAGTGAGCCCCATTGAGGGGAAAATGGGAGAGATAACAACAACCTTTAACAGCATGGTAGACGCACATAATGAGCACGATGATGACATAGCATGATGACATAGCATGGCTCAAGTCAAAGGTTGCGGACCTCGAGGACCGTTTCAGAAGGAACAATGTTAAGATAAGAGGGATCCCCGAAAAGGTCAAACCCCAGGAGTTAATGGCATTATTTACAAACATATTGAAGGAAGTGCTCCCTGACCTCCCCCTGGAAGAATTGGCTATAGACCATATCCACAGGCTTCCAAAGCCACGGCATATCCCAGCAAAGCTCCCCAAGGGATACTATTGCTAGAATCCATTACTACAGGTTGAAGGAAAAATTAATGTATGCTGCGCGGCGGGAGGATAGACTCCCTGAGAGTATGAGGGGGCTCTCCTTCTTCGCTGACCTATCTGCTCATACTATGCAAAGGAGGCTTGAGACTATCATATAGCGGCAATACTAGACCAGCTTAAACACTGGCTTTATTTCCCAGAGGTGACTGGCGTAATATAGAGCAAGCACAAGTTGAACAGGGAGACCTAACTGACCTACTTTTATCACAAACGATAGCCGACCCCGTAAAATCGACACAGCCCCCAACCATAAGTGCAACATTGCAGGCTTGGAAATTTTTCCTTCAGCATAAAAGTACAGCGGGAATACATACGCAAGTCCCAATTCCGTTGTCTGCTCTTTCATTGCTTTCCCCTGATTTGAAACTGACCCACTGGGGGAAGTATGGAATAAACTATATACACAACGTATATGACCAGGGGAAGATGAAAACATTTGCACAGTTAATGGCCACACACTCTCTACCGGCTAACGAATTTATGACTTACGCCAGGGTCTCTAGTATTTTGGCAAATAAAAACGTGTGCTATGTAGAATTACCAGAGAAGATGTGGGAACTGTGGCAACTCTCACTCAAACTTAAGAAAGGCATATCAGTTGTCTACAATGACCTTCAAGACAAAAGTTGTTTCCAAATGTCTAAGCAACATCTTAAATGGAGAGCAGAACTAAATGTTACTATTTCAAGGGACCAATGGTCACAGGCAATTAAAAGTACTTACACTCATACGAAATGTTCTAACTTTAGAGAAGCTGCCAGAAGATACAACAGAGATGGTACAAGACTCCATATACTTTGGCAAAATTCAAAGGCAACACCTCCAACCTTTGTTGGAGAAGATGTGGTCAGGTGGGCAACCTGACACATATGTTGTGGTATTGCCCGTCTTTGCGTAGCTTTTGGGCGGCAATTGCAAGGGTAATAGCGAGAATTACTGGTATTTTGAATCCTCTTAAATCAGAGCAGGCCCTTCTGAGCGCAGACATGGATATATATCCTCCGTTTTGCTGGACCGTAGCACTACATGTTTTGTATGCAGCCAGGTTAGTGATTGCACGACATTGGAAATCAGACGTTGCCCCAGCGGTAGGGGAGGTGCTACAGTTGGTAAATGACTCTAACATATATGAAAAACATATGGCAACTAAAGAAGGTTCTCTACAGTCATTCACAAAACTTTGGGATTTATGGACGGGGTCTAGAGGAAATAAGCCACGGTTGAATCAAGGGATCAGTAAAGTATCAGTATGGCATTCTTTAAAATTGTTAGTAGATTTGCTCACAGGGGTCTCCTATGTATGTTTGGTTGGATAAGCTGAATTGTATGCTATTTAAGGTCTGATAAAAATATATTTCTCATGGTTGGTCGGGTTCTAGATAGCGGTGACGATACCAGGAAAGGAGTCTGCGTACTCTCTTTTATTCTTTATTTTTTGTCTTGTTTTACATTGACAGTAAGTGTAACATTTATATGTTGAAACTTAATAAAAAAATATAAAAAAAAAAAAAAGAGCCTCAATGGCAAGTGGAGTGTCACGCAGCACGAGCGGTGCTGCAAAACAAATGCAGCATCAATGAACAGGCCTGTAGCCCCAGAGTCAATTAGAGCCTGTATCTCGATGGACGACTCATCAGGCGTTCCCTGGACGGGTAGGACAGTGACCTGCCTGGCCACAATAAAGGCACATCTCTCCCTCCTCCTAAAGGCTCTCTCATCTATAGAGAGATGCGTGAAGCCCAGGTGCATGGTTTCATCTTCACTGACCCACTCGGTATCAGGAGGCATGGGAGGTGAGGGAGGCATGGGTGGGACTACAAAGCTCGGAGGCAAGCATACAGGAGGCTTCTGCAAGTGCTCCTTAAGAGAAAGTCTTTCTCTGAGTCTGGAGTCAATGAGGATGGCAAATGAGATCAAGCTCTCCAGCTCAGTGGGTATATCTCGGGCTGCTATCTCATCCTTGATGGAATCCGAGAGACCATGAGAAAAAGCAGCCACGAGGGCCTCATTGTTCCAAGCAACCTCTGCTCCCAGAGTATGGAATTCAATGGCGTAATAGGCAGCAGTTCTCGTACTCTGTTTGATTGACATGAGGCACTCGGCAGCAGAAGCAGAGCATGCGGGAACGTCAAATACCCTTTTAAAGGAGGCCACAAACTCAAGACAACAGGTTTTTGTGTCTCCCATAGCCTGGCCAAGGCTCTCTCAGAAAGCAAAGATATCACAAAACCTACTTTGCTTCTGTCCGTGCTTCTGTCCGTGGGAAACACCTAGGGCAGCATCTCGAAGTATATCTCAACCTGATTGAGAAACCCTCTGCATTGAACTGGATCACCCCCAAATCGCTGGGGAAGTGGAGCGGAACCAGACATACTTCTTATAGAGGTAATACTCAAGGCAGGTGCCTGCACAGAGACTTAGCGCAGCAGCAGGGATGGCCTGCGACTCAGGTTGTACCAGAGCAGTCACCATGGGGGATTCCAGGTGAGCCGTGTGACTCAGGAGCATTTGTAACGTCATGGCAAACTGATCCATGCGGTGATCTTGCTCATCCAATCTGGAAAAAATATTACCAACAAGTGGATTGATTGTATCTTCTGAATTCATGGCCTTCACCTACTGTCATAAACCATGAATCAGACCGAGACAGAAGTACAGTTAAATCACACTTGTTTATTAAATAAAAACAAAAAGGTAAATAGAAAAAGCATAGTCAAAGCATAGCCACAGTCCAGTAACCGGATAGAGTAGTCACACAGGCCAGAGTTCAATAACCAGATCGGGTAATCAGCCAGGCCAGAAGTCAGGGATCCAAGTAGAGCAACAGCTAGTAGATCCAAGTAGAGCAACAGCTGAGCAGCCATCCCAGAGAAGAAAGGGCTAAGCCAGCCCTGACAAGAATCCACAGGGCTCTCAGACCAAGAGGACCAGATAATGATCCCCACAGGGATATCATATGCTGTTTGGTCAACTTTCCTCTAAAAGAGGCTATGCTGAACAAAGAAGTACGGAGAAAAATTATGTGATCTTCAATGATAATGAAATTAAACTGTACCAGGACCTTTCCAATATAACATTGCAGCAACGCAGAGCATTGTGCCCACTGCTAGATGTACTGGATACAGGAGCCATTCCATAAAGATGGAAATTTTGGATACAGGAGCCATTCCATAAAGATGGAAATTTCCATTTTGCCTAACAGCCACATGGAGAGGCCATACAGCCCTACTATGCATGCCAGATGACCTCCATGCTTTCTGCGAGTCACTAAACATCACTATCATAGAGGTCCCTGAATGGTACAATTCTTTTTCACCCAAAGACACAGGGATCGTCATCGTAGATCATCTTCAGCCCAACTAAACAGGAGAGGAGACAGCCAGGGAAGCCCAGGATTGTCCCCTGCACGCCGTAGAGATCACATGGATCACACAGACAGGATTAACACTTGAATAGCTTTAAAGAAAAAGTAACAGCTTATTTTCTTATTCCACCCTTTAGTCAAGATTTGTGACAATGACCTTCCAAACTACACCTACTTCACCAACGCTAACCTGCAGTTCATAACCTCCACTTTATAATAACTGTCTATGTTTTCTGTCTTCATCTCATTCTCTATACACACAGCGCATGTCAGATGCACGGTCCAGAAGGACATGAAGCATGGATATCAACAAGCCTTATATACATGTGGTAATCGATTATAGGACACTTGCAATATATGTCTGACTTACAAATTTCAACATATGAGGATCCTCTTTACCTTATAAACTCTGAAATCTTACATCTCTTATAACACCATATTCTGTTTTGAAGAAGTAAACATACTAGGTATAACTTATGCACAAAGAAAAATATTTCAGTGTTGTATATGTATACATATCTAGGACAAGCATGCAATGTGTTATGAGTGGTCTACAAATAATAGGGAGTATTGTATATATGTTTTGTAACAATATGTATAACAGAAAATATAAACAAACAATCCTGGTGGTCGAATAATCCAAAAAGCCACACTTGGCTGACACAGTCCTTATCACACCTAATTAATTTCACGTGTGGCCATTTTTAAATCCCCATTTGCGAAATACTACCTTATCAACAAATACCAGACTAACACAACCTTTAACCAGGGATTCAAACCACCAGAATAGACAGTATATAAATATGCTAGTTACATGACTCTCAGGGTTGAATTTGTTCTAAAAGGTTTAATCAAACAAGTTTTAACATGTTTACCTGTAATAATAGGTGTTTTTCATCTCGCATATGGTAATAAAAAAAAAAGATAGTTTAACTAAAATAGTTAGGGAGTTATTAAGTCCAGTTTAAGTGTCTACCGAATCACTATAAATGGTAATTGGTGAACTAACCTTAGACAAATATGTTCTTAAAAGAAAAAACAAAAAAAACAAAAAAAACAAAACAAAAAGAAACAAAAATTAATAATAGCCCATATACAACGCATGGCCCTATTCTAATCACTCAATCAGGGACAACCCTTTTCCCAACCATATACTCAAATCCACTTTTTTCCCTAAAATAATTCTTCATTAATTCACTACCCTCCGGTGGCAGGAATCAATATTACAGTAGAACCTCTAGAACAAGTTCCCCACCACAGGGAGAACGTTTTGTATCCCCTCTCATTACGGATCTTTTCATCTCTAACCAATTTTCACTGTTCCTCTTTTGGACTCCAAAGAGATCTGGAGAGGAACACTACACACCCTAACACATAAGGTGGAATAGCAGGCCTAATTCTACCTCCGATACTCCGAAATTCACAGACAATAGGTTTCCATTGGCATATCATGCCACAAACCCAGAATCTAAAACCAAAGGTGTAACTATACTAATCTGTAAACAAACACCTTTTCAGCTGATAGACTCCATGTATAACCCATTGGGTAGATACATATTTCTTAAAGGAAAAATTGTCCCCCACCCCATTACGATTGCAAACATCTATGCATCTAATGCCGCGTACACATGATCAGACTATCCCGTTGACTTAGTCTGGTGGACAAACCGCAGTAAAGTCCGCCGGACTGTCCGAACGAGTGGACCTGCCCACACACGTGACTTTTCCGGTGGACTAGGTCGTCGGGGTCGGGGTCCCAGCATCCTCTGGGACTGTGACATAGTAATGGGTGAGGACATCATCCGGCAATGTCCCTATATAAGTCGCCGCACGCCGCGTGCCTGTCATTGTGGCCAGAGACAGTGACGAGGCAACAGCTCAAGAAGAGAAGAAGAGAAGAAGAGAAGAGAAGAACAGAAGGCAGCGACGACGGAGACAGCGTCGACAGTAGACCGGGCCACCACTTATAAAAGCTAGAAGAAGGTGCGGAGGCCCAGCAAGAAGAACCGAAGAGAAGGACAAGACCCCCGAAGAGGGGGACAAGACCCCCGAAGTCGGAAGAAGACCCCCGGATGGTGGCGAAGAAGAAAGCCGGGCTCCTCTGCTAGTAAAATAGCTAGCAAAAGAGCAGAAGATAGCAGAGGAGTCCGGCGAGAAGACCCCCAAAGACAGAAGAAGAGCCCCAGAGCTATGCAATAAACTATTTTTAACCCTTGCGTGTTGTGTTTTATTTACATTTTTCTCACAGGTGAATAGGTAGGGGTACATTGCACCCCATGCTCATTCACATAGGGTGGGGGGCCGGTATCCGGGACCCCCTTATTAAAGAGGGCTCCCGGATTCCGATAAGCCTCCCGCCCGCAGACCCCGACAACCAACGGCCAGGGTTGTCGGCAAGAGGCCCTTGTCCTCATCAACATGGGGACAAGGTGCTTTGGGGTGAGGGGGCCACGCACCCCCCCTTCCCCAAAGCACCCCCCATGTTCAGGGCACGCGGCCTGGTACGGCTCAGGAGGGGGGGCGCTCGCTTGTCCCCACCCCCTTTCCTGACCCGCCGGGTTGTGTGCTCGGATAAGGGTGTGATATGGACCTAGGGGGGACCCCCACGCAATTTTTTCCCCTTCAAGTTCATACCAGGTGACGGGGCCAGCGACGCCTCATTCACTGGTCCCTGCCACCTGGAGCCATGCTCAAAATTTATGAACTTTTCATTTCAAAAGTACGGCGGACTAGCACACATACAGCCGTATTGTCCACCGGACTGCGAGTCCAGCAGACATATTTTGGTGCAAAACTACTTTCTTAGTCCGCCTGACTTTTGGGTAAAAAAAAGGCCGCCGGAGCCCACACACAGGGGGATTGGGCCTGACTTTTCCACCGGATTGTTTGATCGTGTGTACGCGGCATTACACTAAACAAGTTCCATTCTTCCGACAAATAGGGAACTTACTAACTTCATTCTCCACAGGCATCCTCGTTCCTAGGAGGGGACTATAATGTACCACTTAATCCCATTCTATGCACTTCAAATGGTACATCAACTCTTCCATTTAGAGCCTTAAAACAAATCAAACTACAACTTCAATGTCTCATGCTGTATGACGTCTGGAGGACTCTAAACCCCAGGAGAAAGACTTCACTTATTTTTCACCTCAGCACCAAAAATACTCAAGAGTAGACTATTTCTTTTTATCTCAATCTGACCTTAAAGTTTTAGGGAATACCACAATTGAACTCATGGTCTTATCTGATCACCATCCCATACAATGTCCCTAATAGTTCTGGATGTCTTCTTTATCACGGACAGAGCTCTCCTCCAGAAGGTAACTGATGAACAAATTTATAATATCTCTTGGTCAGATCATGCACCAATCTCAATCAATATAGAAATTAACCATTTATCAGCCGATACTTCACTCTGGAGTATTTTTTGCGATATAAATGGAAAAATACTGAAAAAAAATTCTACAAATTTATTATAAGAAAAATCCAATAAACTCAATTTTAGTCATACATTTAGGCCACATGTCTTTGATTAAAAAAAAAATGTCAATAAGTGTATAATTATTGGTTTGCATAAAAGTTATAGCATTTACAAAACTAGGGTACATTTTCTGGAATTTACACAGCTTTTAGTTTATGACTGCCTATCTAATTTATAGAGGTGCTAAAATGGCAGGGCAGTACAACCCCCCCCCCCCATATGACCCCATTTTGGAAAGTAGACACCTCAAGGAAATTGCTGAGAGGCATGTTGAGCCCATTGAATATTTTTTTGTCCCAAATGATTGAATAATGACAAAAAGAAATTACAAAAAGTTGTCACTAAATTATATATTGCTAAAACAGGCCATGGTTATATGTGGAATTGCACCACAAAATACATTTTTTTGCTTCTCCTGAGTACGAGGATACAACATGTGTGGGACTTTTTGAGTGCCTAGCTGTGCACGGGGCCCCGAAATACCAAGCACCACCTTCAGGATTTCTAAGGGCGTAAATTTTTGATTTCACTCCTCACTACCTATCACAGTTTTGAAGGCCATGAAATGCCAAGATGGCACAACCCCCCCCCCCCCCCCTTCAAAATGACCCCAGGGAAAGTAGACACCCCAAGCTATTTGCTGAAAGGCATGTTGAGTCCATGGAATATTTTCTATTTTGCCACAAGTTACAGGAAAATTACAAACTTTTTTTTTTGCACAAAGTTGTCACTAAATGATATATTGCTCACACATGTGATGGGCATATGTGGAATTACACCCAAAAATACATTCTACTGCTTCTCCTGAGTACGGGGATACCACATATGTGGGACTTTTTGGCAGCCTAGGCATGTACGGGGCAGGATTTCTAAGGACGTAAATTTTTGATTTCACTCCTCACTACCTAGCACATTTTTGAAGGCCATAAAAGAAAATAAGAAAAATTTTTTTTTTTGTTTGTTTTTTCACATTTGAAAACTTTGTGACAAAAGGAGAGGTCTGCAAAATATTCACCATACCTCTCAGCAAATAGCTTGGGTCATTTGGGGGGGGGGGGGGGGGTTGTGCTATCCAAAACTGTGATAGGCAGTGAGAAGTAAAATCAAAAATGTACACCCTAATGCCTTCTACACACGGTCGGACATTCCGACCACAAAATCCGTCTGATTTTTTCTAAGGGAAGTTCAGCACCATGTGCGGCACCCTTTGGGCTCCTTCTGTTGATCTTGTTTATCGCGTGTTAGCAGAAGTTTGGTTAGATGCGATTCACGCTTTTCAGACTTGTGCTTCAGATTGTTACTGCTCTACAGTTTGTGCTTGTCGGTGCGTATCTGCTTATCAGCGCATGTAGTCAGTTCGCATTTGTTTGTTATTGCATGCTATATTTATATAGTACTCTTTGATTATCTGTGCTTATTGTCCACTCGTTGATGATTTTCAGTTTGTTCTTTCAGGCCTTGCTGTTTGTCGGTGCTTTCTGATAGTCCATTCTGACTAGCCGACTGTTTTGAAGCCATGTTGCGGGTACGTACTCGTCATAGATTTTGTGCTGTGCCGGGGCTTGGTGTTGGGCTTTTAGCTTTGACCCAAGCGCAGTCCATGAACAGGGTGAGGAGGAGTTCATGGAGCAAGAATTGGTTACTCCAGCGTGACCAATTCTCGCACATGCATTTGCTTCATGAGATCCGGGAGAATAATCCTGATGATTTCAGGAATTATGTTAGGATGACAGACCGCATTTTTCACCATCTGTTGGCTTTGCTGACCCCTTATATCAGCAGGCAGGATACCTGCATGTGGCATAAAGAAAAATTAGGAACAATTCCTCGTGGGGTTTTTTAGCAGCAATTTGAGAGACACAAAATTTCATAAAATATATGTGTTTTATTAACAAAAAGTGATGGAATGATTTTACATCATAAGGAACTAGAAATAGTTAAAATATGAGCTCTGGTACTCGCGAAAAGATACAGGTATTGAAATTTTTAAAAAAAAAATACATCTCTACTTCAAATATTTTGGCAGTAAGTTCCCATATTTAGAACTTGGAGAACCATTTGGTGTTTGAAAATACCCCAATGCATTTCGACCCAGAACAAATAGTGGTCTTCTTCAGGGGGTTCTCATATTTCTGTTAATACAGCAAATGGATCATTTTTAATATTAGACGACATTTAAACATTCAATGTGGCAAGCCATCACTCCGGAGCAGAAGCTAGTTGGCACGTTGCGGTACTTCGCGACAGGGAGAAGCCTTCAGGACCTCAAGTTCTCTTCAGGCATCTCCCCCCAGGCTCTGGGGGTCATTATTCCAGAGACCGGTTCTGCCATCATTCAGGTCCTGCAAAAGGACTATATTAAGGTAGAGAAAAAGAAAAAATGGATTTGAGAAATGAATTTGTGTGAGTTAGACTGCCATCATCCTAAATCACATTATAGAAAATATGCAGCAATTGTATTTGGGAGATGCCCCTTTGGACTTTTTATATGGCAGAATAAAGGATATATATATATAAATCAGTTAATAAAAGGCATATTTACTGCCAACTTTATTAATATACACAATAAAAATGAAAATATAAACAGTACATATAGCATACAAATATCCAACAATCATAAATTGCAATAATACATCAATGAGTAAACATATATAGTATCAAAAATTGACCCAGGCTTGCAATTCCAAAGTGCCGTCTACAACAGTAAGATCAGCAGATTGGATATTCAACCATAAATCCAACATGTTTCGGAAATTATTGCATTTGTGCATTTTCTTTCTTCAGGGGTGGTTTATTATAAAGAAAGGTTGGGATATTGTTTACTTATATATCACACTCATTGGAAATGGTAAAAACAGTAATACAGATGACACAGTACATGCTGATCAGTTTGCTGGCTGATGTCCCGATGTCCACATCTCTATGAATTTAAAGATGCGATTTGGCACCTGAGCTGGGGATCCATGTGGTACCACCTTTATTGTACAGTTTTGAGGAGTCGTGCGACCAGCATGTACCGTGTCATCTGTATTACTGTTTTTACCATTTCCAATGAGTCTGTTATATAAAAAAAATAATATCCCAACCTTTCTTTATAATAAACCATCCCTGAAGAAGGAAAATGCACAACAATGCAATAATTTCTGAAACATGTTGTGTTTATGGTTGAATATCTGCTGATCTTACTGTTGTGGAGGCACTTTGGAATTGCAAGCTTGGGTCAATTTTTGATCCTTTATATATGTTAACTCATTGATGTATTATTGCAATTTATGATTGTTGGATATTTGTATGCTATATTCACTTGACAACTGGGTACTTAAACCCCCCTCGTGACCAGACCAATTTTCAGCTTTCAGTGCTCTCACACTTTGAATGACAATTATTTAGTCATGTAACACTGCACCCAAATGAATTTTTTGTCCCTTTTTCCCACAAATAGAGCTTTCATTTGGTGGTATTTGATCACCTCTGGGTTTTTTATTTTTTGCGCTATAAATGAAAATAGACTGAACATTTTGAAAAAAGAAACACATTTTTCTTTGTTTCTGTGATAAAATTTAGCAAATTATTAATTTGTCTTCATAAATTTTGGCCACAATTTATACTGCTACATATCTTTGGTAAAAATAACCCAAATTAGTGGATATTATTTGGTCTTTGTGAAAGTTAGAGAGTCCACAAGCTGTGGTGCAAATCATACAAAATTGATAACATCTGATGTACTGGTGGCCTATCTCATTTCTTGACAAGCCAGGAAAGTACAAATACCCCCCAAATGACCCCTTTTTTGAAAGTAGACATTCCAAGGTATTTAGTAAGAGGCACGGTGAGGTTTTTGATGTTGTCATTTTTTGCCACAATTCTTTGCAAAATTAAGATTTTTTTTTTCACTAAATTGTCAGTGTAATAGGTTATTTCTCTCACTTGGCATGTGTATACCACAGATGGCACCCCAATATAAATTCTGCTACTCCTCCTGAGTATTACAATACCACATGTGTGGGACTTTTCCACAGCTTAGCCACTCAGAGAGGCCCAAAATGCAGGGAGCGCCATCAGGTGTTCTAGGAGCATAAATTACACATCTAACTTTTTGATTAACTATTACACTTTTGAAGGCCCTGGAGCACCAGGACAGTGACACTGACATGGCACTGATGACAGCTGGCACTGATATGTGGCACTGATGACACGTGACACTGATGTGGCACTGCTGACAGTTGCCACTAATATGTGGCACTGCTGACATGTGACACTGATGACATATGGCACTAATATGTGGCACTGATGACAGATGGCACTTATACATGGCACTGAAGACACGTGGCACTAATACATGGCACTGGGGCAAATGGCACTGACAGGTGGCACTGGGGACAGATGGCACTGACAAGTGGCACTGGGAAATATGGCACTGACAGGTGGTACTGGGGACAGATGGCAGTGGGGACGGGTGGCAGTGACATTGTGGGACCTTTATTTTTATTTTTTACCTACTAACGGCTGCAACAGCCGTTCATCTCTCCCCCCTCACACACTGTCTGTGTGAGAAGGGAAAGCGATGATCTCATATGTTTACATATGAGATTATATCTCATTGGGCAGGCTGATCGTGCTGTAAACGGTCGATGTGATTGGCCGTTTACCGCGATCTGTGACTGGCTGTGTCCAGGGGACAGGGCCAGAACAGAACTTCCCCGATGCGTGCTCGTGAGAGCGTGCAACGCGGAAGTAAGCAGGAGGATGTCCAGGGACGGCCTCCCGGCAATTGGCGTCCACGCTGCAGCCGTCTTTCGGCTATAGCGCGGATGCCTACTGGTTATGCACTGTTTATCTTTTCATTTTTATTGTGTATATTAATAAAGTTACCAGTAAATATGCCTTTTAATTAACTATCTGATTTATATATATCCCTTATTCTGCCATATAAAAAGTCCAAAGGGGCATTTCCCAAATGCAATTGCTGCATATTTTCTATATTAAAGTAAGTTTTCTCCTTTAAATCACATTCTATGTATTTAATGTTTGCAATAGTATTGTACTTTCATCGTTCCCTAATTACCATGATTGGAATATGCTGTAATATGCTGCGCCCCTTTCTCCTCATGCATGCTGGAAGCTTTTAAAGTTCCTTTTTTGTTCTTCATGCATATTTACCTTCACTAACCTCCCCAGCATGCTCTTCTGGGCACATAAACACTTATAGCCTAGTCACTTAGCAATGTATTTTGTCAGCTCCATAGTAGTGCTTTCTCCTAAACACCCCCTAAAATATGTACAAATGTTATGTGTGTCCTTAAATTCATGCAGAGTAACAGATCCTTTTTTTATGGTGGGCCAAACTCATTAGGAACCCTCCTCGCCAACCGCTAAGCAGCTGATAGCAATCCTCTATCTGCTGACTTTGCCAAACCCATACACACTATACCTACCTCTTTTGTGGTCAGATTTATGGATGAATTCACCAAAGCATGTAGTGCAAGGGCCTGCCTCAATACTTTCAAATGCTACTGTTTAAAGTTTTTTTTTCTCCTATTATTATCTTGATAGGTAATAGCAGAATGTAAAAATGTGCTTCCATGTATTCAGTGTTTTTTTGGGGGGATTATGACACTTCTTACCTGTCCAGTGGGCTGTCAATAGTGTAAGTAAGGAGGGGCTGGCCAAAGTATCACACATTATTTATGCATTCAGCTCTCAATGAAGTGTAGAGGGTTACCTGTCCAAAACATCCCCCTCCCAATTTTTGGAATGGGGCATCAGATGGGTTAAGGAATCTGATAAAGGGACCTTATACTTTTATCTTTAAATACTCATTTCCAAAAATGTTATACTGATGTTGGCCAAACAATTTTGTGTCTAATCTGCTTGCAATGTTGATGTGCAAAATTACAATTTTTTTTCTTGTTTGACTCCACAGTTTCCTTCAACGCCACAGGAATGGTAGACTGTGGCCTCCCACTTTGCTACCCATTGGGACTTTCCCAATTGTGGAGGTGCAATTGATGGGAAACATGTCTGCATTGTCCCACCCCCCAACTCGGGGTCCTACTATTATAATTACATGGGGTATAATAGTATTGTGATGTTGGCGGTGGTGTCAGCTACCTACGAGTTTCTGTATGTGGACGTTGGGAAAAATGGCCGGATGTCGGATGGTGGAGTGATTGCAAAGAGGAAGTAATACTGGCATCTCCAGAGTGGCAGTTTGGGCTTGCCACCTCCAGAGGAGAATGTGGAAGGACTCCCCTTCGTCTTTGTCGTGGATGAAGCGTTTGCGGTGGGGGACCATCTTATGCGGCCATTCCCAATGAGGACCCTCACCCCGGACCAGAGGGTTTTTAATTACTGGCTGGCCAGAGCCAGAAGAGTGGTGGAGAATGCTTTTGGGATAATGGCCATCTGGTTCCGCCTATTTTTGACAACTATCCACATGGCGGAATATAAACTGAACCATATAGTGCTTTCCTGCTGCTTTTTGAACGTTTTTAAAAAAAGTACTCTCCAAACTATGTGGCCTCAGTTGGGCCTGAGGCAGACTTTCCAGAACATGCCAACCTGACGGCACTTGAAGCAGGTCATCCTGGCTTGCCCCCCAAAACGCCCGCAAAATCAGAAACCAATACATGGAGTACTTTGCGGGAAGATGTGCCATTGATATGCCAGACAATGTCTGAGAGGCATTTCTTTCAAACTGCAATAATATTTGTTTTCATTTACTGCTTGGGTTTGTTTTAGGTGTCTCTTAGCTTTTTTTGTTTATTTTTTGGGCCTTTTTCTTCAACAGTGCAAAACAAATTTCTGTGCGAGATGAGGTGAAAGTCTCTTCTTCAGATAATATTATTATCATTATTATTATTATTATTATTATTATTATGTTGTTTGTCTGCTACACACACACACCGTGTGGAGTCATGAAAATGGCGTGATTGTGGAAAATTAAAAAGCACTGTGGGTGTTATTTACTAAAGGCAAATCCACTTTGCACTACAAGTGCACTGCAAAAATGCACCTGAAACTGCACTTGGAGTGCAAAGTGGATTTGCCTTTAGTAAATAACCTTACTACAAATACTGCTTTTGCGCAATGAAAAAGGAAGCCACACATTGCTGATAATTAAACTTTTTACTCAAAGCACATTCACATGTGCATTTAGAAAAGAGTTTTACAACAAACCAACATATTTGGTGTATATAACATTATTTTTGGTAACATTAATATGACTTGCCGTTTTTGAGGAAACAGGCATATACCAAAGCATAACATACAGAACTCAGGAACTTACAAAATTCAACTTTGAAATGTAAAGACAATATCAGACATGAGTATGTCCAAGCTGTGTTGATAATGCCTTCATCACATGGGGTGTCACCCCTGTAAAAGCCAAATTTGAAAGATGCACACAAATTGTGATTCAAACTGGCCATTTTCCTCCTGATCCCATGCCTATTGCCTAATGTCAACATGTGCTATCTCCCATCATGGGGTAACAATGTACGTGTTTTGGGGGCGCAGCCCCTTCATCTCAGCCACTTTAGTAGCGAGTAGGGATGAGCCGAACACCCCTCGGTTCGGTTCGCACCAGAACTTTCGAACGGACCCCAAATTCGAACGAACTTTAGAACCCCATTGAAGTCTATGGGACTCGAACGTTCGAAATTAAAAGTGCTAATTTTAACGGCTAATATGCAAGACACTGTTCTAAAAAGGGTTTGGGGACCTGGCTCCTGCCCCAGGGGACATGGGTCAATGCCTAAAATGTTTTTAAAAATGGCCGTTTTGGTGGGAGCACTGATTTTAATGACGATTAAAGTGAAAAAAAAAGTGAAATATTCCTTTAAATATGGTGCCTGGGGGGTGTCTGTAGTATGCCTGTGAAGTGCCACATGTTTCCCGTGTTTAGAACAGTCCCTGCACAAAATGACATTAAACGGAAATAACACCATTTAAAACTGCTTGCGGTTTTAATGTTATATCTGGTTCCTGCAATATGGTTGAAAATCATTGAGAAAAATGGCATGGGTAGCCCTCCCTGCCCATTACCAGCCTATTTGGGTCTTGTACGCATATTAAGGGGAACCCTGTACCCATATTAAAAAAAGGAAATGTGTGTGGCCCCCAGGCCCTATATACTCAGAACAGCAGTATACAGGCAGTGCAAACAAGACAGGGGCTGCGTAGGTTTGTTGTGTTAAGTTGAATCTGTTTGTAATTTTCAACTGGTACATTTTTAAAGTGTAGCTCCAGTCAAAAAACTATTTTTATCACCCCTGTATAATTAGTTTTGTCGTCCATCTTTTTTCATCTCACTTGCTGTTGTCTCCTTCCGTTTGCAAGTAGGAGATGTTTGTAAGTTGGATGTTTAAAAGTAGGGGCCTGCCTTATATGCTCTGCAGAAATGGCAGAACAAGGTGTTGGTTTTGCCACAACATTGTAAGCCCTCAAAGTGACTCTTGGTGGGCGCTGGAGCGCCCTGCTGTGAACGATTATATCAAGAATTGTAATTACATGCCATTGTTGAACAGTGGTAGAAAAATTGACCTTTGGTGGTTGTGGTGCTGGTGCCACAACACTATAAGTCCTCACAGTTACTCTGGGTGGGCACAGGAACGGGCCCTCCTGTGAAATATTATATCAAGAATTGTAATTACTAGTCCCTGTTAAACAGGGGCAGAAAAATTGGGCCTTAGGCACTGGTGCTGGTGCCACGACACTGCAACCTCTCCCATATACTCCTGTTTTATTGCAGGAATTAGCCCTGCTGCAAAGCATTGCATCAAAAATTGTAATTAAACGCCCCTGTTAAACAGGGGCAGAAAAATTGGGCCTTAGGCACTGGTGCTGGTGCCACCACACTGCAACCTCTTCCATATACTCTAGTTTTATTGCAGGAATTAGCCCTGCTGCAAAGCATTGCATCAAAAATTGTAATTAAATGCCCCTGTTAAACAGGGGCTGAAAAATTGGGCCTTAGGCACTGGTGCTGGTGCCACCACACTGCAACCTCTTCCATATACTCTAGTTTTATTGCAGGAATTAGCCCTGCTGCAAAGCATTGCATCAAAAATTGTAATTAAACTCCCCTGTTAAACAGGGGCTGAAAAATTGGGCTGATGGCATCACCCAGAGCCAGAAATGTTCTTCCAACATATCAGCGGAGGAGGAAGCGGATAGACAATCAACATGACAGTCACTCAGCATAGGCAGTCTTGAAGGGATGTGATATTTTTAAAAAAATTATTCGGTTACATCAGCTTCAGGTGCTTGGTAGCTGTGGGTGATCCAAGACTGATTCATCATGATGAAGGTCAGTTGATCAACTGATTCAGTGGACAGGCGCACCCTGTGATCGGTAACAAAGCCACCAGCAGCACTGAAGGTGCGTTCCGAAAGAACGCTGGATGCAGGACAGGCCAGTAGCTCAATTGCATACTGTGCAAGCTCTGGCCAGTGATCCATCCTCAAGACCCAGTAAGCCAGAGGATTTTCGGTGGGAAAGGTGTCCAAGTCTGACCTTGCCCGTAGGTATTCCTGCACCATGTAAATCAGACGCTGGCGATGGTTGCTGGAACCGATCATACCTTGGGGCTGCGGACTAAAAAATTGTCTGAAAGCATCAGTCAGACGGCCACCTTCTCCACCGCTCCTTCTGACCGATGCCTCAGCAACACGTTGTCCAGGACCAGGAGTTTGTAACCTCCCAGTCTCTGGGAACGCGTTGCACAGACCTTTCTGCAAGGCCTCCCAGAGATGTCTCATCCTCTGCTCCCTCTGCGATGGCAAGATAAGGTCGGCAACCTTACCCTTGTACCGTGGATCAAGGAGAGTCGCCAGCCAGTAATGGTCCCTCTCCTTGATCCAAAGAATACGAGGATCCTTCCGCAGGCTTTGCAGGATCAGGGAGGCCATGCAGCATAGGTTAGCTGAGGCATTTGGTCCGGAGTCCTCTGGGTCACTAAGGACAACATGATCCGCAGCTACCTCCTCCCAGCCACGTACAAGTCCACGTGTTTCTTGGGACTGTAAATCATCCCTACAAGTCTGCTGCTGCTGCTGCTGATGCTGAGTGCCAGCCTCCACCTCCATGCTGACACAATCATCCTCCTCCTCCTCTTCCTCCTCCTCATCCTCTTCCTGTGTGATGGGTGGCACAGCAGGAACACTGTCTGGATAAAGGGTGCCTTGAGAGGCAAGGAAGTCCTCCTCTTCCTGCCTCTGTTCTGCCTCAAGTGCCCTGTCCATTATTCCATGCAGCGTATGCTCCAAGAGGTGGACAAGAGGTACAGTGTCACTGATGCATGCACTGTCACTGCTCACCATCCTTGTGGCCTCCTCAAACGGTGACAGGACAGTGCATGCATCCCTGATCATGCCCCACTGGCGTGGTGAGAAAAAACTGAGCTCCCCTGACCCTGTCCTGGTGCCGTAGTCACACAGGTACTCATTGATGGCCCTCTGCTGCGTGTGTAGCCGCTGCAGCATGGCCAACGTTGAGTTCCACCTGGTGGGCATGTCACATATAAGGCGGTTCTTGGGCAGGTTCAACTCCTTTTGGAGCTCAGCCAGCCGAGCACAGGCATTAAATGATCGGCGGAAATGCACACAGACTTTCCTGGCCTGCTTCAGGACATCCTGTAAGCCGGGGTACCTGCCCAAGAACCGCTGCACCACCAGGTTAAGGACGTGAGCTACACAGGGCACATGGGTCAGTTGTCCCTGTCGGAGGGCGGAGAGGAGGTTGATGCCATTGTCACAAACCACCATTCCTGGCTTAAGCTGGCGTGGCGTCAACCACCTCTCGGCCTGCCCCTTCAGAGCTGACAAAACATCCGCCCCAGTGTGGCTCCTGTCCCCCAAACAAACCAGCGCAAGCACGGCATGGCATCGTTTTGCCTGCGTACTTGCGTAGCCCCTGGAACGCCTACGGAGCACCGCTGGTTCTGAGGACAGAGCACTGGAAGAGGCTATGGAGGAAGAAGAAGAGGAGGGGGTGGAGGAGAGAGGTGTGTCACAACCAATAGTAGCATTTTGGAGGCGTGGTGGCGGAACAACCTCCAACACTACTGCACCTTGTCCTGCATCCTTCCCAGCTGCCAGAAGAGTGACCCAATGGGCCGTGAAAGACAGGTAACGTCCCTGTCCATGCCTGCTGGACCATGAGTCAGCAGTAATATGCACCTTACCACTGACCGCCCTGTCCAGCGAGGCAAGGACATTGCCTTCCACATGCCGGTAGAGAGCCGGAATCGCCTTCCGTGAGAAAAAGTGGCGTTTGGGGACCTGCCACTGAGGAACCGCACATTGTACAAACTCACGGAAGGGGGTCGAGTCTACCAACTGAAAAGGCAGCAGTTGAAGTGCTAGCAATTTAGCCAAGCTAGCATTCAACCGCTGGGCATGTGGATGGCTGGGAGTGAACTTCTTTCGCCGGTCCAGCAGCTGGGGCAGGGACATTTGCCTGCTATAATCGGACGTGGGTGTACTGCTAGCAGAGTGCCCGGAAGCACTTGGCTGTGACACACCTAATTCTACACCTTCATTCCTCTCGGAGCAGGTTTCAGAGAGGACTGAAGGTCTAGTGGGGTTGGAGATGCCAGCTGATGAGGAGCAAGAAGAGGTCCGCTTTGTTCTTTGGTGTGGGTCTTTGAGGTACGCTTGCCAACGAGCTGCATAGCAGGTCAACATATGTCTGGTCAAGCATGTGGTGCCCAAGCGGCTGATGTTTTGGCCACGCGAGATACGCTTGAGACATATGTTGCAAATAGCAGCGGTGCGATCTGATGCACTCGTCTCAAAAAAGGCCCACACCAAAGAACTTTTAGAATAACGCGCAGAGGCAGCACCCTGCACAGGCGGAGCTCTGCGGTGTGATTCAGTCGGTGTGCTGCCCCTAAGCTGGCCCCGGAGGGCATCCTGCCTCGTTGGACATGTGCCTCCTCCTCCTCCTCTCTCCTACCAGGCACCCACGTGGAGTCAGTGCCCTCATCATCCCGTCCCTCTTCATCGCTGTAGCAAACCTGGCAGTATGCTGCAGCTTGTGGAACATGACTGCCAGATTGCTGTCCTTCTTGAGCATCCCCTCTCTCTTCGCTCACGCTACTGCCTTCCTCGAGCTGAGTGTCATCATCAGAGCCTACGAAACACTGGGCATCCTCCTGGAGCATGTACCCAACACTGTGCTCAAAGAGTTCAGGAGACTCCTCAGGAGGACTTGGTGGGTCTAGGGAAGGAGTCACTGATGATGACATTGAGACGAGGGAAGACGATGCGTTGGCAGCTGCTTTGCTAGTACCCTGAGACTGGGTGAGAGAGGATGAGGAGGATGAAGAGGGCTTGGTCATCCACTCTACCAAGTCTTTGGCATGTTGCGGTTCAACATGTCCAGCTGCCGAAAAGAAGGACAAGCGTGTCCCATGGCCACGTGCTGATGACAATGCACCGCGTCCACAACCAGCACTGTTGTCTCTAGACACAGAGCCTGCTTGCCCTCTTTTATCGGCTCGCGCCTGTCTGCCTCTCCTTGCTGGCCTTCCAGACATGGTAATGGCCTGAAGGGAGTTGGGTAAAACAGCAGTGTAATGGAGTCACACAACACCCACTAAGCCCTGCAGATGGCTCTATTAGAGAACAGCAGTAAACGGTAGATACAGGTGTATATTGTGCTGGAGTCACACAACACCCACTAACTCCTGCAGATGCCTTTATTATAGAACACCAGAGATAAAGGGGTATACTGTAATTGAGTCACACAACACCCACTAAGCCCTGCAGATGCCTCTATTAGAGAACAGCAATAAAGGGTAGATACAGGTGTATATTGTGCTGGAGGCACAAAAACCCACTAACTCCTGCAGATGCCTTTTTTATAGAACACCAGAGATAAAGGGGTATATACAGATGTATACTGTGCTGTGCTGGAGGCACACACAACTTCCAATAACTCCTGCAGATGGCAAGTGGGCTCAAATAGAGAAGAGCTATGTAGGTGGATATAGCAGTGTGTACTGGGTACAGAGCACGCAGACAGCACGCACAAGCTCCTAACACTACTGACTGCAAGCTCTATTATAAAAGATAGATCACTAGCTATATAGGTGAGGTGAATATAGCGGTGCATTCTGCGGTCAGGGCAAGCAGACAACAACCACTACAGAAGAGCAAGATCGAAAATCGTCCGATAACGATCGGTGTGTACTGTGTTGAAGGTACACAGAACACCCACTAACTGCTTCAGACGCCAACACACTACACTAGGCCGCCGCGCTGGCGGCCTTATATAGTTGGGGCATGTACTACACAGTCTGAGCTATGATTGGCCACAGGCAGGATGCCTGTGGCCAATCATGGCTCTCCTCGCTGCTGGCGCTGTGATTGGCCAAGCATGCGGGGTCACAGTGCATGCTTGGCCAATCATGAGCCAGCAATGCACTGTGATGATGCAGTGCATTGTGGGCCATGAGCGCCACACGAATTTGGCTCAAACGGCCCATAACATTCGGAATTCGCCGAACGGGCGAACAGCCGATGTTCGAGTCGAACGTATGTTCGACTCGAACACGAAGCTCATCCCTAGTAGCGAGGAAGGGGTGGCACCCACAAAATGTGTACATTGACACCCCATGATGGGAGATAGCACATGCTGACGCACTGTGTGCATCTTCCAAATTTGCCCTTGGTCAAAATATAAAACTGTTTTTTAAAATATAAAATCAATGCTAGCTAGTTTTGGTTGTTTCACATTCTCCCTAAAACATCAATGATGTTCTTCATTTTTTGTTGAACCTCATTGATGTTTTTCTTGAGATTATCTAAATCGCGATTGCACCCCATTATCTCCCCAATGAGGATCTAGGCACTTTCACTGGTAATATGCGATTCTTCTTTCACAACATTCACATCACCTAAAAATAAACCGAAAAATGCACCACATATTATAAAAATGCAGGCATACATCTAGTACCT
Source organism: Lithobates pipiens (assembly GCF_037356315.1). Taxonomy (NCBI): domain Eukaryota; kingdom Metazoa; phylum Chordata; class Amphibia; order Anura; family Ranidae; genus Lithobates; species Lithobates pipiens. The sequence continues at coordinate 230,292,310 of NW_027507748.1, forward strand.
GAAGCTGTGGTCTCAGACACTCACCTGTTGTGGTACCAATTTCACCAATTTCAACAACCTCTCCTTCCTCCTCCTCCTCCTCTGCTTCTGGTTTTTGGATTTCCCCTTCTTTGTGAGGTGTGGGGTCCCTGGTATCCTCAGAAGTCACGAGTCTTCTCTCCCCTATGAGAATGTAAAAAAGGAATACTTTTAGCACACTGATATTTGAGGGCACAAATAGGAATATGAAACATTGTTTGGAAGTGTTGCACAATTGTCTTTTTTGGCAGAGTTCCAAGCTGAAAACATTATTATTTATGACACTTTCTAAAGCTGTAATATTTACCTGTTTTGCTAAAGTTTGACAGATGGAGACACCCCTATAGTATCCATGTGTGTGGGAAACCCTAATAGGGAGTTCTGGTGTCCCACATTAGTGCTCCTGAGTCCAGATGTGTAAACAGCTACTGAGTGTCCTCTCCTTTACACTGAATCAAGTTTGCATTTCATTCTATTACAAAGACCTCTAGACAACAAACTTCCTTTGACTAGAAATAAAAAGGCCTGAACAAATGTAGTCAAGTGCAACTTGCTAAAACATTGTCTTTGAAATGAGCGAACAAACAATGTTTACTACGAATGATTGAACCCACGAACATGAAAGTGGCCATTTTAAAATGTACAACACTAAATAAAAGCACATGGAGCAGTATGCAATTCGCTTGATCTTTCTGCACTGATCGTGCTCCCTCAGTTTCAGGTCTGACCAGCGTTTCCTCAGTTGATTCTTGGATCATCATATCCCAAAATTCTTCTGCAGACTCTTCACAACTTTAGCCATGATCTTGGCCTTTCTGACATTTGGGTTTGAGTAAGGTCCATACTTCCCATCATAGTCGTTCCTCTTCAATATGTCCACCATTTCCAAAATCTCTACAAAGGACATATTTTAGGCCTTAAATCTTCTCCTCCGGGATCGTGACGTTTCTGGCTCTGGGCTTTCCTCGTCCTCCTCATTACTGGAATAATTAGCATGCACCTGCTGTGTCTCCGCCATGTGCTCTCTCCACTGCGCCAAAAGAGAAGGGGTGGGGAATAGACTAGAAAGAACGTTAGGGGCGGGCGGAGCTTCACACATGTATGTACGATCTGTGAGCAGAAGAAGGAGTAGCAGAAGCGCAGATCATTCGAATAAAGGTACAATTTAACTTGGTACATCAGTGGCCTATACTGCTTCTAGATTGAGGCTTATATTGGGACAAGATTAAAAGATTAGAAGCCTGACATTAGGGTTTGTCTTGTGTTGTGTCTTGCAGAGAATATGGATCTCTTCAAGGACTCACATTTTCTTTCCATATTCATTGATATGCTCAGGGAGCTGCCCTGCCTGTAGCAGGAAAACCACCCCTTTTTTAAGGACCTAAGAAAGAGGAAGGCAACACTGGAGAAACTGCTTGCTTTGGTGAAGACGATGTTCCCCACGGCAGACATCACCTATGTGGAGGCCAAAATTGGTGGCCTGAGGAGTACATATCTGAGGGTGCGCAGGAAGGTCCAGGATTCCCTTAGATCAGGAGATGCAGATGACATTTATGTCCCCAGGACGTTGTACTATGGCAGGCTGCATTTTCTGGCAGACCAGAGGGAACCAAGGCCAGCACTCTAAAGTCTTCCTTCAAGGCTCCCCCCCCCCCCCCCCCAGCTGAGGCTTCCAATGTCCAACCTGGGCCTTCCAGGCAGCAACATGTGGAGGAGCCCAGCTTGAGTCAGGTATAGCATTGTTCAACATATTTATTTTTATACATTTAATGATGTTAACTAGATGCTAATATTGATCAGTAAGTTCTGATTTAAAAAAAATGTTTTACATATTAATAGACAGTAGTGACCAAAAATAATTGGAACAAGAATGAAAAATGGGCTCAGAATGATAGTCTGTTTTATTTATTAACATTCAATTTGCAACAGTCATGAGCTGAAAATTGTGTGATTGATAAACAAAAATTAAAACTATGTCCCATTTACATACACAGGAAGAACTCAGCTGGGAGGAGGCTGTGGCAAGTGGCAGCCGGGAGGAGGCTGTGGCAAGTGGCAGCCGGGAGGTCGACCATCTCCCTCCTCCTCCTCCTCCTCCTCCACCTCCTGCCACAACTACAACAGCAGAGCCACAGCCTGGAAGGAAGCCTGGAGGGAAGTGTCTAAGGAAGACCAGAGAGTGATGGCCTGGGTTCAGTCTGGTCTGACAGAAGATTCAGGCTCTTGTATGACCACAGCCTGGGGAAATAGATGTCATCTGCTGTTCCTGATCTCTTGGACTTCTGGACCAGACTGTACTCCCTTATATAAGAACTCCTCAGGCCACCAATTTTGCATTCAAATAATTGATGTCTGCCCTGGGGGCCAAAGGCTTTGCCAAATTCACCAGTTTCTCCAGCATTGCCTTCCTGTTTATTTGATTCTGACACCTAATAAAGGTTTTTGGTTAAAGAAATACTTGCCTATGTATTTTACTTCAAAAAGATTATTTGTGAGTAAGCAGGTACATTTAAAAAATACAAAGTCAAATTAACAAGGGGCACCAACACCAAACAACCTCCTCGAGATTAAAAAATAAAACAATAAAATAAAAATATAATAATAGTGTTGTGGTAAGTTGACACACAAAACACACAAAAAAAAATACAAAGATGACCAAAATAAAAAAAAGGAGATCTTGATTAAAAAACGCAACCAAAAAATTTCCAAAAAAATTTAAAGATAAAAATCCAAAATGATTCGGGAGATCTGACGAATAAAAATATTCTATTCATGAAATCAGGAAAAAGAATAAAGAAATACGTTTCGGAGATAGCCCTGATGACAACTCCGTCATCAGGGCTATCTGTCATGGAGCCACTGTCGTCTACAGGATCGTATTCTGAGCCTGAATCTGACAGATGAGTGACTTCCCCTTCACTATCTGTCATTCTCAGAAACATATAGGCCTCCTCACTAGTGTACCTTTGATTTGCCATTTTGGGCTCTAAATTTAGTGGTACACTAGTGAGATTCACTGGTAAAAAAGCTCCTGACTGTTAGCGACTGACTCAAACGCTACCAAAAAAACTGTTAACGATCGCAGGGATCAGGCCCGACTCTGTGAATGCTACAGTTATGTGTGTTGTGTTTTGTAAGTGACAGTGATCGATGGATACTGTACTTGTACGGAGGGACAAAATGAAGGTGCTAGCAGGTATCTGGGCTGATCCCGTTAACACTACGTTTTTGGGAACCCTAAACTGCTGGAGACGCTAGTATAGATGTTATCATCAGATATTGATCTGTTCAGATACTATACCACTAAGGGAGGTGTATGCTGCGTGCATGGGTGTTAGCGGTGCTGGCACTAACCTGACGCTATCTGGGGCAACATAGACCCTATCTGACCCTAAAACCTAACTGATATCACCCGCCGGGCGATCAGGGGATTAAACCTTTGTTAGGTAATAAATGACGGGTTCCCTGACACTATAAAAAACAAACTAACCAGCATCACCTGTAACAGTTATACGGTGATCACTGGTGAAATGGTTAACTAGGGGGCAATCAGGGGGTTAAAACCTTTATTAGGTAGTATATGGGGGTACCTGACACTACAAAAAGCTGACGGTGAACCTAAATACTTACCTTGCTACCTAGCGTCACCTGTGACACTGATACGGTGATCAGAAAAAAGAATGCTTAGTGACACTGGCGACAGGGGTTAACTGGGGGGTGATCAAGGGGTTAAAGCTTTATTAGGGGAGGTAGGTATCACTAACTGCCCTAACACTTATAACAGTCACAAATGACAACAATGCAGTAAAAGAATAAAAACTGCTATTGGTGTCACTATGACAGGGGGTGCAGGGGGGTGATCGGGGGTGATTGGGGGTGATTTTTGTGCCTGCGTGTTCTACTGTTAGTGTAATGTTGGTGCAGTCTTATTTGGATGTCTTCTCACCTCGGAAGCTGGAACAAAAAGGCTTCACAAGGAGATATGACATCACTTCCTCTGCTTCTGTTTACATTACAGAAGCAGAGGAAGCTTCTCATTTGCCAGGAGCGATCGCGAGGGGGTGGCCATGAATCAGTGGCCTCCCCCTCAGCACGGATTGCTCCTGGAACAATGCCAACCACCTCAGGCACCAGGCATCGCACCCTCTGCCCGTGGGAGGGTAACCTACCCATACATTACTCTGCCTACCGTGCCATTCTGCTGCAGTATATCTGGCAAGTGGTTAAAGGAAAGATTGAAAGAATTCTTTACGATTAACGATATATCTTAACGATATTAATGATATATCTTCTATCTCCACTACTAACCTTTGGTGCATACATAAAGCGTACATTAGAAGAATTTTGATACAATTAGCTTCTAAAGAGAAAAACAAAAATTACGAGCGATTAACAACTTTACCCCCCCTGGAGGATTTGGCTGCTCAATGACCAGAGCACTTTTTACAATTTGACACTGTGCTGCTTTAACTGGTAATTGTGCAGTCATGCAATGCTGTACCCAAACTAAATCTTCCTTTTTTTCCCACAAATAGAGCTTTCTTTTGATGGTAATTGATTGCCTCTGCGATTTTTATTTTTTGCGATATAAACCGAAAAAGACCAAACATTTTGAAAAAAAATTATATTTTCTTACTTTTTGTTATAAAAAAATCCAATAAACTCAATTGTATTCGTACATTTAGGCCAAAATGTATTCAGCCACATTCAGCCAAAATGTCAATAAGCATATATCTATTGGTTTGTGCAAAGGTAATAGCATCTACAAACTAGGGTAAATTTACTTTTAGTTACGCAGATTTTAGTTTATGACTGTCTGTCTCATTTCTTGGTGTGCTAAATTGGCAGGGCAGTACAACCTCACTCCCCCAAAAAATTTTATTTTGGAAAATAAACACCCCAAGGAAGTTGCTGAGAGGCATGTTGAGCACGTTGTGTCATTTTCTTTTACTGTCACTTTTCAATCACTTGTGACAAAAAAATAACATATTCAAAGTTGTCACTAAATGGTATATTGCTCACACATGCCATAGTTATATGTGGTATTAAACACTAAAATATAATTTGTTGCTTCTCCTGAGTATGTGTGAGACTTTTTGGCAGCCTAGATGTGTACTGGACCCCAAAAACCAATCATCACCTTCAGGCTTTCTAAGGGCGTAAAATTGTAATTTCACTTTCTCACTACCTATCACAGTTTCGGAGGCCATGGAATGTCAAGATAACACCCCCCCCCCCCCCCCAAATGACCCCATTTTGTAAAGAAGACACTTCAAGCTATTTGCTTGTTGAGTCCATGGAATATTTTAAACTTTGTATGGATTCTGACCAAATCCTTTTGGGCAGAAGCACCCCACTCTCTCATTATTGCCTCTCATTAGTGTCCACCTGTGTCATAGGTGGAGTCCTTTAGTTCTCACATATAGAGGAGCTGCACCTTAAAAAAAAATACTGCAGCTGCTGACTTAATGGAAGTTCCAGGGTCCAGCGATGTTGGCAGCAGATGATGAGCAATTTCTCCTCTCAGCTGCCCCTGCTGCCATCCTCTGTCAGGGAATCGGTAAGTGAAGCGTTGTGGCTTCACTGCCCGGTTCCCTACTGCACATGTGCGAGTCGCGCTGCACGTCTCCACTGGTCCCCGTTGTGTCCTGGGAACTGTGTCTTTCCCAGAACACAATGGGGGCGGGGCATCTGCGGCTAGCTGTGGCTTGTCCCGGAAGTGCGTGCAGATACCTGGATTATACAGGTATCTGCACCCCCCTCCCCCCTGAAAGGTGCCAATTGTGGCACTGGAGGGGGGGAGGGTTCCGATGAGCGGACCTTCCACTTTAGGGTGGAGGTCAGCTTTAAGCACCATATAGCAATATGGTGTGACCAAATCTCCATAATTTTTGAAAATGTTTAGGTATTTTAAATAGCCTTGCAGAAGGTAAATGTCTTTTTTTGCATGTGTGCACTGTAATATTTTGTTCTACTTTCCAAAAAGGGGTCATTTGAGGGGGTTTTGAACTGTCCTGGCATTTTATGCACAACATTAGAAGCTTATGTCACACTCTTCTAACCACTTGAAGACAAAGCCCTTTCTGACACTTTTTGTTTACATGAAAAAATATTTTTGTTGAAAAGAATGATATCAAGGCTGAAAGTCTGGCTGAAAAGAATGATACCAAGATGTTACCTAAACCTGCAGGCATCATTCTGGTATAACCACTCAAAGTCCAGCAACATACCAGTACATTGCTGGTCCTTGTTGGGCATATATTGTAATGTTCTTTTTTTCATACAGCCTCTGGGCTGAACTAACAAAAGAGATTGATTGGTGGGTATGCCCACCATTAGAATACCGCCCTTCTTCCACCCACTTCTAATGATGGGCATATATGCACCATTTTTTTTAACTGTGGTGGTAAAATCACCTCCTACAGCACTGGAGTCGCGGATTTTCATATCGTGAGAACAAATGCTGTTGCTGTCAAGATAAATAAATCAGTGCTGCAGCTGAATGGCGTATCTGAAAAGCAAACAATGGTAACAATGAAACATTAACTCAATAAAACAACTTTATTTTTTAACGCAATCTGTGCCTAAAAAGTAAATGCCGAAGCATGGGGGCAATCCGCCCCTAATGTTAGGAAAAAATCGCTCCTCCAGCCCTACCCCCTCTTTTTTTAACTGTGGTGGTGAAATCACCTCCTACAGTGCTGGAATAAATAAACCTGTTCTGCAGCTGAATGTCGTACCTGCTAAGCAAATGATGGTTAACAATAAAACAAAGTAACATTACAGTATAACAGCAAGCCCTTGTACACACGGTCGGAGAATCCGTCGGAATGTGTCCTATCGGACTGTGTTGTCGAATAATACGACTGTGTGTGGTATGCATCAGACTTATTCCGTCGGAATATCCGTCGGACCCAATTTTCCAACTTGTTGGAAATATTTTCCGACAAACTGGTCCGATCGGACATACTCCGATCATGTGTAGAGAATTCCGATCGGACAAAGTGCCACGCATGCTCAGATCAAATTCCTACACCAAAGCTATTGGCTACTAGCCTGAACGTAGTCCCGTCCTAACGAAATAATGTCATCACGTTCTGAACGATCGGATTTTCCGACAACTTGGTCCGACCGTGTGTATGCAACAGTTTCAGACACAATCCGTCGGACAAAATCTGTCGGACAAAATCCAACGGATTTGGTTGGCAGAATGTCCGACCGTGTGTACAGGGGCTAAGACATACAATTCTAAAATACAGTAACAATAGAGAGAGAACAATAGATATAGAATAGAGAGAGCACAATAGATCAGTCAATAGAGAGAACATAACAGAGAGAACAATAGAGAAGAAAAATAAAACCACAACTATTTTTGGCTTTTTTATTTTTTATTTGTTTTGTGTTTTGTTTGCACTTTTATATCAACTGTAAACTGTAAACTTTTCAGATTAAGGTCTCTCAAAATGTGATGGCCATCTCATCTTTCGAGATCCTGTGTAAGTGTGCCTAGGACTGTGCAATGCTGCACCCTACACTAATACTTCAGTAGTGTGTGTGCATTCAAAACAGTCACTAATGCAAAGATCAGGTTGGTCAGGACAGGAGGGACAGTAAAAGTGTGTGTCACAGCTATATCAGCGCTTTCTACAGACACAACATCTTCTTTGGGGATTTCTTTGGGTAAGGGTACCAGGAAGGAAATGCGGAAAATGCCTCCTATGCAGTAGACTCGCTGCATTTGGATTTAGAAGTTGGGCCACAGCACCGTCTGGAAACAGAAGGGCTGTGATTATCTCTTCCTGGAATTTAAGGAAGGATCCAGTTCATCTTGAAGCTTTGTATAGTACATAAGCATTCAGCAGAGCCAATTGAAATAAGTATACAGACACTTTTTTTTTATACCAGCGGATGGCCTTATGTGCAATTATGTACAGCACAACAATTGGTTGTTGAGGTTACCCCCTCCCATATTAAGGATATATTTGTGGACACAGAGGGGTTTCTTCACAACACCAGTCACCGTAGGAATTTGGACCGTCATGTCTGCGTGAAGGGAGGACAGAACGAAAACATTCTTATTATCCCTCCACTTCACAGCAAGCAAATTATTACATCTCAATCAGGCTCTCTCCCCCAGCCTAAGAAGGGAATCTACAAGCCGCTGGGGTAAGCACCGGCAATTAGATTGCACGGTGCCACATGCGCCAATTCCACGATCAAACAAGTGTAATAATTGTCCACATACAAGGGATACCCCTTTAGAATAAGGGTGACATCAAGTCCCACACAATCTTACCAGTGCTCCCTATGTAGTCTGGGCAGTTCTCCGGCTCTATGTAACTATCTCTTCCCTCGTAAACCATAAAACTATATGTATAGCCATATATCTTGACCCCATATCTGGCACGCTTGCTAGGAAGATACTGTTTGAATGGCAAGCTGCAAGAAAATGTAATCAGGGACTCATTAACGCAGAAAACTTGAAGTGGTTTATGAGGGACTGAATTTCGTAGAGCCAATCATATTCATGGTCACCACGAGGACGGCAGAGTTCCTTGTCATTGAAATGCATGAACCGAAAGATATGCTCGTGTCCTGGTCATGGAGGCAGAGAGCAAGGGCATATGGTGAATTGGGTCAGTGGACGAATAAGAGCGCAACTCACTTTTTTTAGTTATGCCCATGAAGAGGGATAGGCCCAGAAAGTTCTTAAATTAAGACCGTAATAGGTCTCCAATCTCTGGCAAGGGTCAATTGGGGATTGGCGGTGATGAATTGACCAGCATAAAAATTGCCTTGGTCTACAATACATCTATAGATATCTTCCATGAAAAACAGTGAATAAAAATCAAGTGACGTAAAATCAACTGTTTTCACCTGAATTCCAGGTTGGCCAGTGAATGGAGGAAGTACAGGTGCTGCATAAGTGGTGGGCTCCCAATTCGGATTGGGAAATGCAGCAGGACGGGCACTGTGGGCTCGGCGGACCTGTCTTTTTCTTCTTGGTGGCAGTGGGACACTAGTTATGCTAGCCACCTCACCAACTTGAACTGCACTTATGGGCCTCGCCACGTCACCACGTGATACTGCAGTGCTGGATATATGACCAGGATGTACTAGGCTGCTGGTGCTTGCCAGTTCACCAGAAGGATTAGTGCCACTAGTACTGGCTCTCTGCTCCATATGAAAGCCCTGCAGTTCTTGCACCTCAACAACAGCAAAAGGACAGGGTCGGGTACACCTGACCTTGGCAGGGACCGCTACTCCGTTGTCAGAGCTATCTTTCAGGGTGCTGCTGCTGTCTACGGGTTCGTATTCTGAGCCTGAATCTGACAGATGGATGAGTTCCTTTTCACTCTCATCTGTCATGCTCAGAAACGTGTAGGCCTCTTCACTAGTGTATCTTCGATTTTAACATTTTGGCCTCTAAATTTTCTGGTACACTAGTGAGACTCACAGGAAAAAAGAGCACTGACTGTCAAGGACTGCTTCCAATGCTACCAAAAAAACTTGCGTTCGCAGGGATCAGGCCTGACTCTGCGAATGCTGCAGTTATTTGTTTTGTAAGCGACAGTGATCAAATGATATTGCACTTGGGTGGGCTAGGCTGAGCGGAGGGGCTAAACGTTAGTGCTAGCAGGTATCTGGGCTGATCCCACTAACACTGAGTTTTTGGCAACCCTAAACTATTGGGGAACCTAGTATAGATCTGATCAGATCAGATATTGATCTGTTCAGACACTATAATACTAAGGGAGTTGTATGGTGCGTGCGAGGGTGTTAGCGTTACTGGTACTAATCTGACATTGCCTGAGGTGACGCAGATCCTAATTGATGCTAAAACCAAACTGATATCACCTGCTGGGTGATCAGGGGGTTAAACCTGTATTTAGTTAATATACGGTGGGTGCCCTGATGCTATAAATAAACAACTAGCTAACCAGCGTCGCTGTGACACTAATATGGTGATCACTGGTGACAGGGGGTGATCAATGGGTTAAACCTTTTATTAGGGGGGTTGGGGGGATCCCTAGACCTATCTGGGGCTACTACTAAGTACCCTAATGCTGATTAATGTCACAAATGACACCAGTACAGTGATCAAAGAAAATAGTGAACACTGCACTGGGTGACACAGTGACAGGGAGTGAAAGGGTTAATTAGGGGGGTGATCGGGGGGTGACAAGTGTACCTATGTGTGCTGTGTCAGTGTAGTGTTAGTGAAACTCATGTTTTGATGTCCTCTCTCCTCTCTCTAGAACGGAAAAGAATACCACGAGGAGAAATGGCATTATTCAGGACCGATCAGCAGGTCCTACTACAACAATTAAACATTGCAAGAAGGGTATTGAGAGTAATCCTAATTTCTAAGCATGATAAATACCTTAAAAAAAACTCAAACTGAACCATCACTCTCAAGGCAATAGAGCAGGGAAACTATTAGCATTACAAGTACGCCAAAGACAAAATAGACATACAATCCAAAAATGGATCCACCCTAAATCAGGCAAGATATATAACCCACAAGAAATAGCGAATACTTTTGCAGAACTCCTTTATAACTTTAAAACAATAAAGACACTCATCAACCCCTTCCATCTGAAATGACACAGTTTCTAAATAAGATCTGTCTACCTTTGGAAGATCATAACACATTATAAAATGTCATCAAATCATTCTCTGCAGCTATTACCTTTTGTACCACCACCCCCTCCCTTTAGAATGTAAGCTCTACGAGCAGGGCCCTCCTGTACCTTTTGTACTGTACTGTAATTGTATTGTCCCCCCCTATACATTGTAAAGCGCTGCGTAAACTGTTAGCGCTATATAAATCGATAATAATAATAATAATGAAAACATAATGTACCAATTTCTGTTGAATAGACATGTAAAGTTATACGCTCTTTTCCTCTTCACAAGACCCCGGGAGCAGATGGTTTATCAAATGAATACTACAAAGCTTTAGTTGATTAACTAGCTCCTTATCTAACAGATGTCTTTAATTAAGTAACTAAAAATAACAACTTCCCTAAAGAAATGCTATAAGCAATCATTGTCACAATCCCAAAAACTGTTAAAGATCCTGTATCACACAAAAGTATAGACCCATATCCTTATTAAATTCTGACCTAAAAATGTTCTCTAATATAATTACTAACCACCTTCTTAATGTGATACCATGCCTTGTAGAGCCTGCCCAAGTGGGGTTTATAAAAGGCCCATAAGGCCCAGATGGTACCAAAAATATGATTAATCTAAAGGATTATGTTGAAAACAGTTGGATCCCCTCTCTGCTTCTAAGTCTAGATGTAGAAAAGGCTTTTCATAGGGTTCACTGGGCATGCATCTCTGAAACCCTAAACAGGTTTGGTCCTTGATACATGATATTATAATGTCCTTATACACAATACCTTCAACTAAAGTGTTCAACTTAAGGCTCCATCTCCAAGAGTTTTAACTTATCAAATGGTACTAGACAGGTGTGCCCACTTTCACCTATAATATTCTCTCTAGCACTTGAACCTTTGGCTATAGTCATCAGATCAAATCCTAACATCATAGGCATGAGGATAGAACATAACGAACATAAACTGGGACTGTACGCTGACAATATAATCTTATCTCTAGTGGAACCGGAACACTCTTTATTTGAGTTACAGCAAGTGTTGGTAGAACTTCACATTGTCAACAGCAATACATGTTTTGCCTTAACAATGAACATACCTACAGAAATGCTTGATAATTTACGCATTATCCACAAGTATAAATGGGATGAACCCTCTATTTCATATCTGAGTATCCAACTTTCCTTTCCAACCGCTAAACTATTTGAAGTAAATTACCCAAAACTTTTACACCAAATCCAAGATGATTTTCAATCTATACAAAAAGCCCAGATTTCCTGGATTGGAAGAATGACAACATTGAAAATGATCACCTTGCCAAAAATTCTTTATTATTTTAAGGCCCTCCCCATTTCAGTAGCCTCAAAATCTTTCCACCAAGTTAATGCTAAACTCGCATTAGTAACCCTAACTTCAACAACAACAAAAAAAGGATGAGCCTGCAAGATATTCACCAATACCACGGCTGGGCACTTAAAGAGCATGTTCTTTTGCCAAAAATATCCCTCTGCTATTTTTCACTTTCAAATTACCCACAATGCCAAGGAAAAAGAATAAACAACATGCAATATCATTTCAATTGAGTTTTTGCTATTTTACGTGCGTTTTCCTTGGATTTTTGCATTATGGATCCTGTTGTGCAAAAAATTGATGAAGCAATCCTGCTTATCATATTGCTAAGGATTCGTAGAAGAAGACAGTTGGAGGAGGATAGAAGCAAGAGACAATGATGCTTCTGGACCCATCCGCTGATATCCCAGTGGCTGTCAGTGGGTTACTTCACCAATATGTATACAGAACTGCGCATATACCTGGAAAATTTTACAACTTTACTAGGCTGTCTGTGACGCTGTTTGACGAACTCTTGGAGAAACTCTGGCTGCGATTGATCAGGATGGACACTGTCATGCATCGCTCTGTGTCACCAGAGGAACGGCTGTTAGTGACACTGAGGTAAGTGAAATAAGTACTCATATTGGATAGGGTTAGGGGGTGGGTTAAAGAATAGGAATAGTGATAGGGTTTATGAGTTATGAGGTAGGGTTGGGGGATAGGGTTTAGGAATAGTGGGTTGGGTTTAGGGGTAGGGTTTAGGCAATAGAAGTTTGGGGTTAGGGGGTAAGGGATTAACTAGGTTTTAGGGAATAGTGGGTTGAGGTTAGGGGTAGGTAGAACATTTTATTTGTATGCTGTTTTAATTAAATATTTTAAAATTGTTATGTTTGGTTCCTTGCCACTAGACACAGTTTTGTGTACCTTCACCATTATTTCCTCCTTGGTGTCGCAACTGTCTCTGTGGTAACAAGGTCAACATGTGTTGCTATTTGGGAGGAGTTACAGACTTAGTCATGCCGGAGCCGACCGAATAAATCTGGGAGTCTGTTGTGGATGGATTTTGGGAAAAAACACAATTTCCTAGTTGCATCGGTGCCCTGGATGGGAAACACATCCGGGTGAAGAAGCCTCCCCACTCCGGATCATCTTATTTTAATTATAAGAAATATTTAACCGTGGTACTTCTGGCATTGACTGATGCCCATCTAAAATTCCTTGCCGTGGATGTGGGAGCTTACGGGAGCCAAGGTGACTCCCACATATTCAGGGAGTCATCTTTTGGACGTCGTCTGCATGAGGGATGCCTCAACATACCAGCCAGTAGGCCTCTTCCCTCCACTGATGAACCAAGTTTGCCATTGGTGATGGTTGTGGATGAGGCTTTTGGGTTGGCCGAAAACCTTATGAGGCCATTTAGTGGATATGGACAAAGAATTTTCAATTATAGGCTCAGCCGTGCATGCCGTGTGGTTTGGTGTCTTATCTGCCAGATGGAGTGTTTTGCTGTCCTCCATGCAACTGGATGTGGAGAATGCAATCAAGGTGGTCCTGGCATGCTGCATGCTTCATAATCTTCTGAGGACCAATGATAGGAGCAATGTGGAACTTTAGCCCAGCAACCCAACATATCATGTTCAATTTATGGACTTGCGGTCCACGGCACGGGTCATGACAATCAGCAACCAATTTGCCCAATATTTTGTATCTCCTAATGGAGAGGTGTCATGGCAAGATGATCATATTTAAAAAAACAGTGTTGACATAGAATAAATCAGCTAGGATTTTGGTCTTTAATAAAACATGTCATTCATGTTAATGCTCTTTGTGTCCATGTTTCTTCTTTTGTTCCTCGAGTCCATTACATTCTGCGTGAAGTAAATGCATGCTAGGCCTTGAGCTCAGCATGCGTTTGTCTCAAGCAGAGTGCAATGTGCCCTTTAAAATCTCCCTGGGACAAACGCATGCTTGCCCTAGGCTCAGCATGCGTTTGTCTCAAGCAGTGTGCAGTGTGCCCTTTTCAATCTGCTTGGGACAAACGCATGCTTACCCTAGGCTCAGCATGCGTTTGTCTCAAGCAGTGTTCATTGTGTCCTTTTCAATCTGCTTGGGGCAAACGCATGCTTGCCCTAGGCTCAGCATGCGTTTGTCCCAACCAGATTGAAAAGGCCACGCTGCACTCTGCTTGAGACAAAAACGCATGCTGAGCCTAGGGCAAGCATGCGTTTGTCCCAAGCAGACTGAAAAGGGCACACTGAACACTGCTTGAGACAAACGCATGCTTTCCCTAGGCTCAGCATGCATTTGTATCAAGCAGAGTGCAGTGTGCCCTTTTCAACCTGCTTGGGACAAACATATGCTTGGCCTAGGCTCAGCATGCGTTTGTCTCAAGCAGAGTGCAAAGTGCAAACGACTGCTATTTTTTATCCTATAAAAAAAGACAGAATTTGTCAAGCAAAAAATGTTTATTGAACATGAAAATATAGAACTTGAAAATATTTACAACTGGTGATTTGTTAGCTGGGATTCCTGGTCACCTTGGGCATGTGAGGATTGGGAACGGGGGAAGGAATGGGGATGCGCCTATGCATATAAGATGGCGGGGTAAAGTCTTCATAGGAGGGTGGTGGGTACAATGGGTTCTGGGGCATGGTGGGTAGTGGCTGGCGTAGAGGAGGGGGCTGATATTGAGAGGGGTGTGCTTGCACTGCTGAAGTCCCGGGGGCCATTGGTGGATCCTGAGATACAGTGTCATGGACACCTCCATGGCCATGCACCTCCCCGTGTTGGCTGACGCTGGATTCCTGCAAAAGAAAAAAAGATGTCAATTGGCAGGCATGTAGGTAGATAGACAGACAGACATAGACAGGCTGACATAATGGATGGACAGTTACCTCATGTGTTGTCTCCTCAGCGTGGCTTTCAACACTGCTGTCATGGGGAGATGTGTGGGCTGAACTGTCCATGGCACTGGGGGTGGGTCTGTCCACTGCCCGAACTTCCCCTGCCTCCTCTCCTCTCTCTCTAATATTGGATATTGTCCTACAAAGAATATAATTAAATAATTAGTTGACATTATACATAGAAAATGCATATTGCCTGAAAAGAAATGCACGGGGTTAATTAAATGCACATGGTTATTCTCAAAATCGCATAGGGTGTGACTCCTTCAACAAGATATACAATGTGGAACTGTTGCAATGGGAAGGGCAGTGGTGCTGGTGGAAGGGGGTATAATCTTCGTGGTTCCGTATATACCAGTAATGCAGTGTTTCTCAAATCCAGTCCTCAGGCCCCCCCAACAGGTCATGTTTTCAGGTTTTCCATTATTTTTCACAGGTGATTTGATCAGTTTCATTGCCTTAGCAATTACCACAGCCGTTTCATCTGAGGGAAATCCTGAAAACATGACCTGTTGGGGGGGCCTGAGGACTGGATTTGAGAAACACTGCAGTAATGGATGTCCCCTTACCTTACCGCTGTAAGGTAACAGCGTATATATAGAGAGCTTTGGGATCCTTTAGCGGAATTTTCCCTTTAGTGTGGGGTTCCCAGGTCCTGACCAATGTTATGGTTCCTTTAAGGAGATTCCTCTGCAGTATTGCAGTCAGGGTTCCTCAGTGGTGTGGCATATACATGGGTTTAAGCAGAGATGGAGGAAGAATACTCCATAGTGTAAAATGCTTCAACAGGTTTATTTTTATTTAAAAGGTTTAAAAGATACTCACAAACAAACAGTCTGTACAAGCAGTGTATAAACGAAAGTAGAAATAAACTGCGCTCAGGATAAAGTTATATTACAAAAATTAAAATACATAAAAAAATAAAAAATAAAAATACAAAAATAAACTATAATATAGGCTGCAGTTCTAAGTGGGATACACACACCAGAATGAATATAAGGAAATTTGGAGAGCTGCGCCACTGGCCCTATATATAACTAAACTAAATACACAAATGGGGTGTCAATGAAGGGTTAAATAGCATATATAAAAAATGAATGTTTGTTGCCAATACCATTCACATAATGTACATTAGACCATCCAAAAAATGACATAGAACAAAAAGAAAGCTGTGTAACTGAGACTGGAAAGTAAAGTCCAAAATATCAGTCCAATATATCCATAATTATCGAGTCACCACAGTGAGTCCACACCAAGCAGCAAATCAGTGCCCGTCACCAGGTTTTTGATGCGCTTACCAGATGCGGATAAAATAACAGCCTCAATGATATTTTTCCAAAGCAGGTTACGGTTTAAATGGTGAGACATCCGATCAGGGTTCCTGCATCCAGACTGCACTTAACATGGGTGTTAAGTAGTATCACAGCCTTTAAAACTTCAATGGTCAGCAATCGCATATGTCACCAGCAATACCCCCAGAAAGAGAAAGAGAGGCCTCCATAGTGTAAAACCATTCAAATATTTAATTAGAATAAAAATATCGCACTTACATCGAAAATTCTTTATAGCAGCATAAACACATAAAGCCGGCCGGCATTCAAAAGAGCGTCCCGTCCTCCCCTCGTAGAGCGTGGTGGCGTCACTGCGTACCTTCCCCTAGTGTATAAACGAGCTGCGGGCTCGGTCTACGTCACTTCTGGTCGCTGTGTCCCGACTCGCGTGTTCGTCACGGGTCACGTGACTTCACCCGTGACGAACACGCATTGCTTATTGTCTGCTTGCTTCTGCTATTCAGGTCGTTCTTTCAGGCATTGCTGTTTATTGGTGCTTTCTGTTGTCCGTTCTGACCAGCCGACCGTTTTCAAACCATGTTTTGTCTACGTACTCGTTATAGAGTTTGTGCTGTGCAGGGGCTTCATGTTGGGGTTCTTACTTTGACACAAGCCCGGTCCATGAACAGGGAGGGGAGGCGTTTGTGGACCAAGAATTGGTTGCGCCAGCGTGACCAGTTCTTGCACATGCCTTTGCTCCGTGAGATACACGAGAATAATCCTGATGATTTCAGGAATTATCTCCGGATGACGGACCCCGTTTTTCACCGTCTGCTGGCTTTGCTGACCCCTTATATCAGCAGGCAGGATACCTGCATGCGGCAAGCCATCACTCCGGAGCAGAGGCTCATCGCCACGTTGCGCTACTTGGCGACAGGGAGAAGCCTTCAGGACCTCAAGTTCTCTAGAGGCATCTCCCCCCAGGCTCTGGGGATCATTATTCCAGAGACCTGTTCTGCCATCATTCAGGTCCTGCAGAAGGACTATATGAAGGTACGTTTTCTCCTTTAACATCACATTCTATGTATTTCATGATTGCTAATGTCTTGCATTTCTTTCATCATTCCCTAATTACCATCATTGCAATATGCTCTAATTCATATGCTCTGCCCTTTTGTCCTCATGCATATTTGCCTCACTAACTTCCCCACCATGCTCTTCTTGGCCCATAAAACTATAGTCTAGTCACTTACCAATGTCTTTTGTCAGCTACATAGTATTGCTTTCCCCTAAACACCCCCTAAAATGTCTAGAAATGTTATGTGTGTGCTTCAATTCATGCAGATTGAAATTTTTTTTTGGTTGTGCCAAACTCATTAGGAACCCCCCTCCCCCCAACTGCTAGCTCAGCTGATAGCAATCCTCTATCTGATTATACTATATATCTACCTTTTTGATGGTCACATTTATGGATGAATTCACCAAAGCATGTAGTGCAAGGGCCTGCCTCAATACTTTCAAATGCTATAATTTTTTTGTGTCTTTCCCCTATTATTATCTTGATATGTAATAGCAGAATGTCAAAATGTGCTTCCATTTTGTTTTCTTTTTGTTATTATGACACTTATTACCTGTCCGTTGGGCTGCCAATAGTGTAAGTAAGGAGGTGCTTTCCAAAGTATCACACATTATTTAGGCATTTAGCTCTCAATCAAGTGGAGAGGGTTACCTGTCCAAAACATCCCCCCCTCATTTTTTAGCAAGAGCCCATCAGATGGGAGGGATGGGGGGGGTGATGACTCTGATAAGGGGACCTAATACTTTAGGCTTTAAATACTCAGTTCCCAAAATGTTATACTGATCTTGGCCAAAAATGTTGGTGTCTAATCTGCTTGCAATGTTGGTTTGCAAAATTACAAATTTTTGCTATGCGGTCTCAGTTGTCCAAGAAGCAGACTTGCTTGAAAATGAGAACCTCACGGGCCTTGAAGCTGCTCATCCCGGCTTGCCCCCCCAAAGCGCCCGTGAGATTAGAAACCAATACATGGAATACTTTGTGGGTAGGGGGGCCATTGCTATGCCAGACAATGTCTGAGTGGCATTTTAGGAATACATTTTTCTTTGAAACTCCAATATTTGTTTTCATTTACTGCTTGGCTTGGTTTTAGGTGTCTCCTAGGTACATTTATGTTTTTTCTTGTTGTGCCTTTTTCTACAACAGTGCAAACCCAAGTTCTGAGCGAGATGAAGGGACAGTCTCTTCTTCAGGTAAGCTTATTATGTTGTGGGTCTGCTACACACACACACCTTGTTTTTGTTAACTAATGTATGTAGTGCATTACTGACCAAATTCTTGCTCATTTTCAGCACCATGGCAGGAAAATGGCATGATTGTGAAAATTAACACATCACTGTGGGTGTTATTTACTAAAGGCATATCCACTATGCACTACAAGTGCACTGCAAAAGTACACCTGAAACTGCACTTGGAGTGTAAAGTGGAGTTACCTTTAGTAAATAACACCCATTGTCACCGAAAACAACAATTTTACTCCAAATACTGCTTTTGCGCAATGAAAAAGGAAGCCACACATTGTTGATAATTTAACTTTTTAATCAAAGCACATTCACATGTGCGTTTAGAAAAGGGTTTTACAACAAACCAACATATTGGGTGTATCAAAAACATTATTTCAGGTAATTTTTTTGTAACTTGGTGTTTTTGTGTAAACAGGCATGTATCAAAGCATAACATACAGAACACAGGAACTTACAAAGTTCAACTTTGAAAAGTGAAGACAATATCAGACATGAGTATGTACAAACTGGGCTGCTATTGCCTTCATCACATGGGGTGTCACCCCTGGAAAAGCCAAATTTGGAAGATGCACACAGTGTGTCAACATGTGCTATCTCCCATCATGGGGGATCAATGTACATGTTTTGGGGCTGCAACCCCTTCAGTTCAGCCACTTTCCACAAAACACGTACATTGATCCCCCATGATGAGAGATAGCACATGTTGACACACTGTGTTCATCTTCCAAATTTTGATTTTTTGAAAAGACAAAAGTTGTTGTTTAAAAGCAAAAAAATAAAACCCTAGCTAGTTTGTGTTGTTTCACACTCTCCCCAAAACATCAATGATGTTCTTCATTTTATTTTTAACATCATTTATGTTTTGCTGTATATTTTCTAAATCCTGATTGCACCCCATTATCTCCCCAATCAGGATCTGGGCACTTTCTCTGGTAAAATGTGATTCTTCTTCCACATCACCTACAAAACAAAGCAAAAAAACACACCATGTATTATAAATATGCCAACATACATTGATGAGCTTACCGGAAGCTGTGTTCTCCGACACTCACCTGTTGTGGTGACAATTTGTCCAACTTCAACGATCTCTCCTTCCTCCTCCTCCTCCTGCTCCTCTGCTTCTGGTTTTGGAATTTTGCCTTCTTTGGAAGGGGTGGGGTCCCTGGTGTCCTCATACTTGCCGAATCTTAATAATAATAATTAGCACACAGATGGCAGAAATAGGAATATGAAACATTGCTTGGAAGTGTTGTACAATTGTGTTTTTTGGCCGAGTTCAAAGGTGAGAACATTATTGTGGACACTTTATATATTCAATGGACTCCTGCGCTTAAATGGGATTTGTGAGGAATGCTTTTATTTAGTGGATGCCGCAAGCACTTTCATGAGACACCAGCTCATGTATATAGACTAAAAGAAAAAATGGTGGTGCTGCGCTTCCAAAAAATGGGACCTTACATGAAAATGTTATAGAGCTAATTATTCAGATGGCGATATGTCAGATGGTATATATTCAAACTAGTATGGTAAAGTAGTAAGGGAGAACTCTTATCCTAATGTAGAAATTCTTCTATCAATAGTGCCTGCAACAGTGTATACACAATAATAACTGTCACAATCCCAAGTGCAACTTATATCTCTATGATATAAAAATAGTGCTAAGTGCAAAAACACATACAGTGGTCTAACTATAAATCAGACTTCTATGACAGAAAGTGCTGAGTGCATCATAGCAAAACCAAAGTGACTGAAATATAAACAGTTACTGGCTATGACTATAACTACCTTTCCGCTATATAAAATATAGCGTATATGCAGCCTCCTCTTGGATATACCAGGAGTCCCAGGAAAGGGGGGACCCAGTTGAAGTCACTGGAAGTGATGTAACGCGTAGGATACGGAGGCCGGAAGTGACGCTCGCACCAGAGCGGTCGATTTGAACTGTTTTGCTGCTAATGCTGCCTATTTACCCCATTTCGTTTGTGAGTAATTTTAACCTTTTAATAAAGTAGTGATTTTTAAAAAACATACTACACTATGGTTGCTCTTATACTTATTCTCTGAGCTATATTGGAACATCTTGCTGGAGTATATTGTGACGGAGATCTGAGAGTGACCCCCTGAGGCCCCCCCTTTCCTGGGACTCCTGGTATATCCAAGAGGAGGCTGCATATACGCTATATTTTATATGGCGGCAAGGTAATTACCCAGTGTGCACACTTATGCGTGGAATCACTTATGTGGAGGAAGAACCTCTGAGACATTTCTCAGCACAGAATCACTTTAGATGTTTATGTGACAACATCACGGGACTGTGTTCACGTCATTAACAGCTGGATATAGTCCAATTTTTTGCACTCAGCACTTTCTGTTTATGGAGTTTTGTTCTATAGCTCGATTATTATATGTTTTTTATTAATATTTTGTGTTACACTAAGCACTTTGCTTGCATTTTTTTGCACTTTATTTTTGCTTGCTTGCATTTTTTGCACTGTAGTTTTGCATTTTTTGCACTTTATTATTGTCACTAGTTTGCGCTTACGTAGCCAGTAACTGTTTATATTTCAGTCACTTTGGTTTTGCTATGATGCACTCAGCACTTTCTCTCATAGAAGTCTGATTTATAGTTAGACCACTGTATGTGTTTTTGCACTTAGCACTATTTTTATATCATAGAGATATAAGTTGCACTTGAGATTGTGACAGTTATTATTGTGTACACACTGTTGCAGGCACTATTGATAGAAGAATTTCTACATTAGGATAAGAGTTCTCCCTTACTACTTTACCATACTAGTTTGAATATATACCATCTGATATATCTCCATCTGAATAATTAGCTCTATAACATATTGTGGACACTTTGTTAAGCTGGAATACTTACCTGCAGAACAATGTTGCTTACGAACGAATGAAATCATGAACTTGAATCAACATCCGCCTGGAAGAAAATCACCTGGCTTTTGTGGCCATTTTAAAATACACAACATGAAATCAAAGCACATGGAGCAGTATGCAAGCAAAAATAATTATATGAACACACGACAACTACTTACTTTTTTCAAGAACACGCTTAATCCTTCTGTACTGATCGTGCTCACTCAGTTTCAGGTCTGACCAGCATTTTCTCAGTTGATCCATGGATCGGCGTACCCCAAAATTCTTCTGAAGACTCTTCACAACTTTATTCATGATCTTGGCCTTTCTGATATTTGGGTTTGGGTAAGGTCCATACTTCCTATCATAGTCGGTCCTGTTCAATATGTCCACCATCTCTAACATCTCTTCCAAAGATATATTTGAGGCCTTAAATCTTCTTTTCCTGGATCGGGACGTTTCAGGCTCCGGGCTTTCCTCGCCCTCCTCCTCGTTAGTGGAACTCTGATTGCGCACCTGCGCTCTTTCTGCCATGTGCTCTCCCCACTGTGCCGAAAGTGAAGGGGCGGGGAATAGTCTAGAAAGAACGTCAGGGGCGGGCGGAGTTTCACGCATGCGCACTGTATATAAAACGCAACACGTGTGTGTCGTCCGTACGATCTGTGAACAGAGGGAGAAGCTGACGTGACGATCGTGCAAATGAAGGTAAAATTTTGAACTTGGTACATCACTAGGCTATACTGCTTCTAGATTGAGGCCTGCATTAGTGGAGTTTAGCCTGACATTAGGGTTTGTCTTGTGTTGTGTCTTGCAGACATTATGGATGGTTTCAATGATCATAGCTTCCTCCCTCTGTTCATCGATAAATACAGGGAGCTGCCCTGCCTGTGGCAAGGGACGCACCCTCATTATAGTAACAGACAAAAGACGCAGGCAGCAATGGAGAAACTGGTTGAGTTTGTGAAGCAGGTGGTCCCCAAGGCAGACGTCAACTATTTAAAAGTGAAAATCGGTGGCCTGAGGAGTACTTATCTGAAGGAGAGGAAGAAGGTGCTGCAGTCCATGCAATCTTGTGCTTCAGCAGATGACGTTTATGTCCCTAGGCTGTGGTATTATAACAGGATGCAGTTTCTGTCAGACCAGGCTGAGGCCAGGGAATCACTCTCTACTCTTCCTTCCATGCGTCCTATGCTACATTCCACACCCGCTGAGTCTTCCGACGCCCAACCTGGGCCTTTCACTCAGGAAGAACTGGGGGAGCCCAGCTTGAGCCAGGTATAGTATTGTTGTACAGATATTGGGAGTATAAATGAATGATGTTAACTTGATTTTTGCTCACTAATTGCTGATTTTAGAAAGTATCTCACATATCAATAGACAGTAGTGGCCAAAACCTTTGGGACAAGAAAGAAAAATGCTGGGCTCAGAATGATAGTCTTTTGTATTGCTTAACAATTTGCAACAGTCTTGATGTGAAAATTGTGTATGTTTGATGAACCAAAAACTCAAACTATGTCCCTTTTTCATACACAGGAAGACATCAGCCAGGAGGAGGGTGTCAGGAAGATCCTTCTCACAGGCGTCAGAGCGGCGTAAGTCGCAGGAGATCGTCTGTGCAGTTTCAAGAGCGTTACCGCGATCAGCGGTGCGCGCGCGGCCGTTTGACGCAATTGGCGCCAATAGCGCTATTTAAACTGGATCTTTGCTTCACTGCCTTGCTGCCTGATCAACAGCGTTCCCGTGTTTCCTGGTAACCTGTATCTGAACCTGAACCTGCATCCGTATCCTGATCCGTATTGAACCCGGCCTGTTCCCGACTCTGCTGTTTGCTGCCTGCCCCCCCGACTTTGGCTTTGTACCCGACTACTCTTCTGGATTATGTTTCTGTACCTGATCTGCTCGCCTGTGCCTGACCTGGACTGTTACACCATCCGTCATCTGTAAGTTGCCTGTTCACCGCTGCTGTACTACAGGACACCTTCCAGTCTTCCACCATACCCGGCTGTTACTCCCTCTGCGCTTTTTGCCTTCTACCTCTTGCTGCAGACTACTGGACTCTTCCCACTTCCCGCAGTATCCCGTTTGCACCTGCATCTGCTGTCGGACTACAGAACCCCTCCCGTTGTTCGCTGTACCCTGCGATCACTTGCATCCCGTTGCCGGACTACAGGAATCCCTCTGCTGTCTGCTGAACCTTACCTTTGCCTGAATTCCGCTACTGGACTACAATACACCTCCACCATCAACGGTCTGCTGCTTCTTACATCTACCATCCAGTCAGGCACTTGTGCCGCGCTGTGCTCCCGAGCCCCTGTCATCACTACCAGGGTCTCTCGAGTCAGAGGTCTACGAGAAGCCACTCCCTGCACTCCGGGCTCTGCCTTAAGGTACGTGACAGTATCAGGCAGCCATGTCTGAGCCCACGCAGGGAGATTCTGCTATGGATGATTTATGCCGTCATCTTGCTGGACTTACCCAGGATGTTAAATCTCTACAAGAAGGCTATTCCCGGTTGGAAGAGCGTGTCCAGGTCTTATCTACCACAGGCCCTACCATGCCGGGAACTTCTTCTGCGCCATCAGTGGTTATGATGCCCCCTGAGCCCAAGGTCCCAACTCCGGAGAGGTTTTCGGGAAATCGCAGCAAGTATAGAGCTTTTCGCAATGCCTGTGAACTATTTTTTGCACTTCAACCCAGAACTTTCTCTCTTGAATCCACTAAGGTGGGTTTTGTCATTTCCCTCCTACTGGGTGAGCCCCAGGAATGGGCCCACCGCCTTTTGGAGCAAAAGGATACATGCCTTAACAACCTGGACACCTTTTTCCAAGCAATGGGTTTGCTCTATGAGGATCCTAAACAAGCGGCCACTGCGGAAGCAGCCTTATATTCTCTTCAGCAAGGCCGTAGAGCGGCAGAGGACTATGCGTCCGAATTCCGGCGCTGGAGTTCCGATACTACCTGGAACGATGCCGCTCTACGTTACCAGTTTCGCATGGGACTCTCTGAACCTTTAAAAGATGAACTGGCCCGGGTTGGTATTCCAGCAACACTTGAAGCCCTTATTAATCTCTCCATCCAGATTGACAGACGCCTGAGAGAACGGAGAGCAGAATGCACTGCCGGGCCGTCCCGACCAGTCTGGATGTTACCCCGTGTTCCAAACCCCCCTGCACATCCCGCTGCTGACACTTCTGAACCCATGCAACTGGGCTTACTTAGACCAACTCTCACCACCGAAGAACGACAACGCCGGCAGCTCAACAATCTGGGTCTTTACTGTGGGGAGCCCGGACACTACGTGAGATCCTGTCCTGCCAAATTCCGTAAGCAGGGGCGGACTGACAGCTCATGGGGCCCCTGGGCAAAAGGAGAACATGGGGCCCCCTGTGTCTCCACCCATGTGTCCCCCCCCACGTTAAAGCTACATCCACACAAAGCCCCACCTACATATTGCACTGCCCACATTGCATGCGTTCAAATAATTTCTCTGTTCAAAATAAATGTTTATTATAGGTATTAACCACTTCCCACCCGGCCAATGCATATATACGGCCGGGTGGGAGCCGTCTACTCCTGATAGGACGTTCAGGAACGTCCTTCAGGAGTAGCGGGATCGCGCGCGCGCAGCGGCGCGATCCCGATGTGCTCGTGTCACCCGGACACGGCACATCTCAGATCGGCAGGAGGGCTCTGTGATTGGCCCTCCTGATCACATGACGGCCGTGTCCAATCACGGCCGTCATGTGATGTAAACAAACAGCCGGTTGCTAGGCAATCGGCTCTCCTCTCCTCACACGGAAGTCACCGCTGAGGAGAAGAGAGCAGAACGCTGCAGCCGGCTGATGATCAGTGAGTATGGGCTGCTTTTTACAGCTTTTTACTCACTGATCATCAGTGTAGTGTAAACACACAACACACCACACAGTACAAACACAGTCCCCACATATGTCCCCAAAACACACATGTCCCCAAAACATACATGTCCCCAAATAATAAAAACACATGTCCCTAATAATAAAAACATGTCCCCCACATATGTCCCACTAAAATCACATGTCCCAATGATTATCTGCACACATATGTACGTGATCACCTGCACACATATGTACATGATCATTTGTGTACATATGTCCGTGATCACACAAACCAATTATTATACACTTAACAGAATTTTTTTTACCAAAAACATGTAGCAGAATACATTTTGGCTTAAATTTATGACAAAATTTGATTTTATTGGATTTCTTTTCAAATAGAAAAAAGAAAATATTGTTTTTTTTCCAAATTTCCGCTATTTTTGCGCTTATATCGCAAAAAAAAAAAACAGAGTCGTGAATAAATAACACCAAAATAAAGCTCTATTTGTGCGAACAAAATGATAACAATTTCATTTGGATACAGTGTAGCATGACCGCGCAATTGTCACTGAAAGCGCTAGAGCGATGAAAGCTGAAAATTGGGCTGGGAAGGAAGGGGGTGAAAGTGCCCTGTATTGTAGTGGTTAAAGAAAAATAAAATGTACATTAAAGTGCAACAATGGTACATTTTCAAAATAAAGGTTTTCATAAATTAACACAATATAACAGGTGCAACAAATGTCTTCTTAGCTGGTTTAATAACAAAAATACAAAAAATAAAAAACTTTGACCAGCATGTTACAAAAGCAGTAAAGAGCTAAGTTCAGGTGATGTCTTGGCAAATCTGTCGATGATTTTATCTTTGTCACTCTTTATATTTAGTGCAACTTGCTTTTCCACTGCAATGAGCATCAATGACTCCAGGTTTTGTTGTGACAATGATGATCTTAATCTTGACTTTAAAATTTTTAACTTGGAAAAGCATCTTTCACATGTACACTGTGTAGTGCTCAGTGTAATTATATATTTATATGCCAAGAAGAGATTCTCAAAGGCCACTGAACACAGTCGGTACTGATAAAGAAGTTTGAACGCACAGGACACACAGTTCTTGCAGGAGTCCTTTACAGCAGCTGTAGAAGTGGATGGCTCAGCGCTAGAGCTGGTGTGTTGCTCTTCCAAATCTGAATCCAATTCTTCACTCTCTTCATCATCACTGTCATTCAATAGGCCTTTACGAATATTTTTGTAGCTGGACGCAAAAGAGATTAGTTCTTCACGTAGAGCAACTGAGTCTATCTCTGGTATTGCTTCTGATATGAAATTCAACTGAATTTTGTCTGAAGAGGCCAGTATTTCTTGAAACCTATTTGGATCCAAGCAAGAAATTTGCTTATAAAGTTCTTCATGAGTGGAAAATCTTGACTTCACACTCTCTGTAACAGTGTCAAGGATAACATTGTAACAAGAAATTTCAAAATGTTTCCTATTATCAGTACCTTCTGCAGTTCTTGTGGATCTTAGTTCAGAAAAGCCCTTTTTCAAACAGATGTTTACACTTGCCAATTTCTCATTTATAAAATCTATAAATTCAGTTGCTGATTGCAAAACTCCAGCAAAATCTCTGCATATGTTATTCAAACGTTTGACAGCATCATGCACCATTCTCCATGCCTGGATAAAATCAAAGCCTGTTGATTGCAGATAATCTGATACTGGGGTAGTGATGTCAAAAATGCGAACAAAGGTAAAAGCTACCAGGATGGTTTCAAATTTACAGAGATTCTCCATTAATTTCAGAGCTTCGTGGCGAACAGAGGGTCGAAAATCAGGGGATTCGCTAACTTGTTTTAGGATAATTATGAGATCAGAGCATAATTCTTTGGAATGATCATCAAAGCTTCCAAATAACTTCCGAAGTGCATTAGCTTTGCTTCACCACCTTGTTCTGGCAATATTTTCCAGCTTTTCAAATTTAGAGCTGCCAGTCTTTTTTTTCATCTGGTCTTTCCAGAGTTTCATCCTTTTGTATGATTCCGTGAAAAATGTAGATAGATTGCTAAGGAGTCCAAATAGACTGATTGCTGGAACACACACAGAACTTGCATCGCCAATAACTAAGTTGAGTGCATGTGCATAACACCATGTGTGAATGTGCGTAGGGCGAACTTTCTTCATTAATGCTTGCAAGCCTGAGTAAGTTCCACTCATATTAGCTGCTCCATCAAAAGAATCACCTATGCATTTTTCTAGATTAAGTCCTAAAGTAGACCTGGAGAGGCCTTCCGGGGGAGGAGTCTGAGAATGGTGCGTGTCTGCACCTAGTGTCCTGGCGTGCTCCATGCCCCCCGCCGTGCGAACAATGCCGCTGCTGCGGCTTGAGGACCTCCTCTGATCCCCCCTGCGCCGTCCGGACCCAAGGCGGTATCCCGCCGTGAGAGTTGATCTCCTCTCCTCTCCTCTCTGACCTGTCCCCTCGTCTCTCCCCCTCGAGCCGGGTTGCGCTGCACGGCGCCGGGCGGCTCTCCCGGTGAAAGTGTGGGCCCCCTGTGGGGCTGTGGTGTTCCCGGCGGTGGAGCGGAGGTACGCCGTCTAGCGCTGTCAGCACAGTGCAGTACAGAGCTCGGCTAGCCTCGGTAAGCCTCGGAAGGCTTTCGTAGAGCCAAAGAAGAGCTCTGGAGCCATCTACTGGACAAAACAAGATACTGCGACTGGAGACATAGGATGGCACTTTGAATAAAAAAAGGAAAAAAAATCTCCAAAGAAGGTCAGTATATGGAAAAAAAAAATCTGAATCCGTAGGAAAATGCCGATCGTCTGGTTGAATAAAATCTATACGGCAAACCACCACGGGGTAAGTGGACATATAATATAAAATATTGAAAACACTCCGCAGTATAATCTTTGTGAATTAAATGAGACTCTTTGGAAAATCTGCTAGATAAATGCCATTGTAAAATGGTCTGCTGAGGTAACTGAAGGAGGCAAGTAAACAAGAGGTATAGATGTTAAGTGAACTTCTTTAATAAAGTAAATAAATGAGAAAATTATTTTGATACCGTGCGAGTCCGTGAGAACATCAGTAAAAAAACATCAGTAAAAATAACAAACGGAGTGAAGAAAATCGATTATGTTGTGGTAGACAAAAAGGAATATTAACGTTATACTGGTGTAAATCTGTTGATAAACCCGAAAACACTGGGACAGTAAGAAACCTTAAAATTATATCCCAGCCTGTGGCAGTCGCGGATACCCCAGGATAATAAATATAACAAAGAGCAAACTGAGGTAGAACCAGGAGAGAAAGGAAAAAAAAGGGGGAGAGAAGGGCGAAGGGGATCAGATAAAAATAGTAATAGAGGTGTGTAACCATCTCTGATTGCGATGAAGGGAAAAACAGCAAAAGCATGGGTCACCCCGAAATCACCACGTCGGAGCTTGGTAGCCAGCCCTGGGGCAATGAATAAATATGTCACACAGATGGCAGCTACAGAGAAGCAGTATGCTGAAAAATCTCAACCTCAACATACAAAAACCCAACAGACGGAAGGTAGCGATAAAAGGGAAAGAGAAAAGAGTAAAAAAGAGAAAAGAAAACACCAAACGCAAAATATCTCTACACATGAAGTAGAAGTATCACTGGATGGCCCCCCAGAAGAAGAAACAGGTTCCTCAACTGAACTAGATGGCGGAGAAAAAGTTTTAACAACCCAACAGATACAACAAGATAATCCCCAAGTTTTGCCCACTAAAAATGAGATAATCTCTATGTTTGCAGCTCTGGAAAATACCATGAAATGTGAAATGGAAAGACTGCATAAGAATCTGGGACATATACTTGAAAGGGTAGAAGAGGTTGAAAAAAAAGTGGAAAAAGATACGAATATAATAAAGAACCTGGAAGCAGAAATACAAAGTTTAAAAACAATACAACAAGATCAAGCATATAAGATTGAAATTCAAGAAAACAGAGACAGAAGGAAAAATCTAAGAATACGCGGAGTTCCTGACCCACAACAACATGAGGATTTGAGTGAGATAATTAAGAGGATTTGTAACCCCCTAATGGACAAAGAAATAGCTAATGCGATAAATGTAGAAAGGGCATATAGAGTAAGAAAACCTAAGGGTCTCCCACAAGAAACGCCAAGGGATATCATAGTGAGATTTCAAAACGAAGAAGTAAAATACCAAATATGGAAGAATATAAGATCAAAAGCTCCATTAAGATATGAAGGAAACGACATTCAGATATTTCAAGATTTGGCACAGGAAACCCTGAGGCGGAGAAGAGCCCTAAAACCACTATTGACAGTATTGGTTGAGAATGAAGTACAATATAATTGGGGCTTCCCTGCAAGCTTAATAGGAAGAAAAAATGGCCGGACAGCAAGTCTGAGATTTATAAAAGAAACAGCAGAATTCTGTAGAAAATTAGAGATCCCGGTTCCGAGGGGAGAGGCGGGGGGCGAGGGGAGAAGTGGGGGAGATGAAAATCAGGTCCTCCCCTCCCTTCCGGGAGGTGGAGGGGGGAGGGGAAAACGAGATAGATAGAGATGAAAATGAATGAGAGAGGAGAGTCCCAGATTGTTGGGACGTTTTTTCTTTTTTTCCTCCTCCTGGTTTTCTCCGTCATGTCCCCCCCTCCCCCCTAGGCTTAGCTTGGGGGGGAGGGGGAGGTGGGTCCGGGGGGATTTTGGGGGTGGGCTGAGGGCATGGTGGGGGTTGGGGAGCCCCAGGTATGCGGGAGAACCATCTTGCCAAGGAAAGGCGAGATGGGTGATGGCACCGTTAAACAGAATTCCACCCTAGGGCCAAGGGATAAATGGAGCAGGAGGGTTCCAGATAAAAGGTCCCAGACCATTAGGTCAATTTTACATCTAACGAGGGTACAGGGAGGGGGGAAGGAGGGGAGGGTAATAGGGTGGAGGGAGGTGGGGAGGGGGAAGGGTGGGAGGGTTAAATCTGTTGACACGAAACCACTACGCTTAGTAAAGAAAAATAGAAAAAACTTAAGTGTGTACAATGTCAGAAATTAAAATAGCAACATATAACGTGAGAGGAATGAATTCTCCAAAAAAAATGAATAATATACTGAGGGAGTTGGAGGGAAACTCTATAGATATTGTTTTTCTGCAAGAAACGCACTTGGCTTTAGATTTATGTATCAGGTTAAACACGCAGATGTTTCCAACCTGGTACTATGCTGATACCCCATGTAAGGGCTCTAGGGGAGTGGCAATTGGGATCTCTAAAAAGATCAACTGGAAAGTGGAAGAATTAAAGGTGGACCCACAAGGGAGGTTCCTATTTGTGAAAGGACATTTGGAAAGAAATAGATATACATTGGTGAACATCTATTGTCCTAATAAAGGCCCAAAGAAATACCTAAATAAAATCTTGAATATATTAGAAACATATAAACAGGGCCACATAATTTTGGGGGGCGACCTAAATTTTGCTATAGACCCACACTTAGATAGCACCTCACAGGGTTTAGCACATGAAAACAAACAACATAGAATTCTAAAAAAGAGGATGTTGCAGCAACAATTAATGGACACTTGGCGTATATTTAACCCAGGAAAAAAAGACTACACGTATTACTCTGTAGTACACGATATGTATGTCAGATTGGATTATATACTAGTGGACCACGAATTGTTAGAAAATATACTAGAGGTCAAAATAGGATCCATAACCCTCTCGGATCATGCGCCTGTAATAATAAAATTAAAAGATCCAGGAAAAGAATATAGAAAAGGGCCCTGGAGACTAAATGAGACTCTTTTGGAAAACGCAGAATTAGAAAATATTATTAAACATGAAATTGAACAATACTTTTTAGTAAACGAGATCCCAAGGGCCACACTCTGGGAGGCCCACAAAGCCCTAATTAGGGGGAAATTAATCTCCATAGGATCTTGGGAAAAAAAAAAAGTGAAAAGAAGCAGAATGATCTAAAAAAAGAACTTTATATATTAGAACAAAAGCATAAGGGTCAACCGGACAAAAATATATATAAAGAAATAATATATAAACGTACTCAATGAAATAATAGATTGGAACAAGAAGCAAGGAAAACCTATAAAAATGTGGCTAAAGAAAGATACATGTGGGGGAACAAGACAGGGAAACACCTGGCTAGATTAGTAAGAGATAAAAAAGCTATTAATTACATAAAAAAGATCAAAAACGCGAAAGGTGAAATACAATATAGAACATCAGAAATAGCAAACGCGTTTAAAACATATTACAGCGCCCTATATGCAATCAGGACCACGGAGACTGAAAGTCAGAAGGAGACCAGAAAAATTAAAATACAAGAATACCTGAGGGAGATAGATCTGCCAAGGATAAACCCCGAGATGTCTAAAAGTTTAGAGGACCCGATTACGCCTGAGGAAATTGATAACGCAATAAAGGACATGCCCAACGGGAAAAGCCCAGGACCAGATGGTTTCACCATCAGGTATTATAAAAAATTTAAACAGCAGTTGATCCCACAGTTATGTAATCTTTGAAACAAACTGGCAGAGGATGAACTCCTGAGGAAAGAATCACTCCTAGCAAACATTACACTCATTCCAAAACCTGGCAAAGATGGTTCGATTTGCTCTAATTACCACCCAATTGCACTGCTCAACACAGATATTAAACTATATGCAAAAGTATTAGCAACAAGGATAAAAAATCTACTCCCAGAATTGATCAACGGAGACCAAGTAGGATTTGTACCAGGAAGGGAGGGCCGAGACAACAGTCTCCGAACGTTGTTGTTAATGGGGAAAGATAAGGAAACCAATCCTCCAATGATCTTGGTGTCGATTGATGCGGAAAAAGCTTTTGACCGAGTGGATTGGTGCTTTATAATGGAAACTTTACAGACTTTGGGTTTTGGCCCAAAAATGTTGAAATGGGTAAATAATCTATATACATATCCATCAGCCAGAGTGGGGGTAAACGGGAGTATGTCGTCCGCATTTGACATGCGAAACGGTACAAGACAGGGGTGTCCCCTTTCGCTTTTACTATACGTGATCGCTTTAGAGCCCCTATTAGCAAAAATACGAAATAACTCAGTCATAGAAGGAATAAGAAGGGGGGGGGGAGAGCATAAAGTGGCGGCATATGCGGACGACATACTCCTATATATGATCAACCCCCAAACATCGATGCCAGGCCTGATAAGGGAGATTAGAGATTATGGGGCCCTCTCTAATTTTAAAATTAATCCAACTAAAACAGTTATCCTGAACATTGGATTAGATTTGCAGGAAGAGGAAAAGATACGGCATAAATTCCCCTTTACCTGGGAAAAAAAAGAAATAACATATCTAGGGATCAAATTAACAAAGACAATTCGGGGGCTATATCAGGCTAACTATATCCCACTAATAAATGAAGTAAAAGCGTTACTTATGAAGATGAATAAAGGAACGATAGCATGGATGGGAAGAATTAATGTGCTGAAGATGATGGTATTACCAAAAATTATATATAAAATGCAAATGCTTCCGATAAATATTCCAATTGGTTTTTTTAATACATTAAGATCTTTATTTCTAAAATTTATATGGCAAAACAAAAAACCTAGGATAAAACACAATTTATTAACTAGAAAAAAAAATAGGGGAGGGGTGGCACTACCAGATATACACAGATATTATTTAGCAATTATTTTAACGAGAGTGGTTGAAAGCACTAATTTAAACACCAAAAAGAAATGGGTAAAAATGGAGGAGATATCGATGGGGTCACAAATACAAAAAAAATCTGGATTCCACCAAAATTCAGATTTATTAGTAATACTACACATGAAATCACCCTAACAGCACTGAAAAAATGGGATATAATACACCGTAAAAATAAATGGCAATACAATTCACCACTAATCCCTCTCGGGGGCACGAGTTTTTTTTCACCAGGATACGATACACCACTAGGGAACCAATTGAAGGATCTACAATTAAAAGATATTATAAGGGAGGGGAAGCTAATGTCAAAAGTAGACTTAATGACGAAGTATAAATGGCAAAAATTGAAAGATTGGGAATACCTACAGATACAGCACTTTGTTAATTCTATCCCAAAACCAATAAGAAAAGAAAATAGGTTAACGCCATTGGAAAAACTATGTATAAGGAAAACAGCACTTAAACATGGTGTTTCACAGCTATATGACTGTTTGTCTGAAATGGAAGGCCAAGGAAATATCCCATTTATAGCTAAATGGGAAAAAGACTTGGGCTATAAAGTGGATGAGACCCAAATGATTAACTCGGTATATGACTCTGTATTCGATATAAGATCAATAGAAGTAAATTATAAATGTTAAACGAGATGGCATTTTACCCCTGATAAATTACATAAAATGGACGCCTCCAACTCTAAGTTATGTTGGAGAGAATGTGGTACATTAGGAACAATATTCAATTTCTGGTGGGAATGCCCAGTAATAAATCAATACTGGAGTAAAATAATAGAGTATATAGAGAAAATAACAGGGCAAAAAATACCATTAACGCCAGGGGAGTGTCTGTTTCTAGGAGTAGATGAAAAAACGAGTAAGCAACTTAACAGAAGAACAAAAAACTCACTAGTACCCATTTTACTCAATGCTGCAAAAGCCATAATCCCAAAAAATTGGCTACAGGTGAAAAAACCCTCGATTCGCGAATGGATTCAAAGAATAGAATACATCAATAACATGGAACATCTAAGAAAAATGGAAGAAAATAAAATGAAAAAATATCGCAGTATATGGGAAAAATTGAGATTATTCAAAAAGACGCAGCATTATACACAAGCATTAATGGAATAAAGAGTAGTGGAGTCGAGGAAGGTCAACAGATAGTGGAGAAGAGGGAAGGGTGGGAATGGTTAAATGTAATGAAGTCAAATAACTAAGATATTGGTAGCACAAATAGGTTGGTAAGGATAACTAAGTAGATGTTAGTTGAACGGTTGTCTTTGCTGTTTTTTCTTTGTCTTTTATCTCTTTTTAACTGGAACGGTTTTTCTTTTGTAATGGATAATAATAAATAGATATAAGCAATAATTGAGAAGTTTAAAAAAAAAAAAAGAGATAGTGAAAAAGATTAAGACATCTTACCACAATGATGTTAAAAGAGATTATAAGGATTCTGATAATTAAACTGATTAGAATCTACCAATATACAAGCATTTTACTGAGTGGTAAAAAAAAAAAAAAAAGTCCTAAAGTAGACAGTGATTCAGTGAGTAAGGCATGCAGACTTTTACTGCTAGAATCTTCAACATTAACAAGACTTATTAATCGTTCCTTAACCACTTTCAGACCGGACCATTTTGCTGGTAAATGACCAGAGGTCTTTTTACACTTTGGCACTGCGCTGCTTTAACTGGTAATTGCGCGGTCATGCAATGTTGTACCCAAACAAAATTTGCGTCCTTTTCTTCCCACAAATAGAGCTTTCTTTTGATGGTATTTGATTGCCTCTGCGATTTTTATTTTTTGCGATATAAACGTAAAAAGACCGCAAATTTTGAAAAAAATGATATTTTCTACTTTTTGTTATTAGAAAAATCCAATAAACTCAATTTTAGTCATACATTTAGGCCAAAATGTATTCAGCCACATGTCTTTGGTAAAAAAAAAGTCAATAATTGTATATTTATTGGTTTGCGCAAAAGTTGTCACATCTACAAACTAAGGTACGTTTTCTGGAATTTACGCAGCTTTTAGTTTACGACTGCCTATCTCATTTCTTGAGGTGCTAAAATGACAGGGCAGTACAAAACCCCCCCAAATGACCCCATTTTGGAAAGTAGACCCCCTAAGGAAATTGATAAGAGGCATGTTGAGCCCATTGAATATTTTATTTTTTTGCCTCAAGCGATTGAATAATGACAAAAAAAATTTTTTTTTTTTTTTTTTACACAAAGTTGTCACTAAATGATATATTGCTCACACATGCTATGGGCGTATGTGAAATGACACCCCAAAATAAATTCTGCTGCTTCTCCTGAGTACGGGGATACCACATATGTGGGACTTTTTGGGAGCCTAGCCGCGTACAGGGCCCCGAAAACCAAGCACCGCCTTCAGGCTTTCTAAGGGCGTAAATTTTTGATTTCACGCCTCACTACCTATTACAGTTTTGAAGGCCATAAAATGCCAAGATGGCACAAAACCCCCACAAATGACCCCATTTTAGAAAGTAGACACCCCAAGCTATTTGCTGAGAGGCATGTTGAGTCCATGGAATATTTTATATTTTGCCACAAGTTGCGGGAAAATTACAAACTTTTTTTTTTTTTTTTTTTTTTCACAAAGTTGTCACTAAATGATATATTGCTCATGCATGCCATGGGCATATGTGAAATGACACCCCAAAATAAATTCTGCTGCTTCTCCTGAGTACGGGGATACCACATATGTGGGACTTTTTGGGAGCCTAGCCGCGTACGGGGCCCCGAAAACCAAGCACCGCCTTCAGGCTTTCTAAGGGCGTAATTTTTTGAGTTCACTTCTCACTACCTATTACAGTTTTGAAGGCCATAAAATGCCAAGATGGCACAAAACCCCCACAAATGACCCCATTTTAGAAAGTAGACACCCCAAGCTATTTGCTGAGAGGCATGTTGAGTCCATGGAATATTTTATATTTTGCCACAAGTTGCGGGAAAATTACAAACTTTTTTTTTTTTTCACAAAGTTGTCACTAAATGATATATTGCTCACGCATGCCATGGGCATATGTGAAATGACACCCCAAAATAAATTCTGCTGCTTCTCCTGAGTACGGGGATACCACATATGTGGGACTTTTTGGGAGCCTAGCCGCGTACGGGGCCCCAAAAACCAAGCACCGCCTTCAGGCTTTCTAAGGGCGTTACAGTTTTGAAGGCCATAAAATGCCAAGATGGCACAAACCCCCCCCCCCCAAATGACCCCATTTTAGAAAGTAGACACCCCTAAATTTAGGGGTACACTAGTGAGACTAGGTAATAAATGGCGGGTGCCCTGAAACTATAAAAAAATAACTAACCAACCAGCGTCACCTGTAACAGTTATATGGTGATCACTGGTGAAAGGGTTAACTAGGGGGCAATCAGGGGGCTTTATGCGGTAGTATATGGGGGTCCCTGGCGCTATAAAAAGCTGCGGCGAACCTAAATACCTACCTGCCTAACTAGCGTCACCTGTGACACTAATACAGCGATCAGAAAAACGATCGCTTATTAGGCTGGGTTCACACTGGAGCGATGCGGGAACGCCACGAATGCGCGGCGGGTTCCCGCATCGCATGCCTCCCGGCGGCAGTTCACACTGCCCTATGCGAACTGCTGGGAGTGTCAGTGAAATGTTAATGACACCCCCAGATCAGTTCGCATATCGCAGTGCGATCTGCAAACTTGGATCGCATGGTGTGAACACCCATGCGATCCGATTCTGCTGCGGACCAAAAAAAGGGTCCCGTGCGAGTTTGCGGCGGGTGCGGCGGGTGCGACACGAATTCAGCCATACTATCTGTATAGCTGAACTCGAATCGCACAGAGATCGGATGTGATTTGCACTGCAGTGCGGTGCGAATCACATCCGTTCTCATAAACCGCTGCAATGTGAACCCAGCCTTAGTGACACTGGCGACGGGGGGTGATCACGGGGTTAAACCTTTATTGGGGGGGTTAGGGGGGTACCTTAGAACTAAAGGGGGCTAACCCTAACTGCCCTAACAGTTATTAGTCACAAATGACACCTGCCGGGTGATCAGGGGGTTAAACCTTTATTAGGTAATAAATGGCGGGTGCCCTGAAACTATAAAAAAATAACTAACCAACCAGCGTCACCTGTAACAGTTATATGGTGATCACTGGTGAAAGGGTTAACTAGGGGGCAATCAGGGGGCTTTATGCGGTAGTATATGGGGGTCCCTAGCGCTATAAAAAGCTGCGGCTAACCTAAATACCTACCTGCCTAACTAGCGTC
The DNA here is from genome assembly GCF_037356315.1 of Lithobates pipiens. NCBI lineage: Eukaryota > Metazoa > Chordata > Amphibia > Anura > Ranidae > Lithobates > Lithobates pipiens. The sequence goes on from NW_027507748.1 coordinate 230,329,486, forward strand.
ACCTGTGACACTAATACGGCGATCAGAAAAATGATCGCTTATTAGGCTGGGTTCACACTGGAGCGATGCGGAAACGCCGCGAATCCGCGGCGGGTTCCCGCATCGCATGCCTCCCGGCGGCAGTTCACACTGCCCTATGCGAACTGCTGGGAGTGTCAGTGAAATGTTACTGACACCCCCAGATCAGTTCGCATATCGCAGTGCGATCTGCAAACTCGGATCGCATGGTGTGAACACCCATGCGATCCGATTCTGCTGCGGGCCAAAAAAAGGGTCCCGTGCGAATTTGCGGCGGGTGCGGCGGGTGTGGCGGGTGCGGCGGGTGCGGCGAATGGCTGAACTCGAATCGCACAGAGATCGGATGTGATTTGCACTGCAGTGCGGTGCGAATCACATTCGTTCTCATAAACCGCTGCAATGTGAACCCAGCCTTAGTGACACTGGCGACGGGGGGTGATCACGGGGTTAAACCTTTATTGGGGGGGTTAGGGGGGTACATTAGAACTAAAGGGGGCTAACCCTAACTGCCCTAACAGTTATTACAGTCACAAATGACACCAATGCAAAAAAAAAAAAAAAAAAAAAAAAAATGACATTGGTGTCACTGTGACTGGGGGGCAGGGGTAATTGGGGGGGTGATCGGGGGGTAAAGGGGGGGTGTGAGTGTGCCTGGCATGTTCTACTGTGTGTGGGATGTGTTGGTGCAACTCACTGATCCGCTCTCCTCCGTGTCGGAACGAAAAATACCGACACGGAGGAGAGAATACATCACTTCCTCTCCTGTGTTTACATTACAGGAGAGGAAGTGATGTCACCGGGGATTTCCATTCGTCGGGAGCGATCGCGAGGGGGTGGCCATGAATGAATGGCCGTCCCCTCGTCCGGGATCGCTCCCGAACGAAAACCGACCGCCGCAGGCACCGGGCGGGGGCCCGATCGGGCCCCCGACCCGCGGGAGGCAAATCACGTACATGTACGTGCTTATGCCTGCCCGTGCCATTCTGCCGACGTACATCGGCGTGCGGCGGTCGGCAAGTGGTTAACTTTGTCACCAGCAGCATACCGAACAACAATAGCACATTGATCTTGAGTTGACACATCTTGTGTGGAGTCCATTTGAATAGAAAATAGTCCAGAATTCTCCACTTCTTTTACTATTGCCTCCTTGATCATGTCACCAAGAATCACAAATAACTTTGTAATAGTAGATTTACTTAGGAAAGTTACAAACTTCCCTCTTCCCTTTTTCACTGGATCACGGCTCTTTGCTTTTTCTATAATATTAGTGAGGTGCTTCTTTAACACTGGACTGTAGTCAGCAAGAAGTTTCACAATTTCCAAAAGATTACCTCGATTTTCAAGATGGTCCTCGTCAAACACACCTGCCACAGACTCTACATGACTGCTTCTGAAAGGCAATGCTTGAACACCAATAAAAAAAAAATATCGATTATGTGGCTTACAATAGCACGACGTTGTAGTACTTGCTGATTTCTTAGAGACATCTGACTACTTTTTGTGCTTAATGGATTTGCCACTCATATTAACAAAATAAGCATCACTTGCAAGTTTATGGCATTGAGAGTTTTCATGTTCCAATAATCTTGTTGTCATGTGTCTCCAGTCGTTGCAACCTTGTATTAACTGAGTCTGCTTGTACTTTTCCTGGCCATAATATAAGCAGATGGAACAATGGACACTGTTTTTTTTCTCATTAAGAGTGACCCATTTTCTTTGAACGCTGGACCCTTGTATGCCTTTTCGGTAATAAACAACATTACCATTAAATGTTATGTTTATTGTGGGCTGGTTAGGATGGAAGTCCCAAAACATTTCCATGGAAATTCCTGCTTTATGCAGGTCTTGGGAAAAAAGAAAGTAGTCTTCTTTTAATGGCGATTTCTCTACTCCAGATGGCATTTTGGCAGGCAGAGGTTCCTGTGTATTTTCTTCAGTCGGTAGATCAATTTCAACATTTGACTCTGTTTCAAGATCTACAGCATCTTCTTCTGCCACTGACTCCATTGGTTCATCACTGATCTCAACAGGAGCATCTTCACGAGGAACATCTTCACAAGGATCATCTTCACAAGGAACAGCATCTTTTTTTTTTAACCAAAGAATGAATACATTTTGCTGGTAGACGCCTCATTTTGTCTTCTTTGCCTACTTAATTTTCTTTTTGTAGCACCACTTTTATGTTTATAAGTTCTCTGCCCGCTCACAGGGAACACGTTAAAAAAGTTCTTACTCGGCTTCGTCAACACGGCTTGTACGCGAAACCTGAGAAGTGCGAGTTCGAACGTCGCAGCATTCAGTTCCTGGGGCTGATTATTTCGGTGGATGGAATCAAGATGGATACGCAAAAAGTTTCGGCCATCCTGGACTGGCCAGCCCCTACTGATAAGAGAGGAATTCAACGTTTTGTGGGGTTTGCGAATTTTTATCGTAAGTTCATCAAGGGTTTTTCTACGATCATCGCCCCGATCACAAGACTAACCAGACAGGGTATCAAGTTTCAGTGGACTCTTGAGGCTCAGGCTGCATTATCCTCCCTTAAAGAGCAGTTTGTGTCAGCATCTGTCCTGAAGCACCCTAATTCTGCGCTACCCTACATCCTCGAGGTGGATGCATCCGAAATTGCAGTGGGGGCAGTCCTCTCTCAGAGACAGGGCCCCAAGGCCTTATTGCATCCGGTGGCATTCTTCTCACGTAAGTTGTCTGAAGCGGAGAGGAATTATGATGTCGGGGACAGGGAGCTACTCGCTATCAAAGCTGCACTTGAGGAATGGCGCTATCTCCTGGAGGGAGCAGCTCATCCCATTCTGGTATACACTGACCACAAGAACTTAGAGTATTTGAAGACTGCTAAGAGGCTGGGCACTTTTCTTTACAAGATTTTCCTTCCACATTACCTATAGGCCCGGATCGAAAGACACCAAACCCGACGCGCTGTCTCTGATGTTCAGCGAACCCGAAGTTCTTCAATCTACAGATACCATCCTTGCACCCGGAAATTTCCTTATGCTCCAGGAAGATCTTTTATCCCAACTCAAGCAAGCTTCATCTTCGGCTTCACACCCATCAAACACCACCCTACACTCCAGCAATGATTTGTTATGGCATGAAAATAAAATCTACGTGCCCCAACAACTACGGGTTGCTGTTCTCAAATCTTGCCACGACCACAAACTGGCCGGCCACTTTGGGGTACACAAGACCGCCGAACTTCTCCAACGCACCTTCTGGTGGCCTCAGCTGCTAAGAGACTGTAAGCTTTATGTAGAATCATGCATCACCTGTACCCAGAACAAGGGTAGCAAGACCAAAGCCTGGGGGTTGCTGAAACCACTTCCCATTCCAGAAAGACCTTGGAGAATGATTTCCATAGACTTTATTGTAGAATTACCACCGTCAGAAGGCTATACCACTATCCTTGTGGTGGTTGACAGATTCTCCAAAATGGCTCACTTTCTGCCCATGAAGGGTACACCTTCTGCCCCTGAGACCGCAAGAATCTTCATTTAGGAGATAGTAAGGCTCCACGGTATACCTGCAAACATTGTTTCCGATCGTGGGGTGCAATTTACATCGAAATTTTGGAGAGCTTTGTGTAAGTCCCTGAAAATTGACCTTTCGTTCTCTTCTGCCTACCATCCCCAGACCAATGGCCAGACCGAACGAACAAACCAGACCCTTGAGCAATATTTGCGTTGTTATTCTTCTTTTTTGCAAGACGATTGGGTATCCCTTTTACCACTTGCCGAGTTCGCCTACAATAACTCTGTTCATTCTGCAACGAATCAGTCTCCCTTTTTCGCGAACTATGGTTTTCACCCTCAGTTCTTATCAGCCAACATCCCAGAATGTATGGTTCCGGCGGCTCAAGAAACTTTGAACTTTTTCTGCACCAATAACAAGTTGCTTCAAGAGACGATGGCAAGGACCCAAGAACGCAACAAGGCGGTTTTTGACAAAAAGAGGAGAGGGGAGCTCGATCTAAAACCCGGGGATTTAGTTTGGCTGTCTACCCTGAATTTGAAATTAACATGTCCATCTAGAAAACTGGGCCCAAGATTTGTGGGTCCCTTCCCAGTAACCAGGAAAATTAATAATGTGGCTTATGAACTGAAATTACCGGAATCGCTGCGTATTCACCCAGTGTTTCATGTGTCCCTTTTAAAGCCTTCAACCCAGGATCCCTTCACTGATCGGAACGTGGGTCCTTCTGAACCTGTGCTTATTAATGGTGAGGAGGAATTTGAAGTTGAAGCGATTTTAGATTGCAGAAAGAGACGCAACCAGGTCCAATATCTGGTGAAGTGGAAGGGGTATGGGCCAGAAGAAAACTCCTGGGAACCAGAGACTGGTATCCACGCCAAGAGGTTGGTTCTGGCATTCAAAAGATCTCACCCAGGTAAGATGTCCCAGTTGGGCATCCGGAGGATGTCCATTGGAGGGGGGCAATGTCAGGAAGATCCTTCTCACAGGCGTCCGAGCGGCATAAGTCGCAGGAGATCGTCTGTGCAGTTTCAAGAGCGTTACCGCAATCAGCGGTGCGCGCATGCGCGCGCAGCCGTTTGACGCAATTGGCGCCAATAGCGCTATTTAAACGGGATCTTTGCTTCACTGCCTTGCTGCCTGATCAACAGCGTTCCCGTGTTTCCTGGTAACCTGTATCTGAACCTGAACCTGCATCCGTATCCCGATCCGTATTGAACCCGGCCTGTTCCCGACTCTGCTGTTTGCTGCCTGCCCCCCCCCCCGACTTTGGCTTTGTACCCGACTACTCTTCTGGATTCCGTTTCTGTACCTGATCTGCTCGCCTGTGCCTGACCTGGACTGTTACACCATCCGTCATCTGTAAGTTGCTTGTTCACCGCTGCTGTACTACAGGACACCTCCCAGTCTTCCACCATACCCGGCTGTTACTCCCTCTGCGCTTGTTGCCTTCTACCTCTTGCTGCAGACTACTGGACTCTTCCCACTTCCCACAGTATCCCGTTTGCACCTGCATCCGCTGTCGGACTACAGAACCCCTCCCGTTGTTCGCTGTACCCTGCGATCACTTGCATCCCGTTGCCGGACTACAGGAATCCCTCTGCTGTCTGCTGAACCTTACCTTTGCCTGCATTCCGCTACTGGACTACAATACACCTCCACCATCAACGGTCTGCTGTTTCTTACATCTACCATCCAGTCAGGCACTTGTGCCCCTCTGTGCTCCCGAGCCCCTGTCATCACTACCAGGGTCTCTCGAGTCAGAGGTCTACGAGAAGCCACTCCCTGCACTCCGGGCTCTGCCTTAAGGTACGTGACAGAGGGTGTGGAATGAAGCAGCCAGGAGGTGGCTGTGGAAAGTGGTAGCCAGGAGAAGGCGGGGGTAAGCGGCAGCCAGGCGGTGGGCGGGCAAAGGAGCCTGACAGAATGCCAGGACCCTCCCCTCTGCCTTCCATGCAAAAGGGTGAGAAAGGGGGGGAATGTGGAGGAGTCGGCTCTGAGGCTGATCAGGGAGGCTTCAGCAGCCCTCCAAGCCAAACCCAGCTATCAAGAAGCCTTTGCCCCCTTGGCTGCATGCAAACTGGAGAAAATGGAGGAGGGGCAACAGCTCTTGTGTGAGGAGATAATTATACACACCCTCAACAAAGGTCTGGTGGGCCAAATGACACAAACAACACACTTGTGTGATTTGGCCCATGCCCCTCCTCCTCCTCCTCCTTCTGCCACACCTCCAGCACCACAGCTACAGCCTGGAAGGAAGCGTGGAAGGAAGACCAGAGTGTGATGACCTGGGTTCAGTCTGGACTGACAGAAGATGCAGCCTCTTGTAGTACCACAGCCTGGGAACATAGATGTCATCTGCTGCTGTTCCGGGTTTCTTGGACTTCAGGAACAGACTTCTCTCCCTCAGATATGTACTCATCAGGCCACCAAGTTTTCCATTTAAATAGTTGATGCGTGCCCTGGGGGCCAAAGGCTTCGCTAATCTCCCCAGTTTCTCCATCGCTGCCTCCCTCTTTATCTGTTACTGACACCTAAATAAAGGTTTTTTTTGTTTGAAGAAATGCTTGCATATGTGTTTGACTTCAAAAAGGCCAGTTTATTTGTGAGCAGGCAGGTACATTTCAAAAATACAAAGTGACATGAATAACATGGGGTACCAACACTAAACAACCTCCTGTAGATTAAAAAAGAAAATATAAAAAAGATAATAATGTTGTTGTGGTAAGTTGACACACAAAACACATCCCAAAAAATGCAAAGATGAGCAAACTGTCAAAAAATGGAGATGTTTATGAAAAACAAACAAACACAAAATTCACCCAAAAAACAATAAACAAAAAATAAAATTGTGTAGATGTGACGATTTCAAAAATTGTATTGCTGAAATGAGTAAAAAAGAGTCAGGAAATACGTTCGGGAGAAGTGTGTGTGACTATGAGCATCAAAAGAAGTTCCTTCTTGCAGCATTGTAAAGAACAAGAGAATGCGCTTCATGAAAGAATTTTTAACATTGCAGCGTGACAAATGTGCTATATCGATTACGAGCAGTAGTTTTACCTGAACGAGCACTTCCGTGTCGGAATTTGATTGTGAGGATGCGTGGCACCTTGTCCGTCGGAGTAGGCTGCACATGATCGGAGTATGTCCGATCGGAGCATTTTGTCGGAAAATTTTACCGGCAAGTTGGAAAAGTTGGTCCATCGGATACTCAGACGGAAACAGTCCGATGCAACCCACACACAGTCGGAATATCCGACAAAACGCTCCGATAGGAAACATTCCGGCGGAATCTCCGACCGTGTGTACAAGGCTAAGAGTAAACACACAGGCCCACTATGAACTAATGTTGGCATACAAAAACTTTAACATTGCAAACTTTAAAAGGATTTGGCAAGCCTGGTTGGTACATCCTAACGCTTCAAAATATCAGAAGAACTTTAATAACTATTGAGACTCCTCTCTTTATATGCTGAATTATAAAATAGTTTATGAACATTCCCTATTGACAATATGGTCCCAGTGGGGTCAATAGAGTATGTAGTTCTTACCATTGTATTGTAAATCATTGACAATGTTTAATTGTGGATTGAATTGCTGACACCTTTGTTTGTTTATCCTGTTTATATGTATTTTCCTTTCTGTGTCTATATGTAAATGTACCAAGAAGCATTTGTAATGTATGTGAGAAACTAATAAAAATTGAAATATTAAGAAATGTTTTAAACTTTTAGTGAATTATTCTAATTAGGTAGGAATGGCCATAGGTGGTATTTGGGTGCATGCATGAGCCAAAGAGGGGCACTGGAACTAATAATTCAAATAGGAGGCCCTATTTGGCTTTAGTTCTACTCTAAAGAGGGTAATGTGATTATTGTTAGAAAAGCACATTGTTGGGTTTAGGTTATATTTATTTCTAAGTAGGAGAGTCTACCAACTATTTTACTGTGTTTGCTGAATTTGGATATTGACAGATGTATTTTTAAAACTGCAAGTTACAGTCTACATTACCATCTCAGAGTAAATCAATTGAAGGAATGATCACAGTGGCTGCGCAATAGCATTCACAGCAGGACTTTTGCAGGCTATGTCTTGTTTTACTTAGTTAAAAAGCCTACAGTATTTTGAAAATTTAAAGCCAATACTTCTACACTGTGGCCTGAAACAGGTGTATCATGGTATTTTTAACCCTGTATTTTGTTATTAGGGTCCAAAGATGATCTCTAATTTTTTTTTTTTATGTATTTTAAGGTTAGAACTAAATTTAAGCAGACTATTGGTGCATAATGGCTATATAAATACACATAAGTGTTTTATTCTCCATTATCTATTCTTATCCATTTAATTACTGCATGTTTCTTATGCCAGTTACAGTGTCCCATGCTTTAACCAGAAAAACAGAACATATGTTTTATTGGTAGCTCTGAATAAATCATTACAAGAAATTTTGATATCGTCTTGATTTTTTCTGACCTTTGACAGAAAGAGCAAGGAAATTGATTTTCACTGTGCTGTTGAGTATGGATAAGGTTTTAGCGCTCCTGTGAGTTCACAGAGAATCATGTGGGTTTGGGGTACTAGCAAATGCTGGCACAAACTTTTTTTTGGGCTTTACTATAAAAGGTATTAAGTGAATAGAGAAATGTCCGCAGTACCCCTAAGTGTTGACATATATTTTTGAATTATGATTTATTCTAAAAGGGTGTGTACACATCAATAATTTCTCTGTGAGCATTGAGGAACTGTAGGGACAGCAAACAATTTTGTGTAGGGAGAGAAAATGCCTATACTGTGCTATATGATGCGTTATTGATGCTGTTTTGCTGTGGCTCCCCCCATCCTCATTTTTGGGGGTTTTTTTTCAGAGTTTTTTCTTATTTTATATCTTTCTAACTAGAAAGGGTCAGAATGTGTCACTCATTTCTGAACTCTCTTTGTCAGGTAGAACACAGTCCTCAAATTTATTGAGGGAGATGGAGTAAGTAGGAGGCACTGCCAATATCAGGTAGACTCTCCATCTTAGCACCCAAAAGAAGCCAGCGGAGAGCTGCTTCCCTTCATATGCCAGAAGTAATTCCAGCTGTTAAGGCAAGCAAGGGTTACTTGAAGGGGAATGGAGACTTTGCCACTAGGGATGTGGTAATATTCTTTAGACTGCTCATGTTTGAAGACACTGGAGGCAGTCATATTCCTAAAGTACCATCTGTAATGTATTTAGCTGGCTAGTCTCGTTCCCATGTACTCTGAGAGCAGTTTTTATACTCTTATTATAACCCTCTATACCCTTTTTTGGATAGAAGTGTGGCAAATGGTTATATTAGATTGGAGGGATCAATAGACACATATAGGATGTGATGTTGTAGCTCATCAGGGGACAGATAGTGTGTATGTTTTGATGAAGTATCTAGTCAACACAATGAAAACTATATGCAAGAAATTATAAATTATATGATATTAATGATAATTAGACAGCAGATGTTGATTAGACAGCATGATTATTGCACACAACAGGAAAAGAAAGCCGCCTGTAAGTACAGCATGCAAAATGCAATAACATGTTAAAAGACATGATAAAATCAGGAGTCCTCATTTGTGGCATGTGTCCATCCTCAGCATGGTGGTAGAGAGCAGTGTAGAGCCGTCCAGCAGCTGTAAAGCATTCTCATATGTGTTGGAGTGAAGAGGCAGCAGGGATGCCTGTATGTACTGTGGAACACACAAGGCTGATGGTGTCAGTGGAGAGAAGGGGCAGTAACGTGTTTCGGAGCATGTGCGGCTCCTTCGTCAGAGATCTGAAGAATGAGAATGCTTTACAGCTGCTGGATGGCTCTACACTGCTCTCTACCACCATGCTGAGGATGGACACATGCCGCAGATGAGGACTCCTGATTTTATCATGTCTTTTAACACTTAACCATCTTGTGAGTTTAACCCTTTGCGCACTTTATTAAATTTTGCATTCTCCACTTAGAGGTGCCTTTCTTTCCTTTTTTAAGTCTTCAGAGTTGCTTCTCCTCTAACCAAAGTGCTGCCAGAAGTGCCATGTCATCACTATCATCCCTCTGACCAGCTATCCACCTCCACCAGAGTGCCCTTATTTCCTCTATGATTATTGCACAGGTGTGCCTTAGGCTGGCCAAGATAAAAAGCCACTCTAATATGTGCAGTTTTATCACATAGAACAATGCCACAGATGTCGCCTGTTATGAGGGAGCATGCAATTGGCTTGGTGACTGCAGGAATGTCCACCAGAGCTGTTGCCCTTGAATTGAATGTTCATTTCTGTCAGTGTTGGGCTCAGCCCTTCCTTTTCAAAGCTGGCCGCTCAGCTTTCAGCTAATTGCCAGCTCCTAGCTCGCCACAGTGACTCACCTGTTGTTGATATCCTGCTGTGTCTCTTCACAGAGCAGCCATTTGTCTGCCAGCACTTCTAATGCTCACTTTACCTATTTCTGCAGATTGGGTCAGTCATGCTAAAGGCAAGTGTCATTAGTTAGGGAGCACCAAGAGGCAGCAACAGTAGGGCAGTTGACATTTATTGAAAAGTAATCTTCGGGAAAGAAGAAGGGGTGATTGTTGAGAAGGCAGACCATCAGAGGATGCCACAAAGGCAAAAGTAGGAAAGTTTGGAGGAAAAGGGTAAAAGGGAAAAGCTCAGAGTAAGAATATTTTTGAAGGGCACAGACACTTTATTAAGATCCACAGGCCCTCCCCAAGCTCCCCAGAGCATCTGTCCAAGGCAAAATGCAAGCTTGTACCTCACAGCGGGCATGACCTTGCCTTGCTGGCAAGGCCCAGGCCAGATGCAGCTAGGAAAGGTCATGTGTGACAACGAGACAAACCTGCTGACCACCCTAAATCACAATCATATTGTCCCACAATGCCACATACATTTTAAGACATCCCCAAAACCTGTCATTTAAAGGAACTGTGTTTATTTAGCCTGAGTTGCATGAAAATGACTCTATGAACTCTTCTGTTTAAAAAAATAATGCCATTGTCCCTTGTGGCAATGTCCATCTTCCAGTTTTTTCTTTTTTTTTTTTAACAATGTTTTGCCTATTAGTCCTTAAAATGGCCAGAAAGGAACAAGAGGATTAACTCATCTTCATTTAGACCTCAGTAGGGCTGGCCGACATTCGGCCCATGTGTATAGCAGCCAGCTCAACAAAAGCTTCCTCATAATGCACTTCCTGTGAAATGAATTCAGACTGTGCAGTCTGCATGTCTAACACTACATCCAGAGGGGGACTTGTGTAATTTCTGGCAAGTGGAGTTTGCCAGCTGAGTGGTTGCAATACAATACAATACAATACATGTATTAAATGTAAGGTAATGCATTTGGTTGCCAAAAATATGAACGCAGGTTACTAGCTAGGGGAAGAACCTCTGGGGCACTCTAGGATGGAAAAGGACCTGAGGATCTAGTAGATGACAGGCTCAGCAATGGCATGCAATGCCAGGCTGCTGAAAGCAAAGCCAACAGAATATTGGCATTTGTTAGAAAGGGGATTAACTCCAGAGATAAAATGATAATTCACCCATTCTAGGGGGTCCATCTGCAGCTTGAGTATATCATCCAGTTCTGGGCACCAGCCCTCAGGTAGTATGTGCTGGAACTGGAGGGAGTCCAGAGAAGGGCAACAAAGCTAATAAAGAGACTGGAGGGAAAAAGATTTTCAGGGAAAGGGAATTTAAAAAGACACACGGCCATTCACTAAAATTGGAAGAGAAGTGGTTTAACAGTAAACTGCGTAGAGGGTTCTTTACTGTCAGAGCGGTAAGGATGTGGAATTCTCTTCCACAAGCAGTAGTATCAGCAGAAGCATCAATAGTTTAAAAATACTACTAGATGGGCACTTTAACGACCACAACATACAGTGGTGTGAAAAAGTGTTTGCCCCCTTCCTCATTTCCTGTTCCTTTGCATGTTTGTCACACTTAAGTGTTTCGGAACATCAAACCAATTTAAACAATAGTCAAGGACAACACAAGTAAACACAAAATGCAATTTGTAAATGAAGGTGTTTATTATTAAAGGTGAAAAAAAATCCAAACCATCATGGCCCTGTGTGAAAAAGTGATTGCCCCCCTTGTTAAAACATACTATAACTGTGGTTGTCCACACCTGAGTTCAATTTCTCTAGCCACACCCAGGCCTGATTATTGCCACACCTGTTCACAATCAAGGCATCACTTAAATAGGAGCTGCTTGACACAGTAAGGTCCACCAGAAGATCCTTAAAAGCTACACATCATGCCGAGACCCAAAGAAATTCAGGAACAATTGAGAAAGAAAGTATTTGAGATCTATCAGTCTGGAAAGGGTTATAAAGCCATTTCCAAAGCTTTGGGAATCCAGCGAACCACAGTGAGAGCCATTATCCACAAATGGCGAAGACATGGAACAGTGGTGAACCTACCCAGGAGTGGCCGGCCGCCCAAAATTACCCCAAGAGCGCAGCGACGACTCATCCAAGAGGTCACAAAAGACCCCACAACAACGTCCAAGGAACTGCAGGCCTCACTTGCCTCAGTTAAGGTCAGCGTTCATGCCTCCACCATCAGGAAAAGACTGGGCAAAAATGGCCTGCATGGCAGAGTTCCAAGGAGAAAACCACTGCTGAGCAAAAAGAACATCAAAGCTCGTCTCAATTTCTCCACAACACATCTTGATGATCCCCAAGACTTTTGGGACAACATTCTGTGGACCGATGAGACAAAAGTGGAACTCTTTGGAAGGTGTGTGTCCAAGTATATCTGGCGTAGAAGGAACACTGCATTTCATAAAAAGAACATTATGCCAACAGTAAAATATGGTGGTGGTAGTGTGATGGTCTGGGGCTGTTTTGCTGCTTCAGGACCTGGAAGACTTGCCGTGATAAAAGGAACTATGAATTCTGCTGTCTACCAAGAGATCCTGAAGGAGAATGTCCGACCATCTGTTCGTGTACTCAAGCTGAAACGAACTTGGGTTCTGCAGCAGGACAATGATCCTAAACACACCAGCAAGTCCACCACCGAATGGCTGAAGAAAAACAAAATGAAGACTTTGGAGTGGCCTAGCCAAAGTCCTGACCTGAATCCTATTGAGATGTTGTGGTATGACCTTAAAAAGGCCGTTCATGCTCGAAAACCCTCTAATGTAACTGAATTAGGACAATTCTGCAAAGATGAGTGGGCCAAAATTCCTCCAGGACGCTGTAAAAGCCTCATTGCACGTTATCGCAAACGCTTGGTTGCAGTTGTTGCTGCTAAGGGTGGCCCAACCAGTTATTAGGTTTAGGGGGCAATCACTTTTTCACACAGGGCCATGATGGTTTGGATTTTTTTTCACCTTTAATAATAAACACCTTCATTTACAAATTGCATTTTGTGTTTACTTGTGTTGTCCTTGACTATTGTTTAAATTGGTTTGATGTTCCGAAACACTTAAGTGTGACAAACATGCAAAGGAACAGGAAATGAGGAAGGGGGCAAACACTTTTTCACACCACTGTATAGGGGTATACAATGTACTATTGACATAAACACAAAGATACGCACACACACACACACACACACATCATAGTTTGACTGGTGTATTTTTTTCAACTTCACCAACTATGTAAGAAAAACTGTCTGTGTTGGTGCTTACCTAAAGCGCAATACATTGTGATACGATTTTACTATAAAAAATAAATAAAAATACTACACTATATTACGCATATACAATGCCTTGAAAAAGTATTCACACCCCTTGAAATTTTCTACATTTTGTCATGTTACAACCAAAAACATAAATATATTTTATTGGGATTTTATGTGATAGACCAACGCAAAGTGGCACATAATTATAAAGTGGAAGGAAAACGATATAAATGTTTTTTGAACATTTTTTACAACTAAATATATGAAATGTGTGGAGCACATGTATTCAGTCCCCCTGAGTAAATACTTTGTAGAACCACCTTTTTGCTGCAATTACAGCAAAGTCTTTTTGAGTACAGTGCCTTTTTCATATTACAATCAAAAACATAAATGTATTTTATTGAGATGTTTTGTGATAGACCTACACAAAATGGCACATAATTGTGAAGTGGAAGGAAAATGATAAATGTTTTTCAATTTTTTTTTACAATTATATATCTGAAAAGTGTGGCATGCATTTGTATTCGTCCCCCTTTATTTTCATACCCCTAACTAAAATCTAGTGGAACCAATGTTCAACGTCGGTGAGGTACAGAGTGGGATTGGAGAACACCAGCCCTAGGGAGGCGCACTTCAATCTGCACCACTCTATGGGGGTTGGGAGCGACTAGTCGGGGAAGATCGAGATTTGTAGTCAGAAGATTGGTTACTATCTCCTCCAATGACTGGCATATGGGAAATACATTTGAGAAGCGTTCAGAATGAGAGAATATGATTCTTCCAGCGATCTGAGTGTATAATAATTGTGGCCAGTACAGTATGTCTAAATTCTGAGAAGAGTCCTGCACAGGGTATGCTGTTGTAGGTGAGGCAGGGTGTGTCGTGTCACAGGCGGCACGTGGGACAGAGCACGTCAATTAGGAGGGGGGCGCATCAGGGACTGAGACTATCTATACAACTTGCCTCCGTGTAACCACAAATAAAATTGGAAACTGTGGAGATTAAGTGAAAGCAGATACACATATAAAGAACTTAATTCACGGTCATAACAGTCTAGCGTCTACCATAGAACTAGAGAGGTTCTAGTAAACTCACGCCCTTTTACAGTGGGGACTGTAGGGGGGTTCAGATAGTCCTTGGTTGTCCCTGGCCATGAGCTTTCCAGCGTGCGAGCAGGCTCATCTAAGCGCTACATGTTTTCTGTACAGGTGTTTTTAGGGTGTATCGCTTATGCTCAGCGGCTTTATTGTCGAAGGTGTAGGCCCTCGGTGCCAACCTGGAGAGAGGGAAAAATAACGCTCCTCTGTAAGCTACACAATGCTGGAAAGCCCGTAACTGTCACTGGGTGATCCTGTGAGGTAGCAGTGGGGACTTGCAACATGAATTTTTGGGGAGACCCCTGCAAGCATGCTGGCGTTTCGAGGTTGAGTATGTGTGGGGGTAGCCTGGTTAATAGGAAATGGAGCGGGAAGTCTTAAAAGCCCAACATGGGGCCTCATGCTGTGCACTTAGGCGCAGATGGGGTCTCACAATGTACAAAGTCTGATTGGTGCAAGCACATGGTGAGGTTGAAGAGGGAGGGGAAGCCAGCAGACCTGCTAGGTCTTATGTAACTATCATCTAGTGATTAAACTTGAATAACAAACAATCAGCCCACAGACTCAACTATTTTAAACCAATAAACCTAAAAACAAGAACCAGGAGTCTGTTCTCGCTTACAGTCCTCATCTTAAAGAATGAGCACTGCTTATTGCCCATAGTAGGGTGTTGGAAAATCCCTTAGAAAAAGTCAGTCTTCATGATACCCCCGGGCTACAGAGGCATACAGGAGACGCTGCTGTAGTAAGAGGTTGTGCGAGGTAGCCGGCCGGCCGGATTCAACGTCCCTGGTGTTGTCCATGATTTGGCCCAAAGTCATGTCAAATGTACTCACCGAGGCCAAGATGCTGAGAGCGGTCGCTGTTGCAACTCGGCGCACACCACCCCTGAAGGTGGCATAGAGGATGGTTGCATCAAGAGGCACAAGCTACCAGTAGGACAGTCACTTGCTAGTAGATCAGCAGGTAGCTTGAGCAGAGCTGAAAGGTGATGTCCCGTGGGAAGATCCAGAAGCAATGGTAGCAAGTCCGTAAGGCAAAGGCAGAATCCAGGAGGCAGGCTAGGGGTCAAACACAGTCCAGATCAGAAGACAACAAGTACCAGGAACGCTGAGACAGAAGGGTAATCCAAAGACAAGCCAGGGGTCGAAAACAGGAGATAGCAGGTAAGTCCAGATGCAGGCTGAGGGTCAAACACATTCAGAAAGCAGGAGTCCAAGGTCAAGCCAGAGGTCGGGTCAGGAGAAGATCAGCGAGGTCGATGAGGTAATCCGGGTCACAACGGGTAATACAGATCACAAGAGCAGATGTGGGAATCACAGGAAGCTGAAGACGAACCAGCAGTGTGTTTGGATGACCTCACTTCCTTTATAGGTCAGCGAAGGGGTCACACCCTGTGTGTGTGTGCTCGTGTGCACAACTGTGCACCAGAGCGCTTTACCCCTGCGCATCTTATGACAGATGGCCGAGAGGTCCTGATAAATGTGGATATCCGCTCCGCCATTTGATAGTTAGATTATGTTCCTTGTTTTGTGGAGTATTTCTTCCTTCAATTTGTAGTTCACCAAGCAGCATACCATGTCTCTGGGGGGTCCGTATCTCTACCCTTGGGCCGCAATGCACGGTGGGTGCATTCCATTTCCACCACTTTATGTGCCGGTCTGTCTAAGCCCCTGTACACACGGTCGGAGATTTCGAACACCCAAATCCGTCGGATTTTGCCCCTCGGATTTTGTCCATCGGATCTTGTCCGAAACTGTTGCATACACACGGTCGGACAAAGTTGTCTAAAAATCCGATCATTCAGAACGTGATGACGTAATTTTGTTACGATGGGACTACGTTCAGGCTAGTAGCCAATAGCTTTGATGTAGGAATTTGATCTGAGCATGCGTGGCACTTTGTCCAATCAAAATTCTCTACACATGATCGGACCAGTTTTTCAGAAAATATTTCCAACAAGTTGGAAAATTGGGTCCGACGGATATTCAGACGGAAACAGTCCGATGCATACCACACACAGTCGGATTATCCAACAAACCGGTCCGATAGGACACATTCCGTCGGAATCTCCGACTGTGTGTACAGGGGCTTAAAGATTATTGAACAGGCCTGTAATGATGGCAGTCAGCTACTAGGGTTCGACTAACTCTGGTAGTCCCCTGACCCATAGGTTATGGCGCCTACCTCTGTTATCAAGGTCCTCCACATGGCACTGAAGGTCTCTAAGTTGCAGGGAGTGTGAGGACCGTGCCGTGATGAGACCTTTTCAACTTCTTGCACCCTGTCAGCAATAGCACGGATGTCCAGATGCAGGTCCGCTATGGCCGCTGACAGGGTGTCCTTAATGCCTGCTGCTACCACTCTCGGGTCATAGAGGCTAGGGTGCTGTTGGTGGTGGGTGGCTTGTTCTCCTGGGTTAGATGTGGAATGCGGCGTTGGTGAGTTTAGAGGTGGCGGTGGTGGTGAGGTTAGAGGTGACGGCGCTGTGCTTTCTGGCGGGAGGCCGCCATGTTGCTCCCCTGTGTCCTGAATAACTCAGGTATATTTTGGCTGAGGCCGCTCGTATGCCTCCGTGGGGAGCGGGAGCGTGAGGCGGAGGAGTTCCGGGATGTTGTCCCCATGTTTCGGTTGCTGACAGAGTGATTTGGAGCTTCATTAGGAGCAGGGAGGATGGATAGCTGCCAGAGCTCGTCTCTCAAGCATCCATCTTCCCGCGAGGTCAGGCCATGAATACTTTTTTTATCAATGTTTTTTTATTGGTATATTAGAAAAGGATGTACAGAAAGAAAAAATTTATACAAACTCATATACAAAGAAACACAAAAGTATAAAAGGATATACAGATATGGTAAACAGGGAGAATAAACTTTTAGGCATTAATGAAGTCTAATAGGTAGTGGTACAAGCCTATCAGTTGTGCAACAAATTAGTGCCGCCGATATTGTGTTTCCAACGCGATACTGTCGCGCTGGTTCCCGGCGACAGGCTTCTCTAACCAGCGCGATTCCGTTGCGCTGGTTCTCGCGCTGGCTGCAATAGGAAAATGTCATTTTCCTATAGGAGCGAGAGAGCGGCGATAATGTCGCCTCACTCATGAAGCCTGCATGCCTTCTCGAGGGCATACCAGGCCCTTAGGTCTGGTAGGGATTTTAAGGGGAATCCCCTACGCCGAAAAAAATGGCGTGGGGTCCCTCCCAAAATCCATACCAGACCCCTATCCAAGCACGCAGCCCGGCCGGTCAGAAAAGAGGATGGGGACGAGCGAGCCCCCCCCCCCTCCTGAGCCGTACCAGGCCGCGTGCCCTCAACATGGGGGGTGCCTTGGGGAAGGGGGGGCAGGGCGGCCCCCCCACCCCAAAGTACCTTGTCCCCATGCTGATGAGGACAAGGGCCTCGTCCCGACAACCCTGGACGTTGGTTGTCGGGGTCTGTGGGCGGGGGGCTTATCGGAATCTGGGATAGCGGCCCCCCACCCTATGTGAATGAGTATGGGGTACAATGTACCCCTACCTATTCACCTGTGAAAAAAATGTAAAAAAAAAAACACAAAACACAAGGGTTAAAATAGTTTATTGCACAGCTCCGGGGTCTTCTTCCGTCTTCGGGGGTCTTCTCGCCGGACTCCTCCGCTATCTTCTGCTAGCTCTTTTACTAGCGGAGGAGCCCGGCTTTCTTCTTCATCGCCGCCCTCTTCTTCCGACTTCGCGGGGGCTTGTCCCCCTCTTCGGTTCTTCTTGCCGGGCCACCGCTTCTTCTTCCAGCTCTTTTACTAGCGGTGGCCCGGTCTTCTGCCACCGCCGCCACCACCTTCCGTTCTTCTTCTTCTGGAGATGTTGACTCGACGCTCTCTCCGGCGTGTGTGGCGACTTACATAGGGACAAGGGGTGGGGCCGTGTTGAGCCACAACATTCAGAAGAGTTGATAGAGTGGATGACCAAGCCGTCCTCATTCTCCTCATCCTCTCTCACCCAGGCTCAGGCTGCCAAAGCCGTCTCTTCCCTTGGCTCAATGGCATCAGTCACTCCTTCTCTAGCCCCCCCCACCCCCCCCATGTCCTGAGGTGTCCACAGTGTTGGGTACATGCTGCAGGACAATGCGCAGCATTTTGAGGGCTCTGATGATGGTATCCAGCTTGAGGAAGGCAGTTACGTGAGCCCAGAGAGAGGGGGTGCCCAAGAAGGACAGCAAACTGGCAGTTATGTTCCCCCAGCTGCAGCATACTACCAGGTTTGCTCCAGTGACAAGGAGGGAGGGGATGCTGAGGTCACTAACTCTACATGGGTGCCTGATAGGAGAGAGGAAGAGGAGGCACATCTCCAATGAGGCAGGGGCTAGATTAAGCGCAGCCAACCAACTGAATCCCACCGCAGAGCTCCGCATTTGTGAAGGGCGCTGCTGTCTCTGCGCATCATTACAAAAGATCTTTGCAGCAGATCGCACCATTGCTATTTGCAACATATGTCTGAAGCATATCTCGCGTGGTCAGAACATCAGCCGCTTGGGTACCATATGCTTAACCAGACGTATGTCGACCTGCCATGCAGTCCATTGGCAAGCTTACATAAAGACCATCACCATCACACCAAAGAACAAAGTGGACCTTTCCTTGCTCCTCATCAGTTGGGATCTCCAACCCCACTATACCTTCAGTCCTCTCAGAAACCTGCACTGAGAGCAATGAAGGTGTAGAATTAGGTGTGTCACTGTCAAGTACTTGCGGGCAATCTGATATCGGTACACCAATGTCCGATTGTACAAGGCAAATTTCCCTGCCCCAGCTGCTGCACCACCGAAAGAAGTTCACTCCCAGCCATCCACATGCCCAGTGGTTGAATGCTAGCTTGGCTAAATTTCTAGCACTTCAACTGCTGCCTTTTCAGTTGGTAGACTCTCTACCGGCATGTGGAAGGCAAAGTCTTGGCCTCGCTGGACAGGGCTGTCAGCGGGGAGGTGCATAATACCGCTGACTCATGGTCCAGCAGGCATGGACAGGGACATTACCTATCTTTCATGGCCCACTGGGTGACTGTACTGGCAGCTGGGAAGGATGCAGGACAGGGTGAAGTAGTGTTGGAGGTTGTTCCACCACCACACCTCCATAATGCTACTAGTGGTGATTCTGACACACCTCTCTCCTCCACCCCTCCTCTTCTTCCTCCATGGCTTCTTCCTGAGCGGATTTGTCCTCGGAACCAGAGGTGTTCCGTAGGCATTCAAGGGGCTATGCAAGTAGATGCCATGCAGTGCTTGAGCTGGTGTGCTTGGTGGACAGGAGCCCCACTGGGGCAGAAATTCTGTCAGCTCTGCAGGGGCAGGCTTTAGAGGTGGTTGATGCGACACCAGCATAAGCCAGGAATGGTGGTTTGCAACAATGGCACCAACTTCCTCTCCGCCCTCCGACAGGGACACTTCACCCATGTTCCCTGTTTGGCTCACGTCCTTAACTTGGTGGAGCAGTGGTTCTTGGGCAGGTACCCAGCCTTACCTGAGGCAGGCCAGGAAAGTCTGTGTGCATTTCCGCCAGTCATATAATGCCAGTGCTCGGCATTATATGCCCAAGAACCGCCTAATCTGTGACATGCCCACCAGGTGGAACTCAACGCTGGCCATGCTGCAGTGGCTGCATATGCAGCAGAGGGCCATCAATGAGTACCTGTGCAACTATGGCACCAGGACAGGGTCAGGGGAGCTTGGTTTTTTCCCCCATGCCAGTGGGCTATGATCAGGGATGCATGCACTGTCCTGTCACCATTTGAGGAGGCCACGAGGATGGTAAGCAGTGACAGTGCATGCATCAGTGACACTGTCCCTCTTGTCTACCTGATGGAGCACCCACTGCATGGAATAATGGACAGGGCACTTGAGGAAGAACGGAGGGAGGAAGAGGAGGACTTCCTTACCTCTGAAGGCCCCCTTTATCCAGACAGTGTTCCTGCTGGCCCGCCGATCACACAGGAAGAAGACGAGGAGGAGGAGGATTGTGTCAGCATGGAGGTGGGGCCTAGCACTCAGCATCAGCAGCAGTCTTCAAGGGATTATTTACAGTCCCAAGGAACCCGTGGACTTGTACGTGGCTGGGAGGAGGTGGCTGTCGTCATCACGGATCATGTCGTCTTCAGTGACCCAGAGGACTCCAGACCAAATGCCTCAGCAAACCTACACTGCCCCCCTGATCCTGCAAAGACTGCGGAAGGATCCCGTATTCATCGGATCAAGGAGAGGGATCATTACTGGCACGTTACAAGGGTAAGGTTGCGGACCTTATCTTGCCATCGCAAAGGGAGCAGAGGATGAAACATCTTCGGGAGGCCTTGCAGAAAGGTTTGTGCAATGTGTTTCCAGAGCCTGGGAGGTTACAAATTCCTGGTCTTCATGGACAACGTGTTGCTGAGGCTTCTGTCAGTCACAGAAGGAGCGGTGGAGAAGGTTGCCGTCTGACCGATGCGTTCAGAATTTTTTTTAGCTTGCAGCCCCAAGGTAGGTTCGGTTCCAGCAACCATCGCCAGTGTCTGATTTACATGGTGCAGGAATACCTAGGGGCAAGGTCAGAGTTGGATACCTTTCCCACCAAAAATCCTCTGGGTTACTAGGTCTTGAGGATGGATCACTGGCCAGAGCTTGCACAGTATGCAATTGAGCTACTGGCCTGTCCTGCATCCAGCGTTCTTTCAGAACACACATTCAGTGCTGCTGGAGGCTTTGTAACCCATCACAGGGTGCGCCTGTCCACCGAATCCGTCGATCGGCTGACCTTCATAAAAATGAATCAGTCTTTGATCACCAGCCACCAAGCACCTGATGCTGATGTAACCGAATATTTTTTTTTTTAAATGTGAGATCCCTTCAAGACTGCCTATGCTGAGTGACTATCCTGTTATGCTAACTGACTATACTCTTCCTCCTCAATTTTCATGCTGATAGCTTGTAAGAACATTTTTGGTTCTGGGCATCGCCACCAGTGGCTAAGACCCAATTTGTCTGCCCCTGTTTAACAGGGACGTGTAATTACAATTTTTGATGCAATACTTTGCAGAAGGGCTCATTCCTGCTCTCCAACTAGAGTATCTTTGAGGGGTTGCAGTGTTGTGGAACCAGCATCAGTGTCTAAGGCCCAATTTTTCTGCCCCTTGTTTCCAACAGCTCGTTAAGCTGGGGCAGTCCCATAGTATGTGTAGCTCAACTCACCAACCAATCTACTGACCAACCAAATTAACCTGTCTAACCATTTGTTAAAAGCAGGGGTTTAGTTAGCACACATTTGCAAATGCATGTGAAAGCCACGAGGACTTGTCACGGCACTCTGTGTTGCTTGAAGTCCTAACACTACAAATTTATAAGTGTCTCCACAGTGGAAGCACATGCATAGAATGGACAGATGTGGGACAGGTGAGCCTGGAGGCTGCCCAAGCCCCCTTAAAGGAACAGGAGCACATTGGACACCCAGCAAGAGCACAGTGGCAGCGAAGGTGCCCAGTGTGTCCCCGAACCATACATACAAACAGTAAAAAAAAAAAACTGGCCACTGCCCACACCCATAACTGGCCTTCACAGTAAGGAGCACATGGAGGACATATACAGGTGTGTAGCAGGTGCCCTATTTGGTCGCAGTACCGCCAACATTTGGGCGATGATGAATTTGAGAATTTAGCTAACCGGTATGGTGTGTAGTACCATTGGAGTGGGATTTTAAGTATCATTTCCCAGTACATAGTACAATGTGATGCTTGGTGAATTGCTCGAAAAGCTCTTTGCCATTGCCAAACTGTATACTCACGAATTTAAATTGTAGCAAAGTGTAATTTCTTCAGAGTTGTCACATAAAAAGATATAATAATATATTTACAAAAATGTGAGGGGTGTACTAATTTTGGTGAGATACTGTGTATATATATATATTTGTAGTCAGAGTCTTCAAGTGAGAAATGCGATATTCCTAAGAACCAAGGCCTGAGGTGTGCCATGGCCTAGCTGGTCAGTATGCCTGAAAAGAGGGCAAAAAGACACACATTTAGGTGAAGAAGGGAAGGTAATGATATTGGTAATGAGGTATAATGCCCGGGTGGCAACAGTAAGTATCCGGTAAGTATCCCCTGTGACAAGAGAAACCCACTGACTCCTGACTTGGCGATGAGAAGAAACCCCCTATAGAGCCTGCAAAGCTACCCAGAACCCAACTGAACATCCCGTGAAAGATGGGATTGAGCCTGATGCCCGAGACAACCCAGACATGAGAATGAACTGCTTGTGAATGAGAGGATATATGGGGGAAAGGGAGCAAGGGCTGGCCCGAGGAAACCCCTGCAAAAGATGGCGGAGAAGATTGAAATACTTCAAACGGACACCAGAGAAGTAGCTCAGTGAAATGCCCCCCCAACTCCTGGCCTACCCATACTTGGTAAAGGGAAGTGAGAGGGTGAGTGCAAAAAGACCACTGGCACAAGTGTGAAATGCTGGATACCTGATGGATGTGATGGAGTAAGTGGATAAGGTCCATGCGCCATGTCAGCAAGCATTGTCAAACATGGAGAAACCGTGCCAGACACAGAACACTGGTCCCACCTGATATGATCAGGTCGTGCTTCAGCCTGAGACCTAACAACCGAGTCTGAATCCTGAACCGAGGAAGGAGGACTAGACTCCATCCCAGAGAAATCAGTCCCATCGCATGATACAGACATACTCAAAGTGACTGAAGCCCCCCTACCTGGAACAGGCTGGGGATCGGAAAAGACGACTGGACTGACATCCCTGAGCAGTACTCCAGGCAACATCCTAGACAAGATCAGAGCTGAGAGTGAAATCCAGAATCATGACGACGTTTGCCCAAACCTACCACCTAAGGACCGTCAAGGGGACGTGGCTTAGCACACATCCTGAAAGAGACTATAAATCCCTGGGCGGTAACCAGGGCCTCTATGCAACAGGATGTCAACTGAATAAATTGACGACTGCTTCTGACCCAAGGGTGAGCCCAGTGGTGAAACAACATCTGTACCAATCAACTAGTCCCAACAACGGGCAGGGCTGATGGAAGTGAGTGCAAGCATGGTTGATATCGGTATGGATGCCAAGACGGCCCAACCTGAGAACACAAACCAGAGAAATGACAAATAACCAGACATTAGAACAACAACGCCCCTCTGTGCCTAACTAACAATGAGAACATGAGCAGAAATGTCAAGACCACTGCATGTAAATTAACCTTATGATGGACCCCCCCTCAACCTCCTGTAAGTAGTAAGTGAGCCAGAGTAACCTGCAGTGCAGAGACAGGTAATTAACTGAAAACTCATGGCTAGTGCACCCACAGACCATGGTGGGTAGTCGAATAGGTGTGGTGAATCGTATGACGTATGGTATATGGGCAAGAAGATTGTGGACAACAATCATTAACAAACGAAACCTCAGCCATATGGATCTGTAGACGTGACAGATCCGGATGTGTGAGCCCTAGCTAACTGACCCAGGTACAAACATGAACACAGATATGATGAGACATGACAACCAACAAGGATGAAAACAGCTACCAGAGTGTGCCATGAGTGATCAACAATGCCCCTCTGAGAAACGCTGAGGCTGAACACTGAGGCTGAACGCTATGACAGAAATGCTGGGGCAGAAATGCAAGGACAGCAATGCTGTGACAGAAACGCTAAGACAGAAATGCTGAAACTGAATTCTGAGGCAGAAATGTAATGACAGAAATCCTGGGGCAGAAATGCTATGATAGAAAACGCTATGACAGAAAAACGCTATGACAGAAAAACGCTATGACAGAAAATGCTATGACAGAAAAACGTTATGACAGAAAACGCTATGACAGAAAATTCTGAGGCAGAAATGCAATGACAGAAATCCTGGGCAGAAACGCAATGACAGAACGCTGAGGCAGTAATGCAATGACAGGAATCCTGTGGCAGAAATGCTGAGGCAGAAATCCCATGACAGAAATCCTGGGGCAGAAACGCTATGACAGAAATGCTGAGACTGAAATGCTGAGGCAACAATGCAACAGCAGAAATCCAGGGGCAGAAACGCTATGACAGAATGCTGAGGCAGAATTGCCATGACAGAAATCCTGGGCAGAAACGCAATGACAGAAAACACGCTGAGACTGAATGCTGAGGCAGAAATGCAATGACACAAACCCTGGGGCAGAAACGCTATGACAGAAATGCTGAGACTGAATGCCGAGCCAGAAATGCTGAGACTGAAAGCAGAGCCAGAAAATGCTGGGGCAGAACACTATGACAGAAATGCTGGGGCAGGAAATGCTATGACAGAAACACAGAGACTGTACACCGAGACAAGCCGGGGCAGAACGCAATGATAGGAATGCTGGGGCAGAACTCTATGACACTAATGCTGGGGCAGAACGCTGTGACAGAAATGCTGGGGCAGAACACTATGACAGAAATGCTGGGGCAGACCGCTATGACAGAAATGCTGGGCATAATGCTATGACAGAAATGCTGGGGCAGAATGCTATGACAGAAATGCTGGGGCAGAATGCTATGACAGAAATGCTGGGGCAGAACACTATGACAGAAATGCTGAACGTTATGACAGAAAATGCTGAGGCAGAATGCTGACAGAAATGCTGGGGCAGAACTGCTGAGGCAGAAAATGTTATGACAGGAACGCTATGACAGGAACCCTATGACAGAAAAATAACTGAGCCTAACCTCCTGGTCAGAAACGCTGTGACAGAAACCTGGGCCCAACGCTATGACAGAATAAACGCTGAGACTAAATGCCTAGACAGAAACGCTATGACAGAAACCTGAGGCTGAAACGCTATGACAGAAATCCTGGGCCTAAAACGCCATGATGAAACACTTGTGACTGAAACGGTGGATGCCCGGAAGGCATGCAGGGATCCCCTCAAATAATGCCCTACGTGAGTACCGGGAGGTAAGCAGGCGGGTGAGTGCCCCCATGAGAACCGGGAAGCATGTGGGCGTCCCCTCCATGATGCACGGTGTGGGTTCCAGGGAGGTGAAATGACGGGTGAGTGACAAGTGGGTGGGTGGCCGGAAGGATGCCCCCACCACATGACCACTGGGAGAAGCAGGCAGGTGCCCCCCTCCAGCGCTAGCAGGAAACATATGGATGAAAGGGAGAAGCAGGCGGCGGCCCCCCTGACCATGCTGGATTGAGCCCAGCGAAGGTGGTGGGTGGACAGACGACACCCCCCCACTTGAACGCCGTGGGAAGCAACCCCCTGGCCAGACGGAGCCCTGGGTGAGTGGAGGATGGAAGGACGGACGCCCCCCCGATATCCCCTGGCATGAGCACCGGGAGAAGTGGGCGGGCTGCACGCTGGCCAGATGGAGCCGTGGGTAATGTTTGGGTGGAGGATAGAAAGATGAATGGCCCCCCGATCCCCCTCGGCATGAGCGCTGGGAGAAGCGGGCGCACTGGCTAGATGGTGCTGTGGGGAAATGGAAATAGCGGCGGGAGAATCGGGTGGGCTGCATGCTGCTCAGATGGAGCTGAGGGGAAATGCGGGTGGAGGATGGAAGGATGGAAGCTCTTCCTCCCCCCGCGTGAGCACCGGGAGAAGCGGGCTGCACGCTGGTCAGATGGGGCTGTGGGGAAAGTGTATGGTGGGGGATGGAAGGATGGATGGGAGAAGCCGGCGGGTGGGCGGCACGCTGGCCAGATGGAGCTGTGGGGAAAGTTGGTGGTGGAGGATGGATGGAATGCCCCCCACTCCCCCCGGCATGAGCGTTAGGAACCTCGGGATGACAGGGGGGATGGGCGGGTGGTCCCCGCTGTGCCCCAGGAGAGGAATCAACACCATGCTGCGGCCAAACGCCGCTCTGAAAGGTGGCTGGAAGTGACGTGCGTCAACCCAGAAAGCTGACAACACTGGCCCTGACAGAGGAGGAGGATTAAATAGCCCTCTCAGACTCCTCCAACAATTACAGGCTGCCCTCTGGCCAGACTTTGCACACACACACACACACATACATATATATATATATATATATATATATATATATATATATATATATATATTAGAGATAGAAATCCACCAAAATCCACTGTAGTACTCCAATTTATCTATTTAAATCACTTTTGAATACATAAACTTGTGCTAACATTTGCACCACATAGCCATATGTATACAATGTCCCGAGCACTGCTGAGAATGAGAGCAGCCTGCAATCACTGGGCTCTCTCAGCCCCAGTCCTAAAATCTGAGTAGGGTTTGTCACTCTGTTGAGTACAATTTGACTTGTGTATAGAGAACACCCTTTTATGTCATCCTTGAATGTGAAGAAAAGAAGATACAATGTTATAGTTACTCAAAGACGATCTTTATACATTTTCTAACTCTGTCACACAAGCATTCAACAATGTTTTGAACAGTTTGATTAACACTATGATAAAAAGTCTACCCATTTAATCTGGGTGGAGTGAGCCTGATGTTGGCAACAATTTATGGGCCCAATGATCATCAGGATATTTTTATCCGTCAGACTTTGACCAAACGACTAGATTTTACAGAGGGTCAGTTAATTTTAGGTGGTGACTTTAATGTCCCCCATCTCGTAAGGTTGATACATCTTCAGACTCATCTTATGCCCCGGTAAGTTCTCATAAACGAATTACACAATCCATATATAAGGCCCAGTTAATCGACTTGTGGCGACTCCAACACTCGGGAGAAAGGGACTATTCTTTTTACTCTTCACCTCACAAAACTTATTCAAGAATCAACTATTTTCTGATCCCCCGCGCCCAATTACATGCAGTTCAGAAAACTTCTATTGGGTCGATAACATGGTCGGATCATGCCCCATTTTATTGACATACGCTTTATCGCAAAACACTGCTCGAGCATCAAGTATATGGAATTTAAATGAAAGCCTCCTCCAAATTCCAGAAATATTGGCGGAAATTGAGAAAGAACTGCCCTTATATTTTCAGATGAATCAAACCCCAGACAGTATTTTGGATATGGTCTGGGAGGAGCATAAAACAGTCATAAGAGGCATCTTTATCAAACATGGGTCCGTACATAAAAAAAGAGAGGCGAGAAGCAATTAAAATTAATGTTGACTAAGCTTCAAATGACTGAATCCCAGCAGAAACATGCACCTTTTCTTAGTTTAGAGCAGGAACTTACCGTACTTCGTACTCAGATTAATGATCTGTTACGATATAAGGCCAAAGCGGCTTTGCAGAGATGTAGGAAGATGAATTATGAATATGGGGATAAATGTGGGAAAATCTTAGCTAGATCAGTTAGAGAATATTGACTTCAGTCATATATACCACACATTATGTCACGAAAGCTCAGAAGATTACCTTACCAAAGCAAATATCTATATATCTATATAATTTAATGGACGAATATGTCCATTCCTCTCAGCTATCTATAATTGCATCTGAAATTAGAGCGGACTTAGATGCACCAATAAATATAGAGGAATTGGAACGGGCAATAGGCTCTACTAAGCCAGGTAAAGCTCCGGGCCCAAATGGTTTTACTATTCAGTATTACCGAATGTTGTTCCCTATTTTAGGCCCTCATATGGTAGATCTGTTTAATGGCTTAGTTAATGATGTATATCTACCCAGAGATACTCTGAAGGCGCAAATTTCTGTTATTTTAAAAGAAGGCAAAGATCCGACTTTGTGTGGCAGTTATAGGCCAATCTCGCTATTAAATGTTGATCTTAAATTATTTACAAAAATCCTTGCAACCCAGATAGCCAAATATCTGCCAGACTTGGTGCACTTGGACCAAGTGGGTTTTATTCCCACTAGGGAATCTATAGATAATAAGATGAAAATCCTCAATCTACTTCATGTAGCCAGTTCCACCAATGCACCCAGTGTTCTCCTTAGTACAGATGCTGAAAAAGCATTTAATCATGTGAACTGGCAATATATGTTTACAGTTCTTCGACATTTAAGTTTGGAGGGAACTATTATTAATTGGATAACTAAAGTACATTCTCAACCCACAGCTCAGGTTAACATTAACGGAGTTCTGTCCGACCCTTTTCCTATAGCAAATGGTACAAGACAGGGGTGTCCACTTTCTCCTTTGCTATTCGCCCTGTCACTAGAAACATTTTTGAATAGAATTTGTTTAAACCCAGACATACAGGGTCTGACTGTTGGAGGCAATCAGTATAAAATTTCGGCTTATGCAGATGACTTTTTTCCTTGACAAACCCTGCTATCTCGCGCCCTAATCTCCTACGAGAGTTTGAAATCTATGGGTCTTTTTCTTACCTAAAGATAAATTGGGAAACAGTAGAGGCAACCCATTGGGATATCTTCTACTCTTTTATCTATATTTAGATTGAGTTTTAATTTTAAATGGACAGCTACAGCTTTAAAATACTTGGGCACATATCCCGATAAATTTATCACGTTTATTTGAACTTAATTTTCCGCCACTATTATCTGGAATTCGCCTGCTTTTATATTCATGGAATAGAGGCTTACATTCATGGTTTGGCAGAATTAATTTATTAAAAATGTCTATACTACCTAAGTTTTTCTATTTATTTCAAGCCCTACCAATTAAGATCCCTTTGGGATACTTTAAACAAGTTAATTCACTCTTTGTTAAGTTTGTTTGGGCACATAAGAAATCACGTCTTCCCTTTTATTTACTGACATTGCCTAAACAATATGGTGGGTTTGCATTACCAGACGTGCAGAAATACTATCAAGCAACTCACTTGAGTAGGATTATAGATTGGTGCTGTCATAGTAAATTTAAATTATGGGCTCAGATAGAACAAGACCAGACACAGGTTTTACTACTGGGGACTCTGTGGTGTTATGATTATCTCCAGATGCCATTGAAAAATCATCCTACAATAGGGGCGACGCTTCACCTAGGATCTCATGTCAGTAAAATTTTTCTCTTATCTTCCCAGATTCTCCATTGTTCCCCATCTTGGGAAATCTGAGGTTTCCCTCAGGTCTTTGTCTTAACACATTCAAAATCCTACGACAGAGGGGCAAAACTAAAGTTTCCCATTTTATAATGGAGAGTAGATGGCCTTCTATAGAGGAACTGATGGAGGAGTCAGGACCATATATATTGCCTTTCTGGCCGGCACTTCAGTTGGAACATTTTTTTGACACTTTGCCTGACCCTATGTGTTTTACTCTCTAAAATGTATTCCCTACTAAACTGCCCAGCGGCACATCAGTCATTTTTGGATAAGTGGGAACAAGACTTTCAGCGGAGATTTACATCAGACCAAATACAACATATATTAAGATTTGCCTTAAAATCGTCGGTTTCCATGAAGATTCAGGAGTCTAATTATAAAATTCTGACAAGATGGTATCTCACCCCACATCTTTTACATAAATATTATCCTGATACCACTGATTGCTGCTGGCGATGTCTGGGTGATAGAGGAACTCTATTGCATATATTCTGGTCATGCTCCAAATTGTCCCATTTTTGGAAAACAGTCCAAGAAGTGACTCAAAAGTTTACAGATTACAAGATATCTGGGGATCTGGCCTTTCTTTTGCATGTGTCTACCATTTTGTCTAAAAGTTATCAAAATTCTATTGTAAGACATCTCCTAAATGTCGCAAAGTCTTGTACTCCACTTTATTGGAAGAAACAGGCACTGCCGACTGTGGCGGATTGGCTACATAAAGTGGAAGAGATAAGTAAAATGGAAGAACTAGTATTAGCTACACAAAAACAACAGGGAAAATATCAGATAACTTGAAAATTGTGGAAACATGGGTAATGGAAGTTAATCTTAGACATACATCTGGAGCACCTTGGTTATCCAGAGCCAACGATGATTTCCCCTCCCCCTTTTGTTCTTGTTTTTGTTTTTTGTGCTGTGTTATCTGTTGTTCGAAAATGAGAAAATGGAGGCGGGTAATTTTGAATTTAGTATTTAAGTTCTTTTTTGGTTTGATACTAGGGGGCAGTAAATAGAAAAATGTATATGATGTTGAAGTTATACTACACCCCCTTGGATATCTCTTGCAGACATCTGAATGGATATGTATATAAAGTTTATGAGGATGTTCGATGTATATATCCTCTGTAATGATATGTTTTGGTCGGTTGTAGGCGTTAATAAAATGTATAATTGAAAAAAATAAAAATTTTCCTCACTTTTATGGTGAAAACTTTTTCACCATGGCAGAAAATGAGGGAAAACTGCAACACTTACAACATAAAAAAAATCATGTTTGTTAGAAGAGTTTATTTGGGGAAAAGGAACCCAAATATAGGGAGGATGGGACATTAACAGTGCAATATTTTAATTAACGAGATGTAGAGAAATCTTTTTTTAGAAAAAATATAAAAATATGTGTTTATTATAAGAATTCAATAAAACAAAGCCAGCCTTATTAGATATACAAGGATGTTACATATAACATGAGGTCCATATAGTAGTTCAGTTAAGATGCTTGTAATCACTTATCCCGACATGTTTCGCAACCGCTTCCTCAGGGGATATATAAGCTAACAAATAAATGACATAAAGGTAAGTAAATTAGTAACAAAATACATTCAAAATACAAATTCAAACCAAAAATAATTTTTATAATATATGAATGTAAACATGCCCAGAGCTTTAAGTAGAGGAGTGTGCTTACCCTTACTCCACAACTATATTTCCCGCAGAAAGAAACCATCCAGGTATTATAAAAAGGGTGCACAGGCTACGGATTAGATAGCCAAACATGCAGCAAAGGGACCATAGACGGGGGCCATCTGGACAATAGAAAAGATAAAAAAAAATGAATAGATATTTCTCAACAAGCCAATAAGCTCTATATTTTTCTCTTTTTTCCTTCCCTTTTTTCTTCCCTTTTTTTTTTTCTCCCTTTCCAGAACAAAAAATAACCTCCAGAGAAATTCTTCATTTTAATTAGTTCTATAGTTATCTAAACTATTATATCTGGAATAACAGACATTTAGGCCTATTATGGACTTGTAAAGATTAAAAATATCTTATTTATAAAAAAAAAAAGGAATTTTTCTTTTTGAAAGAATATGTTATAGTAATATTATAATTACTTACATAGTTGCAAAAATATAACATTCAGTCCTTTATTCCACATGAACCAATAAGGATATCATACAGCCACTTGAAGATGGAATACAATGCTGTATACTAGCACCCACAAGCTATCCAGCTTGCTTCACGGGTGTCTGCAATATATAAGGAAAAGAAAAAAATTTACTATAAAAAAGTTTAACAGTTGAGGGGAAGTCTGTAGAGGTAATTCATCATCTAATGCACTTACTGGCAGCATAGATGTGTCTATCTCCCATGCGCGGCTCCTCCGTGACTGAGCCAAGCGCAGTTGTGTCCGACTATATAGTCACCGTCCATCGAGCCGGCGTCTGACGTCACCAACTCGATGCGGACACCTGTGACAGCACTGCGCATGCGCCTGAGGCAAAGGAGGGGAAGGAAACTACATTTCCCCTAATGCTCCAGTGATACCACCGGCATTACGTGCCACACTGATAACCAATCAGTGTGTACAGGGGAGATGTCTGGCTAGAGTGTTCTAAAGCGATCCACCCATCAGTTGGAAAGACTCGTTATGCGACCCAGCGACAGATACTGTCAAAAATACGGACAACCCGGTGAGAAAAGGAACAATCAACTGGGAATGCCCTTGGGTGTCCGTATGCTCCCCTATAAATACTGCACTTGTACAGCCAACGAATCTGCGCCAATACACTGGGATGGGGGCTGCAGGGACAAGCAGGGAGGCGGGCAAAGCTCATCCTTAAGTCAGTGAACCCAATATACTGCAGTCATGGACCAAATTGACTGCAGGATGCGGACATGAGACATCAAAGCCCTGGGCATGAAAAAAAAACGAAAAAGGATAAAAAGGAAAAAAGAAAATGAACCGATATGCATAAATACATTATACAAACAATTTATTAAATTAGAATTTCTGAAACAAAGTAAGACAAAACCAAAAACAAAAAGGACAAAAAAGCAAAAAAACACAAAAAGGAAAAAAAAAAACTCCCATCCCTCATCTTAACCACCCTAAACCACCACCCCTATACCCCTCCCCCAAAAGGAAAACTCCACAATACCCCCCATATATATAGGCGACCAAGGAGGGCCATAGAAGTACCTAAAGAACATATCTGAATTTAAAGAAACGATCTGTAACTCAAGTTCTCATTACAGCCGGGAAAAACAGTTGCTTTTAAGTTAAATATCCACCTAGCCTCGATCTGAAGCAGGGTTTTGTCAACGCTGCCGCCTCTCGAGGTAAGTGGAACATGGTCCAGAGCTTGAACCCGAATATTATCGGAATCAAAAGCATGATATATACCAACGTGTCTACTAACCGCAGTGACCATCTTTTTATTAAGTATAGGTTTAATATGATCACGCATGCGTGTCGAAAAAGATCTTTTAGTCTTTCCCACATAAAATCCTCCACATCGACACTGTGCCAAATAGACAATGCCCGACGTGGAGCATGTCACATGGGAACTAGGTTTGTGCCATTTGCCATTGGGTAGCTTAAATTTAGAGCAATTGGCCATATAACGGCACATGTCGCAGTGCCCACAGGAATAGGTTCCAGGTTTCCTAGTTCCAGCAGTAATTTCAGGGTCAGAAAAATGACTATGGACCAAATGGTCCTTTAGTGAAGGTGTTCGCTTATAAGTTATCTCTGGATAATTGTTAACATACTTATTAGCAACAGGGTCTGCCAATAGCAAAGGCCAAAATGTATGTAGGATATCTCTAAAGATCTTATTTTGATTTGAATATCTGGTTATTAGTCTTACGGTGTTGGCTTTATCACAAGGTTTAGAGGAGAAAATAAGTGTATTCCTATTCTTCATCTTAACATGATTATATGCTCTCTTTAAACAATTGATTGGACTGTATCCACGTGATTTCAATCTGGTATATAATGCTTTAGCTGCTTGCTTGAAACCCGATTCTTGACTAAAATTGTGCTTTAGTCTAAGATATTGACTGTATGGTATACTCTGTATTAATGATGGAGGGTGAAAACTTTCTGCATGCAAAATAGTATTGCCGGCTGTTGGCTTCCTAAAAAGTGAGGAAGCCAAAGAGCCATCGGGTTTAATCCTGATCCTTAGGTCTAGAAACTCCACTTCTTCTCTACTATATTTTAGAGTAAAATGAAGGTTATAGTCATTATTTGAAATTAATTGAAAAAAATTATTTAATTCAAGTTCGGTTCCTGACCAGAAGATCAGAATATCATCCAGGTATCTATACAAAGCTAAAATATTGTCAAGAAGAGGGGCCAAGTCCTCGCGTGCAAATGTATCTTTTTCCCATCCCCCCAGGTACAGGTTGGCATACAATGGGGCACATTTAGTCCCCATCGCAACCCCCTGTACCTGGAGGTAATGGGTTTGGTCAAATTGGAAAACATTGTGTCGTAATACATAATTCAAAAGTTCAAGTACAAACTCACTATATTTAGTGCTTGATGGACCTCTTTCGTTTAAATAAATCTGTACAACTTCCACCCCTTTCTGATGAGGGATGGCGTTGTACAGACATTCGACATCAATGGAAACAAGCCAGGTATTAGGAGGTAAGGAAATTTCTTCAATGGTTTTAAGGAGATCAATCGTATCATTAATATAGGAAAACAGGGATATAACATGGGGACGTAAATAGTTGTCAATAAGGGAACTCGCGTTTTCTGTAAGGCTTTGACAACTGGATATGATAGTTCTACCCGGCGGTTCTGTTAAGGACTTATGCACCTTAGGGAGCGCGTAGAAAGTTGGTAATTTAGGGTCTTTGGTATTCAAGAATTCCCAAGTATTCTTGTCTATAATTGCTGATCTGTACGCTTTAAATATTATTTGGCGATATTGGGCATCATAATTTGAGATTATTGTAGTGGAGATCGGACGGTACCAGCCTCTCTTTTTTAGGATGTTATTGCACATATGAATGTATTGCGTATTATTCATAATAACCAGGTTTACACCTTTATCGGCTGGTTTAATCGTTAAATCAGAGTTAGATTGTAAAGAATATAGAGCGTCTCGTTGTTGTTTAGTAAGATTTGAAATTCTAGCTGATGTAAAGGAACTTTTTTCAATCATTTGACAGACTTGTTGGGTAAAGGCCCATATGTTGGGATTGGAATTTAACAAAGGAAAGGTATTTGATTTAAGTTTATAGGACTGTGGGGGGGGGAAAAACACGGCATCTATGGATAAACCCATGGGTTCAATTATTCCCGGGTCATCCACAGTGTCATGCCCCTCCTCCCATAGATCCATCAAGTCCAGTATAGCCTGGTGTTCAATCATGCTATCTTTTAATGAAGGATCTGATGGGTTCTGAGAGGATTCGACCCTATTTTTAGCAAATATAATTTTAAATAAAAGTCCTAGGGGCGAATAGATGTACGTCTTTTATTAAATCAAACTTGTCAGTATTAGCATTAGGACAAAAAGTTAAGCCCAGTTTCAAAACTTCTTTTTCAGAGTCCGACAAAGGGTAGGAAGATAAATTGATAATGGAAAGTTCAGAACATGTTACCTTCTCAAGATTATATAGAGAATCATCTATTTCATTTGGATTGGAGGAGATTCCTTCCCCCAAAAAAATCATTTAGTTATATTCATTAAATTCATTAAATTCGTTTTCGGATTTCGTTTTGTTTTCTATCGAATTCGAAAAATCGGTCGCATTCGAAAATATTTCAACCAAATTCGAAAATATTTCTACTGAATTCAAAATGATTTCAACATGATTTGAAATTATTTCAACCGCATTCGAAACGATTTCAACCGGATTTGAAAATATTTTGTGACCCAAATTTAGGGCCATGTATCTCGGGGTCACTTGGTGCTAGAAACCCCAGATTTGGTGTTTCTAGCTATAATTGACCCCGAGATATGTGGCCCCAAATTCGGGTCGCAAAATGTAATTCTCTGCTGCAGAAAAGTGCTGGACATTTTGTGACCCGATTTTGGGGCCACGTATCTCGGGGTCACTTGGTGCTAGAAACCCTATATTTGGATATGTTGTAGTGCTAGTTCTATTTTGTTTGCATACCAAATTTGGTATTTCTAACTATAAGTGGCCCCAAATTCGGGTCGCAAAATGTCATTCTCTGCTGCAGAAAAGTACTTGGCATATTGCCCATATCTGGGGTCACTTGGTGGCAGGTGACGTGGCAAGTGGACAATCCACAACTTGGTCACGTTACACTTGTGGCC